>NC_082661.1:72298413-72637163 GCF_025265405.1 Mesoplodon densirostris
ACTGTGAGAAATAAATGCTGTTGTTTAAACCACTCAGTCTGTGGTGTTTTGTTACAGCAGCCCAAACATACTAAGACAGTATATATGGACCAAGAGAAAGATCTAGAGCCAAAAGGAAGTAGAAATTTGAAACCACTTACTCAGTGCCATGTAAAACATTCAAAACAAAGAGTGACATAAAACTAGAGATCTGACAAAAATTAGCAGTGGACACTAATCACAGTAGGATAGGCCACTGAAATACTGTGCAAGGTTTCAAATAGATTATAAGAAAGTATATCAGAGACTTGGAAAGGCACAGAAATGGCAAGAAAATGATAAATAGTGTCAATGTTTATAACTGCGATGGGGGTGGGGGAATTAGCTTTATGTTCATTAGAAAAAAAGAGATTAGAAAGGATAATTACTGAGGTGTCTAAAACTCCGCTGCGTATTGAGAAGGGAGAGACAGGAAATGGCTCAAAAGCAAAAGAGGACATGAGCAGAAAGGAACAAAGAACTGTGCTTTAAAGGGAATTCAGAAGCAATGTATTTATAGAGTAATTACTGCCGCCTGCAGAAAAGGCTACCGATATCAGACAGGCAGTACCCTAACCCTGGGTGTATTTTTACAGTGAGTTAAATGAGTGCTTTACGGGGTGGGGTGGGGGGGCTCTACAAGGCGCACGACCTGCACGGAGGGATTGAGTTTGTCAGGCCAACGTGGCTGCTTTCCTTCCTGAAATGAGAGCTGCTCTCTCTCATTAAGTTAACACACTGATCTGGCAGAGCCACATCCTGGAATCCTAAAAACATCAGCTTCCATCTAAACTTTTCATTTCTTATGTGCTTAATTTGGCTTAGTCAGCTTGATGGCAAGTTTGCAATATTATAAATATGCATATGGCCTGGTATCTGCCACCCGCCGTCTGATCCTGACTTATTTGCCTATGGGAAGAAGCATAAGCCAGATAGGATGTGCAGCTGGGCAAACCTCCAGGTCTGGAATTCGGGTTCAGTCTTGCTAAACATCAGATAATGTTGAGTGCTTATCTAAACTGGTCAGTCCCACAGAGCCTCTGACCTTCTTCCAATCACCTGACTAGTTCTTATTCTCTGGAGGGAGGGTAGAAATTCAAAAAAAATGGCCTATACAAATCAGTTTTACCATGCTTTGGTCTAATATTGTTATGAAATATTTTGACACCCAACTGTCTCATGGTTTAGGGGCAAACCAACATTTGTTCTTCTTTATGGGGATGTATATGCTCTAGGTTACACTCTCCCTGAACATTGAAAGGTGTTAAATCCAGAAAACAGCCTTAACACAGTGGATGACTGAGCTACCTTGGTCCATCCACTGAGTGGAAGTTCAGTCTCATGGAAAGAATTTTTCTGCCTCCTTCCAAACAAATTCAACCTTTGTGTTTCCTTAAGACATTGCTCTGTTAAATTTCTCCTCCCTTCTAAAACATCAATCTCTTTCTTTCCCTTGAACCTGTAAGTATGCTCAAATATCTCCCCACCAAAAATGTCCTCTCTAGTTACAACTGTATGCCATCCCTTTATAAATTCTCTCTGGGGGTGGAGGGTGGGGGAAAGGCACAGACTCATGGGCAATGCTTCTCCACAGCCCCCAGACCTCATTAACTCCCAAGCCTCAGCAAGTTGCCTTCTGGCCTCACCATTACAGTAAAACTGCTTCGGTAAAGGTCACTAATGGCCTCCTGATAGCCAAACACAAAAAGCATTTTCAGTGTGGGGTTTACTTCTGCTTCAAACTCTTGTCTTTGGCTTCAAAGACATCAGGGCCTCTTCAATGTCCTTCCAACTGCTCTGTTTGCTCCTCTTTTTTGTTTTTGTTTTTGTTTTCTTTTCTTTCCCCCTGTGGATTCCTCTTGCTCTATGTCCTCTTTCAAGTTGGTGTTTCCAAGATGATCTCATTATTTTTGTTTCTTTTCACTCTATTATTTACCCTGAACTTCCCTATCTAATTATCATCCACATTCTGAATGTCCCAAATCTGTATTTCCATTCCAAATCTTTGCTTGAGTTCTAAAACCTTATATAAAACTGTCTACAAATACATTGTCTGACTGTCCCTCACATACCCCAAGCTTATTACATGCATGACTGTAACTCATTGACCTTCAATCCCTTTGCCTATCTGCCAACCTCCTCCTCTTCCCATTTTACCTCTGTGAATGAAAACTCATAAATGGAGAGATAATCTTAGATTTTTCTTTTTTCTTCAACATCCACATCCAATTGGTCAACAGTTTTATACATTCTACTTCAAAAAAAAATAGGTTTATTTTTAGATTCAGTTTCCATCTCTCAGCTTCATAGCCTTAGTTCCTGCTTCAAGAATATTTCACTCAGCCTACTGAAATAGCAACCTCATTGATATTTCAGACTCCAATCTACCCATTAACAAAGTTTTCTATAAATCAAATCTGATTACATTACTGTCCTGCTTAAACTGGGCCATTTACTGTATCACCCCCAGAAAAAGTGCTCTAAAGTCTGCTTCCATATTGTCTCATCCCCTGCCATTACCTCTTGTGCTCCATCCAACATGTCCTGAGCCTTTTAATGTCCTTGAGGACAATGCATTCTCTTGTGCTTGATGACACTGCAAAGGTCCTCCTCTGCTTAAATAACTTTTCTCCCACTCCAATTATTTACCTGGAAAACCTTTCCTTATACTTCGAGGCTTGGTTTCAACATTATCTGTGGCCCATCTTCCTTGATCCTCCCCAGCCAGCACCAAAGTTAGGCATACTTTGAACTACCACACCCCAAAACCACTTTGTAAAAGTCTCTATTACAGCACAATAATTGCTCAGTGACACCAACGGACAGTTTTGTTAAGTATTTCCCAGGAGTGGAATGTTCAAGTTCCCATGGTACCAGTTGTTGGGAAAGAGCTTAGGTGGTTTCTTCTACCATGAAAAGTCAAGAAGAAGGTGGGAGTGGATGACTTTGTGCAGGCTAGCTGGAAAAATTCCCATGAATTCAAGTCACTAGAAAAAAAGTTTTTAATCTACTCTCCCCCTCTGAAAAGTGCAAAGAATTCAAGTTTTCGAGCAAATGCTTACTAACCAACCCCAGAAGGTAGTTTAGAGGTGTCTAGATCTGAATTTTCTCAGAGAAGTTTAATAGTAGCAACACATGTGGTATATGTAGCATTTTTTTTCTAAATGTTTCCATCTTTATCTTGGCATATATTCTCAAAAATCTAGCCAGCAGATATGAGAATATACTGAGATTTCATTTAGCATATGAAGAAACCAAGGACTCAAGATGTTAGGCAATTTTCTCAGAATTATACAGTGTGTCACCAACTGATTGATATCCAGTCTCCCAAATCTATGTTTCATGTTCTAGAAACCTGAACGTGTTGTCTTCTCTCTAAAGGGTCTTCCTTTCTCATGTCATTTCTTTCATTAATGCATATATTCATTTTTTACACAAAGATTTTATTAAGAGCTATGATAAAATAGAAGTAATAATCAATTTAGAGTCAGGAGGCCTGACCTTGACTTCCTCTTAGACTTATGTAAATATTCAAAGACAGCAGAGCATAATGAAGAGAGGAATTGGATTTGGAAGATCTGGGCTTGATCCTAGCCTGACTGCTTTCTAGCTAGGTGAGCTTAAGCAAGCCACCTCACTTCTCTGAACTTCACCTCCTTAATCAACAAAGTTGGAATAACAATACTTATGTGGATCACTCTTTCAAGACACAGCACATGAAACCACTTTGTAAAGTAAAAATGTTATACAGTGATACTCCCAACCTTTTACTGAGTGTTTACTATGTGCAATGTGATGCTCTAAGTATTTTACTAAGATGGGCTCATTTGAATTTTCACAATGATTCTATGAAGTAGACACTATTGTTATTCATACTTTATAGACGAGAAATGAAAAGCATGCAGGAGTTAACTAACTTTTCAAAAATCACACAAATAAGAAATGGACCTAGGATTGAACCCAGACAGTGAAATGCCCAAGCTCATCTCCAAACTACTTAATGATGCTGGCTCTCCAGCTAACATACTGAGTACTTTCATGTTTTATGATCTTAGTGCATATGAACTCAATTGCCCTTTATATGTATTATCTCCCTCAGTCCCCTCTACAACTTTATAATTTTATCCAGAGGAGGTAAATAAATATAACAAAGGTCCATGCATACTCCTCGAGTCTATTCTGAACACATCAACCAGAGCAAGCCCTCTTTGTTCAAAACCCACTAGTGCTTCCCAATTCATACAATGTACAGTCCAAAATTTTTGCTATGGCCGAGAAGACCCTGTAAAGTTAAGCCTTTGATGATGCTCCTACCACTCCCCTCATTCCTCCCTTCCAGCCAAACTGCTCTCTTTGTTATTGCTGAAAATGTTAGACATGCTCCTGCTTCAGGGCCATTGTCTCGACTGTTTCCTCTGCTTGGAATATTCTTACCCAGATAATCACAAGGCTCAGTTCCTCACTTTATTCATTTCTCTGCTCAAAAAATAACCTAGAGGCTCCTTGGGCTATTCTAAGATGGGAACTACCAGCCCCTTCAGTCACTCTCAAACTCATTACCCTGGTTTTATTTTTCTTTATGGCACCCATCATCAGTGGCATCCTCTTATGACACCTAATAGATTTTATATATATATATTTCCCTCCTGCCATAAACACCCTTAAATTCTCCCTCAACAAACACACACATATACACACACAGTGGAATACTAGCTGCTTACCAAAAGTTCAGGTTTTGTTTTCTGCTATTACCCCCCAGTACCTAGAACTGTGCCTGACATCTAGCAAATGCCTCAAAACCCATAAGTTTTGTCAGTAAGTGTGAATAAGTGATTCTATGAAAAGGCAAAAGAGTCTTGTTAAAGACTCCTCAGAAACAGCTGATAGTGACAGGAAAATCTTGGATATTTTTTATTCTATTTCTTTAAAACGTTTTGGAGCTGCAAACACAGTCTTCTGTTATAAAATAAGGTTGAGTAAATATTACAAAATAAATATATAAATTTAGTTCCCTTCCACGGAAGTGCCTCCCTTTTGGTTCCAGCCAGATAGTGGCTTACTTTACTGTCAGGGGCAAATAAAGGATTAAAATTCACCTGATCCTAGCCAATTCTGGACTAGGAAGTAAAGCTGAGTCAAATGCAAAAGGATTTTTTTTCATTTCTGCTCTATTTTATGAGAAGTTTTTGTTTAATGAGAAACTACAATGCAGTCATGTTACCAAAATACCTTATGCATCATTTTTAATCCAGGAGAAGGTAAACCCTAATTGACCTATTATGGTTCCCCTCCTTTTTCTCTGATACCATTTATCTACCTGGCTGTTTCATAGTGCCATACAGCAAGTGAGGTGGGAAAGTAGGTGTCTCAAGAAAATTCTAGCAAAGCAAAGCATGGGTGGAGGGGAGAGGAAATCTCTTGAGAGGAAGTGTTTATGCAAGTTTTAGAAGGACTGTGAATAGGACAGAGGTAGAGATGTTAAGTTTTTTACTGGTTCTAGTTACCAGTGTCCACTATATTCGACAACCCTGAAATGAAATATAGTGATGTTATCACCACTACTTTGAAGAATTGCTCAGAAACCAGGGAACTGGAACCTAAATCTCCATTGTTCCCTGGTTAGGTCATGTACCTCAATTTCTTTTTTTCTATGAGGCATTAGGAGTCAGTGGAAAAAGTGTGGGCTTTAGAATCAGACAAAATTCATTTTAAATTTTGGATCTACTACATATTAGCTGTGTGATGTCAGTATGTTACCTAACCTTCCTGAGCCTGTTTCTGCCCATCTAAAATTGCATTTATAATACCTACTCACTAGGACTTGTGTGAAAATTCAGTTAAATTACTGTGTAGTAGCACACCCAAGTGGTCTTGGGGCATGAAAGTTTATTACTACCTCTCTTTGTCTTGATAGAAAAACACAAAAAATACTTGTAGCTAATTTTTATAAAGTATCCAATGATAAAAATATCACTTTATCATTTGCTTTTTGAAGTGAAGATTTCAAATATTTCTCCAGAAATGTCTAGGGATTTGAGAATCCAGGGGCTCTAATAAAAAGGCCTAAGGGCCAAACAAGAAGGTTAGGGATGAATGAAAACTCCTGCATTTACTTTCTATACATCGAGTAAAGCATTTAAGATCCAATGGACGATGGATGTCCTTGCAGCGTCCGTCCCTTAAATCTCGTCAGAAAAGAAGAGCTGCTCAAATTTTAGCTTATGGGAGGAGATATAAGATAAAATGCAAGAAGACCTTTGGTATAAAAAGGAGCCGAAAACAGGATTTGCCCCTAGGGAACGTCAGCTCTCCTCTGACTCTCTTCACTCACACACACAAAAAAATGCTGAGAAATTTCAAAGTCCCTGGGTTAAAAGAAAACTTTAAAACATCCGGGGTACCTACAAAGCAATCCCTATTCTGCCCTGAGTTATGTAGAGAGCAGCTTGGATCTTCGCATACCTAATACAGGGTCAGAGCCCAGCCAGTCCCCGGATTGTCATGAATCTTTTATGAAGGCTAAGCATGGCTTCAGTCCACTGCCATTTGGGGGTAGGAGCTGGAACACCAAATTTAGCCCTGTGTCTTGATCATGTCTCAAGGGGGTGGGAGCACTTGAATGAGTTCCTTTGATTGCTCAGGTTGATATTCACAGAATTCAGTAGTGAAATTGGTATCAAGAGCTAGCAAAAATAGAAACTCTGATTCTATGAGAAAAAAAAATGGACATAATTATACAAGGAAGAATAATAACATACTATGAAGCTGTATGAAATATTTTCTTAAAAATCATGCCATGGTCCTTTTGGAAGGGAAATAGAGCTAAATATTAGTAACATGTTTAGTTTTTTGTTGAATTTATTTAATTTAAAATGTTTGAAGCCACCAAAATAAAGTTGGAGACTGATTTTAAAGAAATTTATGTATTTTTAATTTTCTATTTTAAATATCTATTTCTCCAGACTGCTTACTTGCTGTAATTTAAGGGCTTGATTTATGAAAATCACTTGACTCTACAAGTACCCAAAGTATTAATGATATCATGGAGGTATCTTAAGAATGCACCCAACAAGATGAATGCTAATGTACCCTAAAAGATTTTTTTAAAGCTTAGTGAGTTTTTGTATATCAAGTGTATCTGAGCAACTTCTATCTTCACAAAGAATGAAGTTAGGATTAGAGGTTACATTAGGCAAGAATAAGACGTTGCAATAATTATAATAATATTTTACTATCATACAGTATCCACCTCATTTGAATATTTTTTTTTACACACAGTTCATTTTATTGTTTCTATATAACAACAACGCTGTGAAGTGAAATTCTCCTTTATACAGATGAAGAAATCGGAGCTCAGAGAATTGAAGGTTCTTTGCCAAGGAACCTGGCTGGAAGAAAGTAAAGCCAGGGCCAGAAGTCAATTCCTCTTGGCTCTGAGAGTAGTAGTCTAGACCAGTAGACAATGAAAACGGACCCAGTACCCAATCTACATTATTTGAAAGAATTTTTTTGAGATCCGAGAATTTTTCTTTCTTGCTTTCTACTATAAAAGCAACATACTTTTCAAATGTAATTGTGCAATTCAGGGAGAAAAGTAAAAATGTTTACTGGCAGGGAATTTGATAAGATAGTTTTAAGATCATTATGTAAACATCTTATAGCATGTAACATTTTTAGTTTTATTGGACTTTTATATTTAAAATATCTTCATAACTATTTTATGCAATACTTTAAAAATATACATTCAGCATATTTCTACACAGAGGGTGGGTATTTTCTGTTTTTTAAAGGTTACCCTTGAGTCCAGAATGAAAAGTTCTACAACTTTTCTCAAGGTCACTTTTTATGCTAGAAAAGGTCTTAATTTTTTTCATTTCATTCTAAATAAACAGAATAGTAAAATACAAGAAATTTCATTTTTTAGTTTGTGTTAACTGGGGAAGGGACATCTGTTTGTCTTGTAGTCTTGCGCTTTAGGAATCAAAATTATAAACATGCAGACTTTTTTCCAGAACTTATAAATTTCCTTCATATTTCACAGAAGCCTACTCATATGCAGATAAACAAAATCAGATTTTACCTAACTAGAAAACCAAGTATTCCATAAAGAATTAAGAAAATGTACAGTCTGTAGGATCCAGGCCTGCCATCTGTTTTCCTTTCAACTTTTTGGTAACTAGGAAGCAGGGGGATTTTAAGAAGTAATATTCCTTTCAGATATTTAATTTGGGGGGTGGGGGGTACATACAGCTGACCTCCATCACTGTACCCAGGGTCCACACAAAGTGATTTGTATAAATGTTAACCTCCCCTTCCTGACCTCTCCTGTATAGGAAATTAGAGAGGTCAGAAGTGGTAAGTCAGAACTCCAGGGATGTTATCAAGAAGGAAAACTCTACTGAAAAATGAAGAAGGAGAGGAGAAAAATCACTAGAAAACTATGTGAGGATCTATTTCAAAATACTGTAGTAGATAAAGATCAGGACTCAAAATAAGAAGGAAGTATCCTCAACACTGCCACTCAAGAACTTTTTAATAAATAGTATATTGGCTGTCTTGATAATTAGTGAACATCCTAGGTTTTCACCCACTCTTGGAGTACCTACTATGAGTCAAGCACTCTGCCAGGTGCTGACAATGAGATGGCTCACTGTCTTTCTTCAAGAAGCTGACAGTCCATATGCAATATTATAAGTGCTGTGCTAGAGGCTGGATGGAGGAAGGGCTCTTAATCCAGCCTCAGGAGAGAGGGAAGATTTATTATTGGATTACTAGCTCTATATCAACTAAGGTTGTGTCTCCATAACTTCTACACCCTCACTCAAAACCAACCACTATACATACCCCTAATAGATTCCCAATGAACTTGATGACAATCTCTGCTGAGACTTATAGAATGAGCAAGAGTTATACAGGTTATGAGAAAAGAAATGACTTTTCCTGCATGTCCAACAGTAGAGGCTCTAGGGTAACCAAAGTTCTAAGAATTATAAGGTAAATTTTAGATATGGCTGAAAAACTAAGTGTTGGTGGAGCCATGAGGCCAGACAGATATGCAAGAGCATACCTTGAAGATTTTTGTAGGCCATGTTAAAAAAATATAAATATTTTACAGAGGAACATCAAAGTTCTTACTTTAAGAGGTTAAATAAACCAACAATCACAGTAAAATGTATGCTTCGGTTACTGCTACAAGAGCACAGAGGAGAGGCCATATAATCAAAGTTGGCTGTCCAAGAGGCCTTGCCAAAAATGTCACGCTTGACCTTTGGATGAGCAAAGTGAAGAGAGATCATATTCTAGGGGGAAAAAGTGCACATCTGAAGACATGGAGGTGTAAAGTAGCATGGTGCTTAAACAAACAAATATGCCTAGAGTTATGGGTGATGAAACTAGAGGAATGAAAGTGAGCAGACCATGCTGGTTTCTGTGTGCTAAGCTAAATTGTTGAACTTGACCCTGAAAGGAATGGAGAAACACTGAAAGACTTGAAGCAAGAGAATTGCATGAGTAGATTTCCATTTTACTAAGATCTATACATGGTGTGGCTGAAAAGTAAAAAAAAAAAAAAAAAAAAAAAAACAGTGAAAATGGTTCTCAGAGGGAAATTACCACCCTTGAAGGCAGTTTGAAAATTTGGGGAAGTTTTTGTTGCCACAGTATTAGGAGGCATTATGAGCACTTAGAAGACAAAAGGACAAGGATGCTGGAGGTCTCCCAATGCCAGTAGCTCTGAACAAGGAAGATTGTTCCTGTACCAAACACTACTTCCTAATGTCCCATTGGACAATCAAATATTTGAAAAATCTTTTCCTAATATCTGAATTAGAATCTAACACCATTTTACATATTAAAACAAACTGGTTTTCACTGCTTTAATTTATAGTGAATTTTGCATGAAGGCAGGTACCATATAAACTGAGGTAAAATTTTATTTTGTTTTCTTTGGGACTTTATCAAGAGTTGTTCACCATTTCAGAGGGAAAAAAAATGCATCACGGAAACACTTTTCATTACCGATGTAGCACACCTGAATTATAGCAGTTGTAGTGACTATGCTTCCATGGGCCCAAGCTTCCAGACCTGAGCTTTGACATCTTTTCTCTCACAACAGCCTTCTCTATGGCCCAGCCCCAGTTCCAGCCACAAGTCCTGTTAATGGTACCTCACCAGGATCCAACCCTCCTGTAAGGAGTGGTCTTAAAGAAGATCTAGAAGTCATGAGAGACAATGTAATAGTTGAATTGGAAAGAAAATTGGATTTGAACAGTGGCTCTCCAACTCCAGTGTACTTGTACGTGAGGATGAGAATTACCCCGGGAGGTGAATTTAAAAGGCAGATTCTCAAGCTTTACCCTCTGAGAATCTGGGTCTGCTCAAGGAGTAAGGCCAAGGAGTTTGAATTTTTAACAAGGTCCCCAGGGGACACTTGCAGACCTTAAGGCCTTAGAACACCTTGGAGAAGCACTACATGGGATCATGTCTAAGATCTCCTCTAAGCCTAATGTTCTCTGACCCACTGAAGACTATGGCAATGGGAATGAGGGGCTTCTATCCATTCCCTGACTAGGAACACCAAAACTCTAAGCACCACCATCCTGACTTTGGCTCCAACATAAGTGACCACATGAGTCACATGTGTGTTAATGACCACTTAACATATGCTCTAAGCAACTGACAAAGTAACCACCTTGTCATTATGTACACAAAGTACCACCTTTAGTATTCACACACATCTGTGAAAAGGTAAGTGTTTAAAAAAGACTCAAAATGTGTAATGTACATCATAGCAGGTGTATAAGAAATAAAGTTTTACCAAACTGTACTAAAATTTACTCCATAACAAGAGCAGTGCATTTTCTCCATGGCTGCCATAGAGTTCATGGATCTCGAGAAACCGAGCCATTTTTAGAAATCCCATGAAATTTACCTTTTCACTCAAATCCACATGAAATCAAAATTTTTCCCTACGAGTCCCCATAAAATTGGCACATTTCCTCAGAAGACCCCATGAAATTATAAAGAATATTGCAGATTCTTTGCTCCTGGCCCTTGTTGTGCATCTTAAAGAGACAGGTTAGATTACAGAATTATTTCATTTTTCTGATAAAAAGATGAAGTTGCCCCAATTTTTTTCCTTAAATAATCATTGTTACCCATTTTTCTAATCATTCTTTAAAAATAGAATGTATCTTTACTTTGAAGGAGTAAGCATTTCTTGAAAATCACCTGAAGTTAGGAAGTTATGAATTAAGGGACTATCCCAGTTGTTTTCACATTCACAAACTATGCAATATTCAAGTCAAAATAATATGTTTCCCAAAGCAAAAAGTCTCATCTCATTGTAATATACAAATTTACAATGGCAAACAACATCTTTTATAAAGTTCTACTTCATCGGATATTGTGAGAATCAAATGAGATCATGAATGTACAAGTACAGATGATAATGTGCTTTAGAAATATAGAATGGTAAGGTGGGATAGTTTTAGAATTAATGAGAAAAAATTCATTATTATAATAAATGAAAATATAGACATTTCTGATAAAAGTAGCACATGCATTCCAATTAATACAAAATGAATACTCAGACTTTTTTGTTCACAAAGAAAAATTGAATGCGAAAAAAATAAAAAGGGGATCACGGCAACACAAAGCAAAATTGCAGCACATAGATGGCTTTAAGTTATGACTATTTATTTGTTATGAAAATGAAAGGAACACACATATTTCATATTCTTATAGTAATCATAAAATCTTACCCTCCTGGTTTTACCTAGATCTTGATTCCCTCAGGTTGTTAAGCAAAACAAGCTCTCAGTTCAAGTTGGTAAGGCCGCAGTTAAAATGTCATTTCCTGAATGTGAGCCAGTATTCCATTCAAAGGAGGAAGTTTTGCTGCAGACGTATCCTTCTAAATGGTAATCGATCTAACAGAAATTCTAAGCTGCCCTCGTACTTTGACTTTGAATCATGTGAATATTGAATCTTTTATTAGATTCATCATCCAACAATCACAAATCCAGAAAGATGCTGGGGATGACCACAAAAAATCAGTATAATGAAGAGAGTTACTCCAAGATGTCAGCCAGAAATTTTAACAATATATCTAACTACCATACAAAATAGACAGATGCAACTACAGAGAGGAAAAAGTCATTTAACTTGTTATGATATTTTGAATTCTGATTTTGATCCAGATGCGAGAGACTGGGCTGTCCTGGTAAAAACATCAGTGTAGAAAGAAAAGCACTTCTGGCTCTCTACCAACATTGATTGGATTCCCCTTTAGGTTAATCAATCTGCAGCTGAATTAACTTTCTTTCTGTTGTGATAACCTTTCAAGTTTTCTGCCAAGACACAGCAGATGGAATCTGGGGTTGAAAAGCAGAGGAATGGGATTCTAATCCTAACTTTGCTATTAAATAGTGATGTGACCTTGTGTGCCTCAGTTAACCTCTTTGAGCTTCATTTTCCTTATCTGTAAAATGGGGACAGTAATCCCTCATCTGACAACTTTTCAGAGTTTTAGTAAAGCTCATAGCACATTTTTAATGGAAAAGAGCTGTGCACTTGTAAAAGCATTTCTCAGAAGGGAATTCAGTGAAAAAGGGACCTCCAGGAGCATCCTTCTGAAGCCATAGCTAGGGGATACCCCTCAAATACTTTCCACATTCAGGATGTTTGGACTGAGCAGAGGAGGCATGTATATCTGTCAGCAAACCACTCTTTATGCCTTGGATTTCTAATCTACAAACAACCTGGGTAGTGAAATTGAAACTGATGTTTTTCATGTTCTAATGTGTTCTGAACATTGAGTGCTTAAAACAAACACACCTTTGGTCAAATGTCCATAATCCAGAGCTTTTCACCTGTTGATAAATTAGTTTAGTCCTTGGCTCTCTGTTTAATGAACTCATGTGGTAAGTTATATTACTTTCCTTACTTTATTGATGATGAAACTAAAATGCAGAGATGTGGTTGACTGTCCTAGGGTCCTCAATTAGGAAGTAATGGAGCAGGGCCTTGAATCCAAGCAGTCAGTCACCTGTCCCATGAGGCCCTCGTCTTTGTTTCCATTGATACTTTAAAGTGGCTTCTAAAAAGCTTTGTTAACAAAAAGGGTTGTCTGTAAATTTTTTTTTTATTAACAGACAATTTGGGGATAGAGAGTGGAATTTAGGATTGGTTAAGGAAAACTTATATAAAGGTAAAGCAAAAATACTAATTTAAAAAATGCAGTTTACTTTTTTTTACTTTTATTAAAAAAATAAGAATAAACCAGTAGTGTTAGAAATTACCACAATAAGAAATTTTTGTGATTGGTCAAAAGTGAAATTGCTATTATGTTTTCCATGTTCCCCTGCCTAGAGAAAGCAAACACACAACAACAACAAAACTCACATACTGCCCTGAAGGTCCCAGTGGTCACATGTAGAAACTCTAGGCTCTAAGAATTGAGGTGAAATGGAGTGTGGACTGTGAACTGAATGGCTTAGAGAAATGTCACCCATCCTGTTGCCAGGGACAACTGGTGTTCCTTCAAAGCTATAAGACTACAGTTGACCCTTGAACAACTTGGGGATTAGGAACACCGATCCTCCACACAGCTGAAAAATGCCATCTAATTTAGTCAGCCATCCATATCCGAGATCCCAATTCAACCAACCATCCATCATGTAGTACTGCTGTATTTACTACTGAAAAAAATCCACATAAGTGGATCAGTGCATATAAGTGGATCAAACCTGTGCTGTTCAAGTGTCAACTATATTTATATTTGACAACACGTTTAAGTAAAGTGATTGCCTGGCTGAGGTGTCCTGAAATCTCTCTGTCACACAGTCTCCACGACTCACTTTTCCCAAAATTGATAAGCTTTATAAATGGAGCATAAATATTGCACAAATAATACTCAATTCATCTGAAGTATCATAGGATTTCATATGTGGAATTTTAAAAATATTAAATAGTAGGAAAAAAGTTGGCTACTATACTTCAACTAAATGGTTACATTTCTTTCTTTATAACATCATCAATATCCTGGGATTTTTCTGCACCATAAAAATGCATTTGTTAAGTTATCTACTCACTAATTTTACAGCTATTTAATGAACCCCTGCTCTGTGCCAGACACTAAGCCTGGTTCTGAAAATTCAGCTATGACCATGATCCCCTGCCTCTCCCATGCTCAAGGTTGTTTCAGGGTAGTGTAGTAGAAGTCAGCCATCAGGCAATTGAAATAGGATGTGTAATTAGAACATTGCTTGGTGCTATACCAGTTGCCTCAGGAGTGGATTAGCAATAATTGTTGCCTTTCCTATGGCCTAAGAAGTAGCTGGGCTTAAATCAGCATGCTGATACCACACCTAAGAAGTCTAGCAACTGGGCAAAAACACCCAGGCATCTAGAGGCTGTAGGATGGTGGGGGTGGGGTTTCATCAGGAAGGAGCTGAGGAGAGGTCAGAAGTCAAGCTAGAGTGGATCCTTGTGTCACAAAATTGAGGACGCTCTTGAAGTGTCCACATGTGAACCCCAAAGTAGTGTAATCATTTGGGTACTTTGCCCCGCACATGGTGTCTGTGACCAGTTGAAGATTGGGTTGGGGGTGGGTAAGAGCAGTGACTGATAAAGGTCTACAGCAGGAGCCATTAAAGAAACAGAACCAACCTACTGCGTCAAATCCCTCTCCACCTGTTTCAATACAAAACCAAATGGAAATCGGAGTTGAGTAGATAAGCTCCACTCCTGACTCAAGCTATTAGTCAAATCTGGGCTGGAGAGATGGGAGTGTTACCCTGGATATGAGGTTAGAATTTTAAATTTGATGGGACTGATCTTTTTTATAACAACTGAAAGTGATCAGACAACCATGGGATTTACCTGAGATGTTACTGAATGTGAAAACCATTTGAAGGGGGTCATATGAGAAATAAGAAAACTGTCTCTTCTTTGTAACTCTGGGGGAGTTAAGACTATTCAAAATCATAGCTATAAGTGTGATAAATAAGATAGACGTGTCAACAAGGATATGGTGAGGGCACTTAAAAGAGACAACTGATGTAATACTGAGATGCTAAAGGGGTCTCAGAAATGTTTATAGTTATGAGCAGACTCTCACCTCTGTTAGAGTCTATAAGCCTCTCTTTTTTTCCTTTGTGAAGTTACTTTGTGAAGTCAAAGTCATTGAGTCATGTTTATTTTGGTCTTAACTCTAGATCACTGGCTTTTAAAAATAGTAAAGGCCTTGCTTTGCACAATTCATAGTCTGGTGAATTATTATTATTATTATTTTTTAATAAGTGAGCTCTACTTTGGACCATGGTGATCTCATTCCTTTAACTGGCTGACTCACCTTAAAACATCTTGAGGACAGAGAAGTTTGTTCTTAGGTTGTAAAGAGAAACATGAGTGCCTTATAGAAGCACAGATTTCAAAAACCATATCATTTGCCTTACTTGTATTACTCAGGTAGGGAACAAGGAAGAGAAGCAGAACAAGAGAATAGTAAGTATAAGCCATTCTGAGGAGCACAAGAGCCAGGCCTTCAACTGACTTCCCGTGGGGATGCTGCAATCTCATTTGTGCTACGATGGAAGCTGGCATCAAGGGGAGGGATGCTAGGCCTGCCTCACTGCTCACCACCAGGTGTGACTGAGCCGCTCACACCTCCACTCTCACCCTCCCCTGCCTGACCTGTTGCAGAGTGTGCTTTAAAGAGAGAGGTCCAGGAACTGAAACAAAAAAGTTTCCTTGTTTCTTTTTTAGGTTCTTCTGCCTGATTTTATCCTCAGCCCCTTTTGTCTCATACCATGTATACTAAGACTATAAGAAGTGAAATGCAAACCCTATGGAACTAGAGTATTTTAAGGGAATAGATTCTCAAACCAAAAGCAGCCATTTTATTCAGGAAGCTGTTAACATGCCTTTCTCTGACAATGCTTTTATTTTTATATAATTAAGAGATTTAAAAACCTGGAAAACGTGAATGGTTTTTGCTCATATGTATGCTCATATGTATGCCATATATACACAGCACTCACAATGAATGATATGTTATTTTGTGCAACCAACCAAAAAGTATTCCTTTACAGTTTAATCATTTTCATCTTTACTTGTTGCAAAGCCTGGCCCAAGTTGTACACTGAATGTTCGAAAGTGACTTTATGCTACAATTATTTAAACTGAAAAGAAAGACTTTTCAAGTGGGAATAATAAAATTATCTAGTTTCACAAACTGACACCTATTCCACCAATAAAGTGCTGTTACATTTTTGAGCATCTACTGAAAATTATTACTTGTAATTTAGGAAATTGTTATCATTTGGCACTTGGTTATATGGACTAGTAATGATTTTTCTTCATCACAGATAATTAAAATTTAATACAAATTAGATTATATAATCATATAGCCACTTTTTCTAAAATTATTACATTTCAACAGCATAGTTTAAATGCACAATGTGAATAATATACAAATATTTGAAATGCAATATAAAGAAAGTAAATGTAAGACACAAATGAGGTACATTTTCATATAACTGTTACCAGATTTATTAAGTGAAAACCAACCTGGTTTTAAAGTTTGCACACTTATAGCTTATAAGCCTTTAAGCCTTCTTATATTCTTGCTCTTGGGTTTTGTTTTGCTTTGAATTTCTTGGCAAAAATTTCAAAAAACCATAGTGACTCTTGCATCTCTATTTATAAGTATGGGAAAAAGTGACTCAATTGACTTTAGTTGTTAAATTTAATCACTTAACCAATACACATTAAGAGAAAACAACTTCAGTAATAACGATCAACAACAACAGAAAGGAAACTTCACGTTACATGTAGTTTTGCACTTTGGAAAGTAGATGGGAATTTCCTAAAAAGTTAAACATGCATTTACTATATGACTCAACAAATCTACTCCTAATTATCTGTCCCGTCCCCCAAAAGAAAAGTGTATGTCCACACAAAGACTAATGTGAATGCTCATAGCAACATTATTCAAAATTTAAAAATAATAGAGACAATTTAAAAATCCATTAACAGTTGAATGGCAAAACAAACTGTGGTATATCCACATGATGGAGTACTACTCAACAATGGAAATGGAATGAATTAGTGGATACATGCAACATGAAACCTCAGAAACATTACACTAAGTGAAAGAAGTTTTACACAAAAGACTACTTACAGTATGATTACATTTATATGAAATTTCTAAAAATAGCAAAACTGTAGAGACAGAGAGCAGATCAACGTTTACCTGGGGCTGGTGATAGGAGTGAGGATTGGCTAAACTGGGCATTAGGGAATTTGTGGGGATGATGAAAGTGTTGTAAAACTAGATTGTGTTGCTGATTGAACAACTTTAAATTTAATAAAACTCCACCAAAGTGTATACATAAAATCAATGGATTTTATGGTAAATTACATATAGAGAGAGCTTTTAAAAACCAAGGCTTGGACTTCCCTGGTGGTACACTGCTTAAGAATCCACCTGCCAATGCAGGGGACATGGGTTCGATCCCTGGTCTGGGAAGATCTCACATGCCATGGAGCAAATAAGCCCGTGTGCCACAGCTACTGAGCCTGCACTCTAGAGCCCGTGAGCCACAACTACTGAGCCTGCATGCTGCAGCTACTGAAGCCCGTGCATCCAAAGCCTGTGCTCTGCAACAAGAGAAGCCAATGCAATGAGAAGCTCACTCACCACAACGAAGAGTAGCCCCCCTCGCCACAACTAGAGAAAGCCCACACGCAGCAACGAAGACCGAACACAACCAAATAAATAAGTAAATAAATAAATAAATAAATAAAATTGCCATCCCTCAAACCACTAAAAAAAAAAAAAAAAGTTTGGAAAAAAAATCAAGGCTTTTTCTATTCTCCTTCTACTAATACTTCATATATTCCTCTGCTTTTTATTCATAATCGGAGTAGAACATTTTTCATTCTGTGATCTTCTACTGAAAACTCACCCAAATATAGTGGCTCTTCATATCTCCCTCCTTCTGTCTGCCTGGCTTATTCATTCATTCTGTCATTCAATTATTCAACAAAACTATATTGAGCATCTACCAAGTATCAAGCCCTGCTCTAAGTGCAAGATGAATAAGTCATCTAATGCTCCTCTTTTCTTCTCATTACAAACTTTCTTCATTTCAGAGCCACTCTTTCCCCATCTTCCCTATTTATACTTACAATCCTATATAGGTCAGTGATTTGCAAGTTGGTTCAGTGCTTTGCAGATGTGCTACTTCACTTGAAAGTGTCAAGCTCTTCTGCTTTAATAAATATATCTTTAAAACACCTAACCAATTCAAAATTAATTAATTTACTAAAATATTTATTCAGTGGTTTCTTCCAAAAAACACACCAGGCAACACCAATGGTTTGGGACAAAGAACTTTCACTTTGCTCAGCAGTATCAACTTAACTGTCTCCATTATTGACAGCTAAGGCAGTTCTGGAATTGTGTAAAGGATACTGTCCACTCTAAGAAGAGATTTCTAAGCCTGCTTTGGAGACATCCCTAAATCCAAAACTGACTTTTGAACTGGTATCCATTTTCCAGACTAAGTGTGATGGACTTATATAGTGTCCAGAAACAATTTATGACAGTTTAGTTTCCTAGATTCATCCATTCACTCTTCCTACAAAGTCGTCTATCTTGTAACTCTTGTGCACCAAATATCAAGCCATACACTGGTGTGCAAGATGAATAAGGCCTAGAGTTTGCCCTCAAAGTGCTTACGGTATGAGAGACAAACAAGTAAAATGACAAGACTGATAAGAGCAAAACAATGAAAACATATACAGAGAATAGAGACTATATATACAGTGATATATATATATGTTTTTGTTTTGTTTTGTTTTGTTTGTTCTGTTTTTCTGAAGGTGAGTGATATTGAGCTGATTTTCAAAAACTAAGTCATGGTCTGACCAATATAGTAAGAGTAGGATGGTAAGGCATTCAAGCTAAAGGAACAATGTATGCAAAAGTCACCTTCAGGGAATTATATATAACACAAACAGATGCAGTGCATGGTGTAACTGGGGAAGTAGCTTGACAAAACTGAACATTTATTTCCTCAAGAGTTGAATAATGAATGAATTTATATACTAGTCATGATATTGTGATTAATAAAAAATATATATTTTGTCATTCAGATGACCCAAATATATTTCTCATACATATTTGGTCTTCATCCACGGTTCCTGGCTCACAGCTCCCCAAATCCTTGGAATTGCCTAAATGTTGAGAATGATAAAAAAGTGTCTTTTGTTATGTTAATGAGCTGACTTTTGGAGAACAGCTAAGGGTGGGGGCTGGTTGCCAGTGATTAGAGGGTTGGAACTTCCAGTCCCACGCCCTGATTTCTGGGAAGGAGAGAGGGGCTTGAGGTTGAATCGACTGCCATTGGCCAATGAGTTGGTCAATCATGTCTATGTAATGAAGCCTCCATAAAATCCTTCCCGAGAAAAGCTTTTTGGTCCTTTTTTGGACAGCATCCATGTTGGGAAACCAGAATGCTTCTATGTGCCACCAAGCCACGTCCCATGCTCCAGGAGGACAGAAGTGCCTTTGTTCAGGACCTTGCCAGATGTATGTCTTCATCTGGCTCTTGATTCATATCCTTTAATATCCTTTTATAATAAATTGATAATCTAGTGAGTAAATGGGTTTTCTTGAGTTCTGTGAGCCTTTCTAAATAACTAACTGAACCCAAGGAGTGGGTCATGGGGACCTCTAATATATAGCCGGTTGGTCAGAAGTAGAGGAAATAACGGGCTTGTGACTGGAATCTGAGTGGTGGGTGGTTTTGTGAGACTGATCCAACTACCTGTGGAATTTGATTCTATCTGCAGGTAGATAGTGTCAGAATTGAGGTGAATCCTTGGACACTCTGTTGGCATCCAATAATTGGTTTGGGTGAGACTAAACACACACACACATGCTGGAATTGGGTCTAGGAACTCTTTTTCACCAGTCAAGAAATTATACTTTGTCTGATAGATAGTAAGTGTTCATGGAAGTGTTTTAATAGGCAAGAAACATGAAATACACCAATTTTATGGCGGTATGGGGGATTGGGGAATGAGTGGTTTGAATTTTTTAGATGGTAAAGGAGAGGAAGAGATGTGGGATGATTTTTCCATTTCCCTGGCTTTTCCAAAACTGATCATGACTTAGTGGGTAAGAATTCTGGTACCTCTTATACTTGGAAAGTAAGTGGCCCTCAGATTTTTGTTAAATAATGCCCAGAAATATTAGTATGCCAGCCTTCAGAATCTAGATTAGCAATTCAAGTCTATTTTCTCTATGCATAGATTTTTTTTCCCCATTTCTGATTTCACTCATGCTTAACAAAGACATGACTCTCTTCAGTCTTCTATAATATCATTTGCTGGAGAAATCACTTGGTGACCAATACTGCTATAAACACAAACACAAGGATTGTATCAAAGAGAAAATAATTCGCTCTCCAATATTTAACCAATTTTTTTTTTTTTTTTTTGCGGTATGCGGGCCTCCCACTGTTGTGGCCTCTCCCGTTGTGGAGCACAGGCTCTGGACGCACAGGCTCAGCGTCCATGGCTCATGGGCCTAGCCGCTCTGCAGCATGTGGAATCTTCCCAGACTGGGACACGAACCTGTGTCCCCTGCATCGGCAGGTGGACTCTCAACCACTGCGCCACCAGGGAAGCCCTAACCAATTTTTTTTCAATACTCTGGCCCTTTTTTTTTTCATATAAAATGATTAACTTAATAAAATTTAAAGCATTTTCAATTTAAATATATATCTTTAAAAATTTCATTTCTGCAGAGGCTTTGTGAACTCTGCTCCTTCTCCATCAATCCCAGCATTTTGAGAAATGAGGAAGAAAACTTTGGGCTAAAGGATGTGCACTCCAAAAAAAAAAAAAGAAGCACACGAAGAGCAGAAGTCACTAATGTATGCAACACCACCCCTCCCACATAAACACCAGGCTTTACCAGGTCCAGGTTCGATGTTTGCCTTTACCCAGTCATTCAGTGACAAAAGAGGAGACTATGTTGATTTGAAAACTATTATAGCATACAAAAATAATTCCCTTGCAGTTATTTATAATAAATCTTTTATTATCTTATTGTTCAAGGACTTTTTTTTTTTTCTGAAACTGCTCCTATCTCATCTTTTAGTGTTATTTCTTTGTAGTGAGCAGTTTGGTTTCTGTAAAACTATCATCTGTACACACTGATGTTTTCATTTCACGTGGTACATGGCCCTTTGACCCTATCTTCCAACCTGGTCAGAAACACAACGTCAAGTGACAGAAGTATGCTCATTCAGGGTCATTGATCAAAGTAAAAGTCTTACATAAATCAGACTCCCATAAATAAAAAATAAAAAATAAACTGAAATTTGGTGTCATCTGTGAAAATTGTCTCTTTGGTTGAATTTGTATGGAAATATCTTAAATTCAGGCTCTCGAATGATGTTTTGCTTCCATCATCTTTAACACACCTGAAGGTGTGGGTCCTGGGAAAGATTTCCATTAATGGAAAGGCTTTAGTATTGGTTGCTGTGACCAAACACTTCATTTAAAAAGAGTTCTGACATGTTATGTTCAAAATATGTCTAAATGTAAGGAAGAAAAAAGTTTGGTCCTGCAAAGGACTCAGATTTAAAACTGGGAGTGGGGATGAATAAAACCAGGTTTCCTTAAAAGCACATAGGAAATATAATATCAGAGTTGTGTATTCTAAGTAATACTCATTAGTAGTCATTAACAAGGGAAAAAATGAAGTGAGAGAAGTGATTTTTAAAAAGATAAATAGCAGGAAATTTTCTCTTCATCAGCAATAATATTGTGAAAGTAGCTATTTTTTAAATGGAGGTAAGTTATCATGGGTTCTTTGAGAACTAGGGAAGAAAGAGCAGAAGGATGGTACCCTGTCTATATATTTCTATTCTGAGGTGGAAATGGGAAAGATAAGAATATAAGGTGATTTAGAAACACAGCAGGTATACAGAAGCCTTGAGATGAGTTGCCCTTTCACAAGTACTAACTGGATAGAGAGACCCAGGTAAGAGGTCAGTGGCTTTTCTCTAATAAGGAGCTGAAAAGAATAATGAGGTGATGCCTGAAGCAAAAGCTGCAGGAGTCAGGCTCCGCGTGTCACAGAAATATTAGCATTTGTGAGCAGAGCAGCGAATAGGTTCAATGCAATGCAAAGGACAATAGATCAGCATTTCAGGTTGGACTGAAACAGAAATTAAAAATAGATTAAAAACATACTTTTAGGTATTGGTATTTCTTTCAGTCTTGCCTCCCAAATCTGAGAAATGAACTCTTAAATGTAATTTGCAGAGTAGAAATTAGATTCCTGTTGTCTAAATCAAAATTAAAATAATAGTGAAAGGTGACATCAAAATATATATATATATATTGTGTGTGTGTGTGTGTGTGTATTTTAAAGAACTCATACTCTAGCCTGAAAGTGTGACATTTTTTCTCCTCTATCTCAAGTTATCGTACTAGGAAAAGAATAACTCATTCAGTCTGAGTTCCACAATCTATAGCCAATGCTGTCTACTTCAGATCCGCTACCTACAATGCAGGAATTGTGCCTAGAAGGAATCGGTCAGCCTAAACTGAAGATACCCTATTTTTGTAATGACATTTACAAAACTACTGTCATTTTTGAAAGTTAGAATTAGGTTTTGAAAGTTTTAACATTTGTACACAACAATTTAAAAAGAGAGGCCATATTATGAAGAGATGGTGGGGAGAGTCTCTGTTAACTAGGGGGAAAGTCATTCTGATAAATGTTCTTAATGTTAGTTATGAAATTGGAAGTGACTTCCAGCCATTCAACATGCAGGCAGAGGAGCGAGCCATAATTCAGATGTTCCTGGTGTCCTATGGTAACTAGGTCTGTTCAGAGGAATTGCATACCCTCAGGCCTGTCTTAATCTACAAGTACTCCCCAAGGACTAAATTTGACCTAGAAAATTTTGGCACACATATGGTTAGTAAAGTAAATACATCATTCAAGGTGAGCAGTCCTTCCTGTCCCTGATAGCATTCAGCATACCACCTCTGGCTAAAAGACTCATTTCTAAACCTCAAAGGCTACTCCTACCCTCTCAGCAAACTCTCTTCCCCATTTGCATTGGGCTTTACTACGTTCCATATTCCTTTCCTTCTGGAACCTCAGGCTGTAGCATGGCCACATACTACTGTGCTGGCAACCTAGAAGGGGGAGGAAGTTACTGTTCAACGGGATACACTTTGAACAGTAAGCAGAGGGATCCAGAAGATAAATTCCTCTCCCCTCCTCCCCTCTGCAGACTATACAAGAAACCATGGTTCTACATGGTTCCCCAGAGCCACCCTCAAAGACTAGTTAAATGTCTATGTCTTCTTTTGAAGCTGTGGCCACTTCGATAACATGTTGTGTTACATCTGCTTTCCCTTCATCTCTTGCTCACTTCCTTTTTCCCTTCACTCTTGCCACCCCTGAACTGTACTCTACAATAAAGCATTAACATATAGATTTCACCTCAGATTCATTCTGTTGTCTAAGACTAAGAGCGGATGCCTGATAATTTTCATTATTTTGATTGAATGCCATCATGAGCAGAAATTATTGGCCCATGATAATATCTAATCAAAAGTCTTTACCTAATTCAGAACACTATTGATCAAGTGTACTCTATTTTTTATAGAAACACAAAAGCATAAAAAGGACAAACACAAGGTTTTCAGTTGTGGATTTACAGATGGTACAGATGCTACCCTGATTTTATCTTCAGGAAAGGACAAGAAGACTTTGACATATCTCAATTTAGGAAATTAGTGATTGCCTATTAATCCTATATGTTATGTGAGATGGGAAAAAAAGTCATTACATTGTGGTTCCAGAAGTATTAGGCCCCATAAGAGACTTTCCTGAAGGTGTCATTTAAGGTGTCCTACACATAAATTCTGGATATATCGAACTTCTCCAAACACAACACTATAAAGCTCTCAGACTTCCATGTCCTTGCACAAGCTATTCATTCCCCCTGAATATCCTACAAACACACACACACATGCATGAACACACACAATTTCTACCTTGAAAACTGATGATGCAAATAAAGACCTTTTTGTGACTTCCTCAACTGTCCCTCCTTCTCATTGCAAAATAGTTTCTGCCTCCTATATATACTTCTATTCCAAAACCTCGCTCATAGACAGCACCTATCTTTCTACTGGGCTTTTTTTTTTTTGAATTTTATTTTTTTTATATATTTTTTATACAGCAGGTTCTTACTAGTCATCAATTTTATACACATCAGGGTATACATGTCAATCCCAATAGCCCAATTCATCACACCACCATTCCCCCCCCCCCGCAGCTTTCCCCCCTTGGTGTCCATACGTTTGTTCTCTACATCTGTGGCTCAACTTCTGCCCTGCAAACCGGTTCATCTGTACCATTTTTCTAGGTTCCACATACATACGTTAATATACTATATTTGTTTTTTTCTTTCTGACTTACTTCACTCTGTACGACAATCTCTTGATCCATCCACGTCTCTACAAATGACCCAATTTCTTTCCTTTTTATGGTTGAGTAATATTCAATTATATATATGTACCACATCTTCTTTATCCATTTGTCTGCTGGGCATTTAGGTTGCTTCCATGACCTGACTATTGTAAATAGTGCTGCAATGAATATTGGGGTGCATGTGTCTTTTTGAATTATGGTTTTCTCTTGGTATATGCCCCGTAGTGGGATTGCTGGATCATATAGTAATGCTAGTTTTAGCTTTTTAAGGAACCTCCATACTGTTCTCCATAGTGGCTGTATCAATTTACATTCCCAACAGTGCAAGAGGGCTGCGTTTTCTCCACACCCTCTCCAGCATTTTTTGTTTGTACATTTTCTGATGATGCCCATTCTAACTGGTGTGAGGTGATACCTCTTTGTAGTTTTGATTTGCATTTCTCTAATAATTAGTGATGTTGAGCAGCTTTTCATGTGCTTCTTGGCCATCTGTATGTGTTCTTTGGAGAAATGTCTATTTAGGTCTTCTCCCCATTTTTTTTTTTTTTTTTTTTTTTTTGCGGTATGCGGGCCCCTCAGTGCCGTGGCCTCTCCCGCCGCGGAGCACAGGCTCCGGACGCGCAGGCCCAGCAGCCATGGCTCACGGGCCCAGCCGCTCCGCGGCACGCAGGATCCTCCCGGACCGGGGCACGAACCCGCGTCCCCTGCATCAGGGGGCGGACCCCCAACCACTGCGCCACCAGGGAAGCCCTCCCCATTTTTTGGATTGGGTTGTTTCTTTTTCTAATACTGAGCTGCATGAGCTGTTTATATATTTGGAGATTAATCCTATGTCTGTAGATTCGTTTGCAAATATTTTCTTCCATCTGAGGGTTGTCTTTTCCTCTTGTTTATGGTTTCCTTTGGTGTGCAAAAGCTCTGAAGTTTCATTAGGTCCCATTTGTTTATTTTTGTTTTTATTTCCATTACTCTAGGAGGTAAATCAAAAAAGATCTTACTGTGATTTATGTCAAAGTGTGTTCTTCCTATGTTTTCCTCTAAGGGTTTTATAATGTCCGGTCTTACATTTAGGTCTCTAATCCATTTTGAGTTTCTTTTTGTGTACGGTGCTAGGGAGTGTTCTAATTTCATTCTTTTACATGCAGCTCTCCAGTTTTCCCAGCACCGATAATTGAAGAGACTGTCTTTTTTTCATTGTATATCCTTGCCTCCTTTGTCATAGATAACTTGACCACAGGTGTGTGGGTTTATCTCTGGGCTTTCTATCTTGTTCCATTGATCTATGTTTCTGTTTTTGTGCCAGTACCATATTGTCTTGATTACTGTAGCTTTGTAGTATAGCTGAAGCCAGGGAGTCTGATTCCTCCAGCTCCGTTTTTATCCCTCAATACTGCTTTCACTATTCGTGGTCTTTTGTGTCTCCATACAAATTTTAAGATTTTTTGTTCTAGTTCTGTAAAAAATGCCATTGGTAATTTGATAGGGGTTGCATTGAATCTGTAGATTGCTTTGTGTAGTATAGTTATTTTCACAATATTGATTCTTCCAATCCAAGAACATGGTATATCTCCCCATCTGTTGGTATCATCTTTAGTTTCTTTCATCAGTGTATTATTGTTTTCTGCGTACAGGTCTTTTGTCTCCCTTGGTAGGTTTATTCCTAGGTATTTTATTCTTTTTGTTGCAATGGTAAATGGGGGTGTTTCCTTAATTTTTCTTTCAGATTTTTTCATCATTAGTATATAAGAATGCAAGAGATTTCTGTGCACTGATTTTGTATCCTGCAACTTTACCAAAATCATTGATTAGCTCTAGTAGTTTTCTGGTGGCATCTTTAGGATTCTCTATATATAGTATCATGTCATCTGTAAACAGTGACAGATTTACTTTTCTTTTCCAATTTGGATTCCTTTTATTTCTTTTTCTTCTTTGATTGCCATGTCTAGGACTTCCAAAACTATGCTGAATAATAGTCGTGAGAGTGGATATCCTTGTCTTGTTCCTGATCTTAGAGGAAATGCTTTCAGTTTTTCACCATTGAGAATGATGTTTGCTGTGGATTTGTCATATATGGCCTTTATTATGTTGAGGTAGGTTCCCTCTATGCCCCCTTTGTGGAGAGTTTATATCATAAATGGGTGTTGAATTTTGTCAAAAGCTTTTTCTGCATCTATTGAGATGATCATATGTTTTTTCTTCTTCAATTTGTTAATATGGTGTATCACATTGATTGATTTGCATATATTGAAGAATCTTTGCATCCCTGGGATAAATCCCACTTGATCATGGCGAAGGATCCTTTTAATGTGTTGTTGGATTCTGTTTGCTAGTATTTCATTGAGAATTTTTGCATCTATATTCATCAGTGATATTCATCTGTAATTTTCTTTTTTTGTAGTATCTTTGTCTGGTTTTGGTAACAGGGTGATGGTGGCCTTATAGAATGAGTTTGGGAGTGTTCCTTCCTCTGTAATTTTTTTGGAAGAGTTTGAAAATGGGTGTTAGCTCTTCTCTAAGTATTTGATAGAATTCACCTGTGAAGCCACCTGTTCCTGGACTTTAGTTTGTTGGAAGATTTTTAATCACAGTTTCAATTTCTTTACTTATGATTGGTCTGTTCATATTTCCTGTTTCTTCCTAGTTCAGTCTTAGAAGGTTATACCTTTCTAAGAATTTGTCCATTTCTTCCAGGTTGTCCATTTTACTGGCATAGAGTTGCTTGTAGTAGTCTCTCAGGATGCTTTGCATTTCTTTGTTGTCTGCTGTAACTTCTCCTTTTTCATTTCTAATTTTATTGATTTGAGCGCTCTCCCTCTTTTTCTTGATGAGTCTGGCTAATGGTTTACCAATTTTGTTTATCTTCTCAAAGAACCACCTTTTAGTTTTATTGATCTTTGCTATCGTTTTCTTTGTTTCTATTTCATTTATTTCTCCTCTGATCTTTATGATTTATTTCCTTCTGCTAACTTTGTGTTCTGTTTGTTCTTCTTTCTCTAGTTCCTTTAGGTGTAAGGTTAGATTGTTTATTTGAGATTTTTCTTGTTCTTGAGGTAGGCTTGTATAGCTATAAACTTCGCTCTTAGAACTGCTTTTGCTGCATCCCATAGGTATTGGATCATCGTGTTTTCATTGTCATTTATCTCTAGGTATTTTCTGATTTCCTCTGATTTCTTCGGTGATCTCTTGGTTATTTAATATCATATTTATTAGCCTCCATGTGTTTGTATTTTTTACATTCTTTTCCCTGTAATTCATTTCTCATAACATTATGGTCTGAAAAGATGCTTGATATGATTTCAATATTCTTAAATTTACTGAGGCTTGATTTGTGACCCAAGGTTTGATCTATCCTGGAGAATGTTCCATGTGCTCTTGAGAAGAAAGTGTAATCTGCTGTTTTTGGATGGAATGTCCTATAAATATCAATTAAATCTATCTGGTCTATTGTGTCATTTAAAGCTCCTGTTTCCTTATTTATTTTCATTTTGGATGATCTGTCCATTGGTGTAAGTGAGGTGTTAAATTCCCCCGCTATTATTGTGTTACTGATGATTTCCTCTTTTATAGCTGTGAGAAGTTGCCTTATGTATTGAGGTGCTCCTATGTTGGGTGCATATATAATTGTTATATCTTCTTCTTGGACTGATCCCTTAATCATTATGTAGTATCCTTCCTTGTCTCCTGTAACATTGTTTATTTTAATGTCTATTTTATCTGATATGAGTATTGCTACTTCAGCTTTCTTCTGATTTCCATTTCCATGGAATATCTTTTTCCATCCCCTCACTTTCAATCTGTATGTGTCCTTAGGTCTGATGTGGGTCTCATGTAGACAGCATATAGATGGGTCTTGTTTTTGTATCCATTCAGCAAGCCTGTTTCTTTTGGTTGGAGCATTCAAACCATTCACATTTAAGGTAATTATCGATATGTATGTTCCTATGACCATTGTCTTAATTGTTTTGGGTTTGTTTTTGTAGTTTCTTTTCTTCTCTCGTGTTTCCCACTTAGAGAAGTTCCTTTAGTATTTGTTGTAGAGCTTGTTTGGTGGTTCTGAATCTGTTAGCTTTTGCTAATCTGCAAAGCTTTTTATTTCTCCATTGAATCTGAATGAGATTCTTGCCAGGTAGATTCATCTTGGTTGTAGGCCTTCCCTTTCATCACTTTAAGTATATCATGCCACTCCCTTCTGGCTTGTAGAATTTCTGCTGAGAAATCAGCTGTTAACCTTATGGGAGTTCTCTTGTATGTTACTTGTCGTTTTTCCCTTGCTGCTTTCAATACTTTTTCTTTGTCTTTAATTTTGGCCAATTTGATTACTATATGTCTCGGCGTGTTTCTCCTTGGGTTTATCCTGTATGGGACTAGCTGCGCTTCCTGGACTTGGGTGGCTATTTCCTTTCCCATGTTAGGGAAGTTTTCGACTATAATCTTTTTAAATATTTTCTCGTGTCCTTTCTCTCTCTTCTCCTTCTTAGACCCTGTAATGTGAATGTTGTTGCTTTTAATGTTGTGCCAGAGGTCTCTTAGCCTGTCTTCATTTCTTTTCATTCTTTTTTCTTTATTCTGTCCTGCAGCAGTAAATTCCACCATTCTGTCTTCCTGGTCACTTATCTATTCTTCTGCCTCAGTTATTCTGCTGTTGATTCCTTCTAGTGTAGTTTTCAATTATTGTATTTTTCATCTCTGCTTATTTGTTCTTTAATTCTTCTATGTCTTTGTTAAACATTTCTTGCATCTTCTCGATCTTTGCCTCCATTCTTTTTCCGAGGTCCTGGATCATCTTCACTATCATTATTCTAAATTCTTTTTCTGGAAGATTGCCTATCTCCACTTCATTTAGTTGTTTTTCTGGGGTTTTGTCTTGTCCCTTCATCTGGTACATAGCCCTCTGTCTTTTCATCTTGTTTATATTTCTGTGAGTATGTTTTTTGTTCCACAGGCTGCAGGATTGTAGTTCTTCTTGCTTCTGCTGTCTGCTCTCTGGTTGATGAGCTCTACTGGTCTTTTAACCATAGTGGGAATTCCCTAAATTTTCAGATCGTGTTGCTTTTGCTTTTATATCCCCAATATGTTTCATGACCCTTGAGACATGATAAGGACTGGGCAAAAAGGAACCAAGAGACAGGCCAAAGAGGTGAACAAGGACAAAGAGAAGAAGGAAAAAAGCCCCACAGGAATGTACTCTATCAGTCTCCTTCCTTTCCTTCTTTCTCTCCAGATTTTGGCTTTGAAGAAGAGAATCCAAAGTTAAAATAATGCTATATATTTTTGAGAGTTTTAGAAACATCACAATATTTCATGCACTGTACCACAAAATATTTTAAGTCAACCCTCTGGAGATATTTTTCTGATTGAAACATGCTTTCAAGAGTACAATAAAAATCAATGAGGTATCACCTCACACTGGTCAGAATGGCCATCATCAAAAAATCTACAAACAATAAGTGCTGGAGAGGGTGTGGAGAATAGGGAACCCTCTTGCACTCTTGGTGGGAATGTAAATTGATACAGCCACAATGGAGAACAGTATGGATGTTCCTTAAAAAACTACAAATAGAACTACCATACGACTCAGCAATCCCACTACTGGGCATATATCCTGAGAAAATTATAATTCCAAAAGAGTCACGTATCACAATGTTCATTGCATCTCTATTTACAGTAGCCAGGACATGGAAGCAACCTAAGTGTCCATTGACAGATGAATGAATAAAGATGTTGTGACACATATATACAATGGAATATTACTCAGTCATAAAAAGAAATGAAATTGAGTTATTTGTAGTGAGGTGGATGGACCTAGAGTCTGTCATACAGAGTGAAGTAAGTCAGAAAGAGAAAAAACAAATACCGTATGCTAACACATATATATGGAATCTAAAAAAAGGGGCAGGACAGGAATAAAGACACAGACATAGAGAATGGACTTGAGGACACGGGGAGAGAGAAAGGTAAGCTGGGACAAAGTGAGAGAATAGCATGGACATATATACACTACCAAATGTAAAATAGCTAGTGGGAAGCAAGCAGCATAGCACAGGGAGATCAGCTTGGTGATTTGCGACCACCTAGAGGGGAGGGATAGGGTGGGTGGGAGGGAGCCGCAAGAGGGAGGGTATATGGGGATATATGTATATGTAGAGCAGATTCACTTTGTTTTAAACCAGAAACTAACACACCATTGTAAAGCAATTATACTCCAAAAAAGATGTTATATATATATATATATATATATAAAGAGAAGTATAAATTTAAATATAAATGGGGTTTAATTATTGAATTTTCAAATTACAAAAAAACATTCAATAAAGAAAATGTTGCTTTACAGAAACTTGTTTTGAGGGAAACTGTCCTGAAACATTTCAGATCTATAAACAGATATTTGTATTAAATCCTTAAGTTTGAGATGCAGAAAATGGACACCATGAATTAGAATGGATCATCGTGTAACATCTAATAAGCCTGCTCATTCTACGGAAGAGATAGAAACTTGTAAATACAGTGTTTTTAACAATAAATTTGATTGAGCACTAACAGACAAATCTCCTCCTGATCTTGAACCTCAAAGAAATCTTCCCTAAGTGGAATATTTGTGCCATACTCAGGCTCTCAAACACTGTGAGATAAGCATCATTTCCAGAATGGGACTGTGGTACCTTGACATATTTTAAAGACTGAAGAGGCAATTACTATTTTTGATTGTGTTAACCTGTGTATAATTATGTAATTACCTACAAAATTTAGGCAGAGTGTTACAGATCTAAATCATTAACTTTAACAATTGACAAGCTGCTTTGATTAGTATTTTCAGAGTGTAAGATAACATACTTTTGTCAGCTTTCATATGATTAGTGATGATTGGGAATGTATTTATGTAAAATGTTTTACTGCCTGTTTGGAGAAACAGAGCTGGAGAGTGAGGGCAGGGGAGTCACATACCTTCCTCATGGTTCAACTCAGGAAATGTCAGTGATGAGAAAACACCAAAGAGGTCTTCATTATCACCCCCAAATGACATAAAATTGTAATGTCGGATTAGAAGAGTATCCAGAGAATTCAATTTGGGAGAATTGGACTCTCCTTTGGCAAATTGGACTAACAAGGACATCAGTTTATGTGGCATCAACTCAGACTGTCATACACAACCCCCGACTTGGCCAGGCAGCCCCTCTAACAGCATTGATCCATGCAGCTGCTCTTCTAAGGAAAATGCATGTCAATATATTTGTTATTTACTTTCTAGCAGAAACCCAGCAGCTGCAGCAATTTTTGAGAGAATTCTCTGACACATCTCATTTCCTATCAGTCTTAGGTGCTAGTGGCTGTACACACATGTTCCTATTAGGCTAACATCTCTGAATGCAGCTAGCTATTGGAAGAGAAAATCCTTTAATTTCTTGGCTATGACAAGGTTGTGTGAAGCCAAATTTCAACTCTCTATGGGAGACAGGAAGTCCTCAGGACATGAAGCCTTTCTTGTCTCCCCAGGCAAATTGGCTGGGCTCATTTGTTTAAAGGAACCTATTACAAAAAGTGGCTTAGATAAATTTTAAAGTAAAATTAAAAATAAAAAGTCTTTCCCTTTTGAGGAAAAGTGTTTGGGGTGGAGATGGGAGTATTCAAAAGGGGCTAACACAAGTAATACATTCAATTGGGAATGAAAGAAAAAGTGTGATTTGTCACTGTGATCAGAAGGTGAGTCCATCCTTCCAAAAGAATTTGTGGAGCAAAATAGACCCTTAGCTCTTGTTAATCTTTCCTTTCTCTCTGCATTTTTATGGCATTGTATTCTAGTGAAAATGCCTAGAAAGGAATAGTTTCATATGATTGTCTTTCATTGTCTCCCTACAAAAAAATAAATAAATCACATTCTAAATGCAGTTTGTTTGTCAAGAGGAGCAGAGAACGCTGTACCATGTGAGAGATTTTTTTCTTTATCAGATTAGGAATGTCAAACTCCACAATCGTAAAGTATTGATCTCCCCAAATCAGACATCTCTGTTGTCATGTCTCACAAGCATGACATCGGCTCCATCTTTCACAATAAGACTTTTCCCCACAATCACACAGGCTACTGTCTTTGAGATGCAGGCTTAATTATACTGTTTTTAAACCTTCATGATTGAACACACATGCAGCAATGCCACCCCCTTACTGCGTCTTTAATCTTGTCTTTCCGTCTCTCTAAATATATTTTAAACGTAGGACTTTTTACGAATTTCAAATCACCATCCAACCTTATAATTTTTCTCCTACTTGGTACTAATTCTACCTTTCTTGACCATCACTCTCTAATAGTTCTTATCAATTTAAGAAATATCTATCTTTCTGAAAATTTGGAGACTGACTCCTACTCTACTTCTCTTCTCTGATAACGTAAGTTATCTACTCCATTATGCAAAAAAAGGAAAGTTGTATGATGCTTTATCATATTCTTTTGCTTTCTAAATAAAATAACCACTCCTAATTTTTATTATTAATTATTTTTGTGTCTCCTTTCCATGGCCTACATAGATATGAATGTTTGCAGCCCATTTGGGGGAGGCAATATGCATTTCCTGGGTCAGAGCATGCCTACCCAACAATGCAAAATACCAGGAATGAAAAAGGAGCCAGAAGTCACCTGGGTATTATAGGTAGGATGCGTTGTTGAAGAGTCTTCCTTCATAGGCACATCATATTCAGTAAGGCCATTTTGCAGCCTAAAGAACTAAACCATTTGTCTTTCTTTCTTTTTTTCTAAACACAACGCATTTGAATCCAATCCCTCAGTTGAAACTCAGGTATGAGATGATGCTCAGGGATGGGGTCAGGAATGGGATACAATGGGCATTTGGAGTGGAGAGAGATTTGGGGATATTATGGGGAATGATGCGAGACTCAGCAAAGAAGGGAGGAATGGGGTAAACTCTAAGATGGTGTTAAACAAGGAGTGTCTTTGCACATATTACTTGGTAACAATAAGCTGTATTTATATCTTAATATGGCTGTTTGGGACATTAAGATGACTGTGTCAAAAAAAAAAAGACAAATCAAATTTCTAAACCAAGATTTCTTTGTTGTGATGACCATCCTGTGCATTGTAAGATGTTTAGCAATATCTTTAGCCTCTACCCACTAGATGCCAGTAGGCTTTCATTCAATTGTGGCAACCAAGAAAGTCTCCAGGCACAGACAGATATCCCCTGCCTGGAAAGCAAAACTTCTTCCATTTGAGAACCACTCTTCTAAAGATCTTAAAATGTCTCACTTTACTTTTGACTTCACAAGCATCCCTAACATTACCTGCTATGGTTTTCAGGGCAAAGGCAAGGGTCCTTAGAGTTTAAACACTCCATATTTCTAACCCAATAGTAACGGTTAAACAGCTGCCTGCTTGCTCAGAAAAGGAAGTTGATGGCCCAGCTTCATCACAGATTTATAAAGACCAAGTTACAACTCTGTTCTCCACAATAGAATCTAGATGGTGAGCAAGCAAAGCAGACCTGGAACACTTTTGGGACACTCTAAGAGGACATGATGCTCTTTACCTACAAGACATCCTTTGTTATATGTAACACTCTATTGACAAAAATCTCAAGAATGCCTGAGGTTGAGGTTGGAACCCAGAAGAGGGAAGTCAGTCCTCTGAGATATTCTCTTAGAGCATGCCAGGTTTTTTCACAGAACAAAAGAAGAGTCTTGTATCTGGATGAAATTACTATTATTTCTACTTCAGCACATTCAAAGGTCCATGATAAGTTTCTTCTTCATTTAAAAATTAACAATGAGTGCCTTCATATTTCTACAATTCTTAGTAATATAGTCTTTGATTAAAGGGTCCAAACAGAATTGTATAAGGACAGCAAAATCTATCTAATAGAATTTTATTAAAGTTTTATAAGTAGCAGATGTGCTTTTAGATTTGAAAGGTATGTTACTATCAAGCTTATAGAAACAATACATTCTACCTAATTTTACATTTCCAAGGATATGCTGGCCTTTCTTTTTCTGATCTCATAAACTTTTCTAAATTTCTTAGGAAATGAAAGATTCTAAAAATCATAAAAGTTCCTCTTATTTCCTAAACAGCATGCAAAGCTGTTGCATAATCTCAGAAAAAGATAGACAGGACAGACCTTACAAATATATTTTAAAGCTCTGAAATGTAGACAAGAATATGTAAATTGAAAGTAAATTTATTTTAGTGAACTGGCAAGAAGGGAAAAAATATAGGGCCATATGTTACCATCAGTTTTGCTATGCATATTTGGGGGGGGGAAAGTTTCTTAAGCCAGGCATTTGCAGTCCATAAAATGCCTTCCATAGGTAACCACAAGCTGGCAGAAGTAGCAGGCAAGTGTTGAAAGTTAGAAATGAGGACAATGCTTTTATTGGTGGCAGAGCGGAATTGGGAACTTGGTCTAAGAGGAATGGAGATGAGGGTATGATAATTTTACGTAAGTGAAAATGGTACAAGTGAGTAAGGAAACTCTTAGCGGAAGCAGAAGTTCTTTGCTTCATCTCCTTTCCTCCGGTTGATCTCCCTACTCACAGAGAAACAATTTTGAAAATCACCTACAACGTAAAGAATGTGTATTCCAACTCACCTCTCTGTTCTAGGCACTAAGTGACTTCTTCTTTTGTTCTTTGCTTAATAAGCACATCACAGTCCCCAGGGGGTCAGTTCGAGTTCTAGCCATAGGTACAAATAACAAATTACGTGGATTTAAATATAAATAATATGCTTCCTGAAAGCAAGGCTTTATCTGTTTTGACTATAATCTGCAATGCTGTAAAAATGCCTGGCATACAATAAGTGCTCAGTAATTTTTATTGAATGAATGAATGAATAAATACCATAAACAATAATTATTTTGTGCATGACACCTGGAGCTTATGTATTTTAAGTTAATTATTTTTCTCTGTGTATGTGTTTGTGATTATATTTGAACTTCACATGTTTCCACAATATATTAAAGATTGCTTGATGATGACATGATTTTATATATGTGTACCCCTTTAGCATTTATAAAGCATTTTCCCATGTCTTGTAATAAATAAATTCGGAGGACAGAATCCCAACTATTTCAGAAGACAGCATTCTATTTTCTAACTGACACCATAAGCAGACAAGTGACTGAATCTCTAAACTTCTGTTTCTTAATCTATGAAGTAACAATAACACAGCTCTCCTAGGGTTCCTGTGAGAATTAAATGGACTGACATGCATGAAATTGCTTGGCAGAGTGTAAAGTACTGGATAAATATAAGAAGCATTACTGAAATTATTCTCTCTTCCCCATTTCATACTTCCTAAACCACCACTCCTGTTCCTTGGGATCACTTCCCAAATTAAGCTACCTGAACACAAGCCCTTGTCTCATGCTATGTTTTGCTGATAGATCACAGACTTAGAAACAAGTCTGGAAAGCAGACCCTCAGGGTGGGATTTTGGAATGGAATCATTCACCAAACACACTGAAATAAAGACCTAATCATTGTAGTAGCAGGTGAAGTCCTGATAACCCTTAGCATGCTGTACCCTCACCATTATTGAGGCTAGCACCAAAATTTAGTTGAGAGGCTATATAAGTCATAAGAATCCCAGGGAAGTATTTGGGCTCTTGTCTTCTGCATCTGCAAAGCAGACTTTGCTCCAGTCTGAGCCCTGCATTTAATTGTAAGCAGACTGAACTGCAGGGTTTATATAACTTTTATATACCAATGTCAAAGACATGATAGAAAAATCAATGGTATTCCAGGATCTGAGATTGGGGAATTTCACACCAGGAGGTTAGATTGTAATGCTGCATGAAAGAAAATCTACTGACATCAAAGCATTCATGTTTTAGGATTTAACATTCTAGCAAAGAAACCTAGAACCAGTCTCAATATGCTGCTAGGATGGCACCCTGAAGCTTGGTCTACAATAAATAATATAGAGATATCCTTTGCCTTAGCAAAGGATTGAGGAAGGAGTCATAAAACTCAGAAAAAAAGAAATAACAGAATGATTTTTTTTTTTAATGTGAGACCAAAGAATCTACACCTGTGAACCTGCCACATCAACAAAAATTTAGGGGTCAAAAGGTCTGGGGCGAGCTTCCCTGGTGGTGCAGTGGTTGAGAGTCTGCCTGTCGATGCAGGGGACATGGGTTCGTGCCCCGGTCCGGGAAGATCCCACATACTGCAGAGCGGCTGGACCCATGAGTCATGGCTGCTGAGCCTGCGCGTCCGGAGCCTGTGCTCCACAACGGGAGAGGCCACAACAGTGAGAGGCCCTCGTACCGGAAAAAAAAAAAAAAAAGGTCTGGGGCAAGCCAAGGCATCCCCAAACCCTAACCTAATCCTGTAAGGCAAAGGACAAGGTGTTGGACCTTGCACCTTCACTACCAGTATAGATGTACAGCATCTAGTAAGCCTATTTGGATGCTGGAGTCAGTGTACACTGTGCTTGGGAATACTCCTCAAACCCATTTATCTGATGACACAGAAAGTTGCCAGTTCTGAGTAGATTTCAGAGCAAGAGATGGCATTACAGAAGTTCCTCACTCCAGTGCAAGCTGCCCTGACCAACGGGCCATAAGACACAGTGGATCCAATGATTCTAGTGGTGTCTCTGGTGGGTTCTGAGTTTGAATGTGGGGTCTGGTAAGTTCCATTAGTTGAGTCTTAATGCAGAGAACTCTTCTCCTTTTGAAAAGCAGTTCCTGGCTTGCTACCAAGCATTAGTAGAGACAGAACACCTTGACCATGGAGCACAGTGAATATGCTACCAAAGCTATCTATTCTTAGCTGAATATTATCCCAACCATTGAGCCATAAGTTTAGGTAAATGAGGCAGTGATGGTTAGGTGGATTGTGTGTAAGCAGGTCCAGAGAGTACAAGGAAATTCTATGAACATAAGGCCCAGAATCTTATTTCTCCTACTTTTGTTCAACCAACACTTTCCCTCAACTAAGGCCTAAGGCCTCCTGGGGGTGTTGCCAATGTTATAACCCAAATGGCAGAAGAGAAAAACATGTGGACCCAGTTCATCAATGGATTATCTTGATATGTTGTTACTTGTCAAATATGGACCACTGATGTACTACAGAGCCCCATGCCAGGAGATCCCGAGGTGAAGGAAAATCCCTAAAGTTCTTTTCTGTTCTGATGTTCTATAACAGAACAGGTATATTGGAGCACTTGTAGCAGTACCCAGAATGGAGGACTGTATTTAATAAGCATGTACTGGACTTCTCTTGCACCCTTCCCTTGGCCTATCTTGTACGTTAGCCTTCACTGCCGTAACCAGAAACACAGAATCAATCCTGACAGCACCTTGTCTCAACGACTCCAAATATCACTTGCTTTAGGCTCTGGGGCTTCAGTGACTCCTCAGCAGCATAGGACACTTTTGGGAACTGCCAGACCACCGCAAGAGAGCAGTCTGGAAGTGAAAGGGACATAATGTCCCATTACCAACCCTTTTGTTAACTTCTTAAGAACCTTGAAAAAAGAATAGACAACCTCAGATTAGCTAATTATAAACTCAGATCATTCTATGAAGGTCAGAAGGCCTCCAAGGTAGTGTTTAAAGAGACCCACTAGGTATTAACACAAACACAGCTTGGAAGTGCAAGAATGTTATGGCCTCAGGAAATCACTTCCCAAAACACACTACCCCCAATCAAGCCTTGTTGTAGATTCTTTTCCAGCTGGGAAAGCTAGACTAGTCCGGAGAGGTAGGAATAGGAAGCATAGTTCCTTAATTGGAGACCTGGCTCTGATATTCAGTAATTCATGAATGTATAGATTTAACACAAGAAATGGCATTAAACACTCTAGCTGATATCTTGCACCTTAGCCAAGAAATTTTGCTTTGTCTGCTTTGCAGTGATGATGGCAAGGGGAAATTCCTCAGGGAAATGTGGGGCAGGGGATAACAGGCCTACCTAGAGTAAACTTTACCAGGCTGTCACAATCTATGATGCTGACCCTCCCCATGCTAGACTGATTTTTAATCCCTAGCTTAGATGAAACTGCATTATATCTCTTCAAGGCTTTCTTGAGTAATCCCCGTCTTCTTATAACACCTTGACATTTCCCATATTGGATTTGAAGAGGGAGCCAACAGCCTTGGTTAGTTAACCATCTTATCTGAAAGATACTTTAATTTTCAGATCAAAAATAGAATTTAACCATGTATCATCTATATGATCTGAGAAACTCATTTATCTCAGCATCCTCATCTGTAAAGTAAAGGGTTGTTATAAAGATTACATGGTAGTATCTAGAGTTGTGTCTGATACATAGTCATGCTCAATAAGTATTAGCTGTTATTATTAATATAGATGAATTAAAGTTGTATAATACATATATTCAGTTGATTTATAATGAATAAAGGTACTCCCTAGTGACTGGGCAATAGAAGGACCTACTCCAAAATTAGGTACATCTCACTGTGGCCCTGTCACTGACCCTGTAAGAGTACAAACCCAACAGAACAGGGGAGCCCCAAAATGGCAGCAGGACTACATCAAACACTGAAGACTTGCTTAAGAAGGATACAGTTCCCTAAAAACTTCTTCTGTGTGGCAGGAAATAAAGTCAAATACACCATGTAAGTGCTGGAAGAAGCAGGGAGGAAATCAAGACCAGCAAATCTCTTCAAAATTTTTGAATTCAATTATTGTAGAATTTGAAACTTGGGCTTTGGAAACATTAATTTTTTTTTTTTACTTTTTAAATTTTCTACAGCTTTTTTTTTTCTTTTCTCCTTTATTACCTGAAGGTTTTGTCTGTTTCATTAAACTCTGGGAAAAAAATAGTGTCATCCCTAGAGACTGTCCTACAGGGTGAAGTGAGTCAGAAAGAGAAAAACAAATATCATATATTAATGCATATATGTGGAATATAGAAAAATGGTACAGATGAACCGGTTTGCAGGGCAGAAATAGAGACACAGATGTAGAGGACAAACATATGGACACAAGGGGGGAAAGTGGGGCGGGGGGATGGTGGGATGAACTGGGATATTGGGATCAACATACATACACTAATATGTATAAAATAGATAACTACTAATAAGAACCTGCTGTATAAAAAATCATAAAATTCAAAAAGAAAATAATGTCATTTAAGGTGAAGTGTAAACAAGATAACAATCCTATCCCTAAAAGTCACACATGATCGAGGCAGTTTATCAAGATGAGGCACCCTCAAAAAGAAGGGTACAGATTGAGGAGGGGTGGCCCAACTAAATGCCTTATTTAAGGCCACAGAGACCTCTACAGAGCGACCTCTTCAGAGAGATCTTAAGCCTTGGAGATTTCTGTGTGAGTTTATATAAAGGAAGCCAACGTCTTTTTTGTTTTGTTTTAAATTTCATTGTTTAAAAAAATTGTACATATTTAAGGCCTCATGATGATTTGCTATACACAGTGAAAGGATCACTACTTTCAAACGAATTAACATCTTCTCCTCACATACTTTCCATTTTTGTGTGTGATATAAGCACATGAAATGTTCCCTCTTAGCAAATATCCTGTATTCAACGTGGTATGGTTAACTATAGTCACCATGCTGCACTGGATCTCTGGACTTATTTATCCTACATAACTGCAACTCTGTATCCTTCTACCAACATCTCCCCATGTCCTCCATCAGTGGCCCCTGATAACCACCGTTCTACTTTCTGCTTCTATGTATTCAACTTTGTTAAGTTCTACATATAAGTGAGATGATGCAGGGTTTTTCCTTCCTGTGTCTGGTTTATTTTACTTAACATAATGTCCCCTAGGTTCATCCACGTTGTTGCAAATGGCAGGACAGTAAAGGGGGTCAATCTCTTAAAACAGCATCAGAATCAGGCATCTGTCATAACTGCCACTTCTAAATGCCAAGGCCAAATACGAGTCAACACTTCCAAGATACACACAGAAATGTAAGACTCTGTGGCTACTCTATATTACCCTAAAATGGCACAGTGTTTTATATAAGGATCATCTCTAATACTCATCAGTTCATTCATTTTTGCATAACTACTGACATTAGCATATGCTTATGTCAGTGATGTCAATAAACAACAAAGAAAAAGTTCAGAAACTTAATCAATTTTATATTATCTTCCACAATTATTACCAGCTCTTTCACACAGTTGCTTGTCTACATTAGTTCTTCAACCTCATAGGGAGCTCCTGCCTCAGGATCCTTTTTTATTTCTTTCTTATGGACACCCTCATCTCTTTACCTCCTTCCTTATTAAGCTTACATTTCTTAATCCATCATTTAAATCTTTCTGTTGTCAATATAGAGAACAGACTTGTGGTTACCAAGGGGGAGAGGAGGGCTGGGGAGGGACGGATTGGGAGTTTGAGATTAGCAGATGCAAATTATTATATATAGGATGGTCCTACTGTATAGCACAGGGAACTATATTCAGTGTCCCGTGATAAACCATAATGGAAAAGAACATGTAAAAGAATATATATGTGCAACTTTTGCTGCACAGCAGACATTAAACACAACATTGTAAATCAACTATAATTCAATAAAACTTTCCAAAAATCCTTCTGTTGTCAAAAATCTACAAGTCTCATTCTCTATTTTTCCTTCCAAGAAAGTAACAAACAAAACCCTGGTTTCAGAAGAATCCAACTTTCCATCCTTCCATTCTGTATCAGGACTGCTGAGTGCCACAGGCATCACTCAATTCTGTAAGCTGCTGTTGTTATAGGCCTGAGGTTTCCAATGTGTGTTGAGTCCTCAACACTGCCTGACCACCACTTACATCAGGGATTCTCAACCCTGGCTACCATTAGAATCCTGAGGAGCTTTTTTCAAATCCTGATACCTGGGCCTCACCCCAAACCAATAAAATCAGATCCTCTAGTGGCAAGATTGAGGCATCAGTAATTTTCAAAGTTCCCTAAATGATTCTAACACAGTCAGGATTTACAGCAGTGTTCTCAGCCTCGGTAGCAGATAATAAGCACATGAGAAGTTATTTAAAGTACTGATTCTGGGTTCCCCTCCTCACATATTCTGATTTATTTTGCCTAAGGTACAGTATGGGAGTTTTGACAACTCTCCATGTGATTCCAATGTGTAGACAAGGGTAAGGCCCATTGGTTAGAGACACAGTCCTCAGTTCTACAAACTTCTCCTTCCAACTCACAGCAGATGATGGCCTTGCCTCCTTCTTCACAGAGAAAATAGAAGCTATCAGAAAAAAAAAATTATTTTATCCCTCCTTTCCGCCATTAAAGTCACAGACAAACCTCCTCCTAGCTATGGTTAGTCCCTGCACTTCTCTTCTAGCTCTATCCCTTCCCACACTCTCTGTAATTTCTCTCCACCAGTCACTCCCCTCTATTTGCTCTGTCCACTCCCCACTGGTACTTAACACACTCCACTCTCTTTTCTTAATTTTTATTTTATATTGGAGTATAGTTGATTAACATTGTTGTGTTAGTTTCAGGCGTACAGCAAAGTTATTCAGTCATACATATACATGTATCTATTCTTTTTCAAATTCTTTTCCCATTTAGATTATTACAGAATATTAAGCAGAGTTTCCTGTGCTATACAGTAGGTCCTTGTTGGTTATCTTCTTAAAATATAGTAGTGTGTACATATCAGTCCCAAAATACCAGTCTATCCCTCCCCCAACTCTTCCCCCTGGTAACCATAAGTTCATTCTCTAAGTCTTTGAGTCTGTTTCTGTTTTGTAAATAAGTTCATTTGTATCATTTTTTCTAGATTCCACATATAAGCAATATTGTGTGATATTTGTCTTTTCCTATCAGACTTACCCCTCTTAGTATGATAATCTCCAGGTCCATCCATGTTGCTGCAAATGGCATTATCTCATTCTTTTTAATGGCTGAGTAATATTCCATTGTATATAATGGGCTAGCCAAAACATCTTACTGAAAAACCCAAATGACTTTTTGGCCAACCCTATATGTACCACATCTTCTTTATCTACTCTCGCTCATTCCAAAGGAATAGATAACAAACAAGGACCTACTGTATAGCACAGGAAACTCTACTCAATATTCTGTAATGGCCTATATGGGAAAAGAATCTAAAAAAGAGTGGGTATATGTATATGTATAACAGAATCACTTTGCTATACACCTGAAACTAATACAATATTGTAAATCAACTATATTTCAATAAAATTAAAAACAAAGGAAATTTTTCCCCCTGCTCACATCTGCTTTCAATTGCTGTCCTATCTCTATCACCTGTTCAGAAGCAAACATCTCAAAACTGTCATGCACCCTGGCTGTCTCCTCTTCCTCACTGAGTGGTGACTCCTTTACATGTTGCCATCTGTTTTTCCCAACAACTCCAACGAAATCAGTGACCTCATTGTCACGAAATCCAGTGTGAACATCTCAGCCTTTATCTTCATTAAATCCTCAGCAGTGTTTGGCCCTGCTGACTTTACCCTAACTTCTTGAATTCCTCCACCTCCCCTTGATTTATATAACTCCACATTCGTTAGGTTTCCCCCTTGTCTCTATGGATGTGCTTTCTACTGCAGTTGCAGGTGCTGCTCCCTCTGTTCTTTTAAATGCTGCTGTCCCTCAGGTTGCAGCCACTGGTACCCTCCACTCTCATGTCACATGTTCATTGTCTCCCATGGCTTTCATAGTATGTGCTAATCACTCCTTTGTGGGTGTGAAACTCAACCTACAAAAGCAGGCAGTTAAGAATTACAACTCATTTGAAATTCCATCTCAGAGATGTTACTCTATAGACTGATTAAAAAAACAAAACAAAACAAAACAAAACAAGTTTCTTTAGGGGTCCCTGCAAGTAATGCTGCCTCTCTGAGGTCATAGGCATTGGGGTTGGAATGGAGAGCTAAGTAGCACATCCCTTACAACTGGACCTCAAGATTTCTAAAAAGATCTCCCTGTACCTAGCCTACATTTGCTGTTCAGGGTCCATAGCTTTTCTGCTGTTTCTGTTTCATTACACTTAGGACATAAGGACTCCACTGTCCTCCTACTTGCAGGGTCCATTATCCCCTAGAGCATCTCTCTTCCTCTCCTGTGCAAACTGCTCCTCTGCCACCTTCAATTCCATTTCTTACCTAGCTGACTTCTTCTCATTGTACTTCTCTAGGAAAACTGTCCTCACCCCCCTAAGTGTTTCTGCAAATTAAATCACTGTATTACAGCTAATAATGATGCAATCAGGAAAATGGTCCCCAAGAATAAACTTTGACTCTAAATTTGATAAAACCAGACAGCAAATTAGTCAATAATATTTATAAAGAATTTATAACAGGGCTTCCCTGGTGGTGCAGTGGTTAACAATCTGCCTGCCAATGCAGGGTACGCAGGTTTGAGCCCTGGTCCAGGAAGATCCCACATGTCGCGGAGCAACTAAGCCTGTGCGCCAGAACTACTGAGCCTGCACTCTAGAGCCCATGAGCCACAACTACTGAGCCCACACGCTCTAGAGCCTGTGCTCTGCGACAAGAGAAGTCACTGCAATGAGAAACCCGCACACTGCAATGAAGTGTAGCCCTCATTTGCCTCAACTTGAGAAAGTCCACACGCAGCAATGAAGACCCAATGCAGCCAAAAATAAAAAAATTAAATTAATTTAAAAAAAGAATTTATCACAGTGATAAACACATAGGGAGCAATTAATAAATGATAGCAATTTATATTTCCCTATTTAAAAATAATTTCTGATACCATATGTAAAGTAAATGATTGAAACAAATATTAAAATGTGAATGTCAAGTAATGGGTTATTTAATGTTTGGCATAAGGATTTCATACCTAATGACAGTTTAAATGGACCAAAAAATCCAGACAGAAAAATCATTCAACTTCTATAAGTGTTTTATGCTGAAAAGAACATGAGTAAAGAGTCACATGATTTTGTGTGACTGTATGTAAAGCACTTAGAAATATCTAGCCTGGTTTGCTGACTAGTAAAATGAGAAACCAGACTTGTTTATTTCAGAGGTCCTTTCCACTTCTAAAAGTATCTTGTACCATAAAAATAATTTCAAAGAGTCACCAACCAGCTTACTACAGAGAACATTACTAATAACACTGAATCTCTGCCATGTACGCGCAGAGACCTCATTCTCCTCCCTTCCACAAACAGATAGTCTTGATTCTAAATGATCTTGTGAATGAATCCATGAATTTCTAAGCAATATAGTGCTTACTTTTGTGTTTTGAACTTTCTAAAATTATATCATGCTGCGTGCAGTTTCTAAGTTGGTTTTTTTACTTATGCTTAATGAGACACATACGTTTGGATGTGTAAAAATGATGGGATTTTAACATCTATATTCATCAATGAGTTAGCTCTATAATTTTCTATAATTTTTTTTTACTGAGTTTGGGTACTAAAGTTTATACTATGTATATACAAATAATTATATATAAGTATTATATATGTTATATATAATAGACATTTATAATTTTATACATGCTTATGTAAAATGAGGTAGGAAGTGCTTGCCATTTTATATTTTCTAGAAGAGTTTTTATTTATTGGGAATGATCATATCCCTAAATGTTTGGCAGAACTCACTTAAAAATCAGTTGGCCTTGGTATTTTCTTGGTAGGAAGACTTTAAAATACGGATGTAATTTCTAGATTAGTTAGGGTTATTTGGTATTCCTGTTCTTCTAAGTCACTTTTGGTATATTTTTCTAGTAATTTTATCCATTTTATCTAAGGTTTTCTATTTATAATTCACATTGTTCATATTATTCCTTTATCATTTTAACTGTTTACTGTAACTACAATTATGTTCCTTTTATGATAGAATTTTATGCTTTTTTTTCTTGATCCATTTTGCCAATGGTTTATATATTTCACTAAATGTTTCAACAATTTATTTTTAACATGTGTATTCCATATTTTTTTTGGTTTATATCACATTAATTTATGCTTTTATCTTTACTGTTTCCTTGCTCCTATTTTCTTTGCGGTTATTCTATTGACATCTTTTTCTATCTTACAGTGAACACAAAGCTCATTAATTTTAAGCTTTCATTCTAATATAAGTACTTACTGCCATACATTTCTCTCAAAATGTGGTCTAAATCTATTCCAGAAGTGTTAGTGCATATGTTTTGTGTTGTGGTGACCATGGAGGTGCGCTGCTCATCTCTCCTTCGAAAGGCTGTGCTGTGAGAACACGGCTGACTGGCAGCTGCTGCACCTTCTGATACCCTCCCAGGCTGCTCAGAGCCAAGGACCAAGCACAGCTAGGGTGCCAGAGCAGGCCCTCATTTGCTGGATATGGGACTCTTTCAATGGGCAGCCTTGACTTGGGGACTCCCATCAGCTTGGCTGAGGCTTTCTCAGAACAGTGACTGTGAAGTTCTTCCCTCCCAATCCTCCTTTCTTCTGTCTTTTCACAGACGTCAGTCCTGCATCACAGTCTGAAGGCTCTGGTGGCGTACTCCTTCCCCATCCCTCTTTATTCTTCAAGGGCATCTCCCCAAAATAGCTCATGTACATCTCATTCTGTATTGGTGTCTGCTTCTCAGAGGACTTAAACTGACACAAGTGTTTTTGTTATTATCCATCCTAAAAGTTCCCAAACTCCTATTAAGATTCCTTCATTTTTATTTATGAGGTTCTTTTCCCAAAATGTTTAAGAGAGCTTTCACCTCCTAGCTTAATTTCATTGTCTAATGTTCGCAGATTGTATCCTTTGAAATCTGTATTTTTTTCATGGTACTTGAAGAAGAATGGATATTCTCTAATTATTGAGCCCAGAGTTCTTTATAAGTTCACTAAAACTGTTTGTTGTGTTATTCAAAAATAAATAATATCCTATAATGTGAAAGGTGTAAATCTCCCATTCTGATAGTGGATTTGTTCATGTCTCCTTTTAGTTCTGTCAAGTTTTACCTTATATGTTCAAGGCTATTTCATCAGGTGTACACAGGTTTAGAATTTCTACATGTTCCAAGTGAACTGGAACTTTATCACTGTCTAGTGAGTCCTTTCCACCTTGGTATTGCTTTTGACATAAAATCCTGAGTTATTCTTATCTAAATTTTTCAGGCTAGTTTTGCCTTTTTTCCCATCTTTTACATTAAAATATTTGCTTACCTTTATGTTTTAGGTGTGTCCTTGGAAAACAGCTTTTGCTATATGTTGGCATTTTATACAATCTAGAAATATTACCACTTTAATTAATGAGTTTAATATTTTGTTCACTTACATTTATAGTGATTGCTGGTACATTTTTTCCTACTTTCTTATTTTGTGTTTTTCATCTGTTCCACTTTTTTATGCTACCTTTTCCTCATTTCCTCTTTCTTTTGCTTTGATTGCATTGATTTTTAAAAATTTCATTATACCATTTGATCTATGTTCTTGGTGGTTATCTTTGAAAATTTACCTTGTATCCTTAACATTTAAAAAATCCCTTTATTGGGCTTCCCTGGTGGCACAGTGGTTGAGAGTCCACCTGCCGATGCAGGGTACATGGGTTCGTGCCCCAGTCCGGGAGGAGCCCACATGCCGCGGAGTGGCTGGACCTGTGAGCCATGGCCGCTGAGCCTGCGCATCCGGAGCCTGTGCTCCGCAATGGGAGAGGCCACAACAGTGAGAGGCCTGTGTACCACAAAAAAAAAAAAAAAAAAAAAATCCCTTTATTATTCCTCTTGCCAGACAATAAAAAGACTTTAGAATATTTCAACTTTCATACTTTAACTCTGATTGCCTCCATTGAAAATTACCTTATATTACTGTCTAGTATTTTAGTTCTCTCTTGCTTTCTAGTTAATCTTAACCTCATACATTGGACATAACCATTTCTTTTTTTTATACAATGTATGTCTACGTTTGTTGGCATGCTCACTAATACCTTTGTTCACTATTATTCCTTACACTTCAGATCTTCTATGGTCATTTTTCTTTTCTGTTATATGCATCCTTTAGAATTTTTTTTGCTTGATGAGGGTAAATTTGTAATGAAGTCCCTCATTACTGGAAAATATATTTCTATTGTACATAAAATCTAAATATTTTTTTCTAGTTTTTAATTTATTGAGGGGGAAAATCCTTGGGGATTTAAAAAATGTTCCTGTGAGTTTATCAATGCATTTAAAAGTATGTTCATTTAAAATCTAAATTGATTTGCACTGGAAGGCTTTTAGAATAATCTTGTCTATTATTATAGTCTTCCTATAGTCTAGTCTTCCTATAATTCTGGAAGCAGTAGTCTATTTCTATTATTTTACCTATAAACATAATTAAGCTTTATGAATACTACAATATATAAATTGATGGATGTGCCATCACTTATTGCACAGATTCTAAGGTCAAAAGTCACCTACAGAACATGAGGTCCTAAGGAAAGAGAGGAATCTGCTCAATTTACATAAGAGTTGATAGGGATCCCTTCATGAATGCATTTTTGCTTAAAATATTGATATATATTACAGTCAAAAATTAAGTAGCTTTATGAATTGTATTATCTAGTTCCAATGAAATAAACCCCATATAAGGGACAAGAGTCTTAAAAAAATTTTGTAGAAAAATCACAGATTGCAAGTTACACTAAATTGAAGCATAAAAAACAATGTATAGTAGCAGAGCTGACAGTTCTCCTATACCCAGTATGAGTTCTTTGTTGGCCACTGTACAAAGTAAAAATAATGACAGTCTAATTAGATGTGACAAGAAGCCAGCCAAGAACCTTAACCTAATGAAGAAGTTGATTTTATATAAAGAGTAACAATTATCATTGTTAAATATGAAACTGGTCTAATTGATTATCGTGGCTTTAAGTAACAAGTTTTTTTTTTTAAAGGAATTTTGCCTTTTAAAAAAAATTTTTATTTATTTATTTATTTATTTATTTATGGCTGTGTTGGCTCTTCATTTCTGTGCGAGGGCTTTCTCTAGTTGCGGCAAGTGGGGACCACTCCTCATCATGGTGCACGGGCCTCTCACTATCGCGGCCTCTCTTATTGCGGAGCACAGGCTCCAGACGCACAGGCTCAGTAATTGTGGCTCACGGGGCTAGTTGCTCCATGGCATGTGGGATCTTCACAGACCAGGGCTCGAACCCGTGTCCCCTGTATTGGCAGGCAGACTCTCAACCACTGCACCACCAGGGAAGCCCCTAAATAACAAGTTAATGATAGATAAGGGTACAACTATTAGCAAAATATTTTTTTTTTCTTTTTTTTGCGGTACGCGGGCCTCTCACTGTTGTGGCCTCTCCCGTTGTGGAGCACAGGCTCCGGACGCGCAGGCTCAGCAGCCATGGCTCACGGGCCTAGCCGCTCCGTGGCATGTGGGATCTTCCCAGACCGGGGCACGAACCCGTATCCCCTGCATCGGCAGGCGGACTCTCAACCACTGTGCCACCAGGGAAGCCCCAGGAAAATATTTTTAAAGTAAGATTTATTTCATCTTTATTTTACCCTTTTTAATTTATATTATACTTATTTTTTACTGTGTATATGTTACATCCATAAATAAATTAATATACTTTTATTAGGGTTGAGTGCTCAAAATATTTTTCCTAATAAAGATATGTAATTTTAAAAAAATTGGGGGCACCAATTTACTACCAAATAAGCAACTTGAGGGCTTAAATCATTTAGGATTTATCTTTATTTCCTCCAGAGGCTAAATTTGAGCTTTGCACATGGTAGTAAACAAATAATTATTTATAGAATATTTTGTTCATCTTACATATTTTAAAAGTTGTTCTTTCCATTGAGTCTATTTTTGTACATGGTGGGGAGTTTTTTTGTTGTGACCTCTGCCGTTGCGGAGCACAGACTCCAGATGTGCAGGCTCAGTGGCCATGGCTCATGGGCCCAGCCACTCCGCGGCATGTAGGATCCTCCCAGACCGGGGCACAAACCCGTGTCCCCTGAATCAACGGGCAGACTCTCAACCACTGCGCCACCAGGGAAGCCCAACATGGTGGGGATTTTGAAAAGTATTCCCTCTTGGATCATCTAATCTATTCCCAGAATATTGGTAGAATTGATTTTTATTATTCCTAACTTATACCTGATGTATGAGTGTCAAGTGCTACTTTGAATATTATTAGTAAAGGTGAATTCATTATTTCCCTTGATAATCTGCATCGTTGTTTAATTGTTCTCATGGTTAAAAAGTTTTCTTTTATTTAACTTAAATTTCCCAGGTGCAGTTTAAGCCCATTACTTCCTGCTCTGCTCTCATTGACTAATGAGAATTGGTCCCTGTCCTCCTGGGAATATCCGTTAACATATTTTCAGATTCTAACATGTCTCCCCTTAGCCTTCTTTTCTCCAGATTGGGAAATTGCCAGCTCTATTAATCTTTTATCATACATTGTATCCTACCTGAATTTCTCATATTTTGTGGTTTTCCTCTTAACTACATTAATTTATCCATAGAGAGAAAAAATGCATTCAAAATTTAGTAATTTCCTGAAAATGAGAAAAAAATAAATAGCACCATGTATAATTTACCTAATTTGATAGAAAGTAAGCATGAAATTCTACTTGGGAAATAGGTTTGCTTAAAGTTAATTCTTATTCACAGTTTCATAACAGACCGTGTAAGATTATCTTTCTGTTTCTACCCTTATTAGAGAAAGATTTCAAGGGTCTGAAATTTTATGCAAACTTGTGTACATGCACCCATATGCACAAGGTTACATGTGCAAAGTCCATTTTTCTGGAAAACCCACTCATAGCTTTCATAATGGAGCTCTACTTCCTTCAAAAAGGTAAAATCTGACTGGATTCTAGCCCTGAGACAAAACTAAAGTCAATAGAAAACTAATGGGTTTAATTTTTCTGTTACTCAAATTTCCTTGCTGAAAATGAAGTAATTTATAGCAATATACTTGAAGTAAATAAAGTAATATCTATGTCTAACAGTTTTAAAAGAAATCTGAAATAAGTAGTGACCTGTAAACCAGGACTTGTTCTTAGCATTATTTTCAGTTTATTTTTATCCCTCTGCACATCTTCACTAGGGTACCAATTCAGAGCATCCTCTTTCTGTCAGTTACAATGTTGGCAGCTATATTACCAGCTGTTCTTGGCCACTCCCAAGTGTGTAATATACAGTCATCACATTTGTGAGTGATCCTTGTAACAAGGCACAAATTCTCCATAAATATTACTCCCAAGAAAGGAATCAAAGGAGAGAAGAACTGTACTTCCAAGCATGTTCTACATTCTCCCCTCTACAGGTATGGACCACGAAGCCCTCCATCCATCTTACAATGTCCCCCATGCATCACCCTTTGGTAGCAGAAATCCCATCAGCAATATCCAATAGGGAGATAATTCCAATAAGTAGGAAGTTGTCTTCAGTGCAGAGACTGAGCACACACAGTCTCATATCCACGAGGATATGCTTAGATCATGTATGTTTACAGAAGGAAATAAAGGAAACAAAGACCTTTGTATTAGACACCAATCTTCCTTCTCTTCAGATCCTTATCTTGGCATCCTTGTTCCAGCTCTCCATGTGTTCTAACCAAATACACACAGATGTAACCAGATGATGCCCCATCTTCCACCCCTTCCATGTATGTATCTCTGTCCTCCTATCCCGGGGCTGTCTTGCAGGTGATACCACAGGACTTTGCTAAGTTACCATACCCTGTATGCACAATGTGCAAGTCTGGGGGGCACTATTATGTCATGAGGTAAAATTTACCAATGGCTTACAAGAGCTAGTGGATAGATTATTCTACATTCTCCCTTTCCTCCACAGGAATTGTTCAGAGAGGCAGTTTATAAAATAGCTGCACATTAGCCTTTTGCTTCGGCTCTGCTTTCTGGGGAAGTCAATCTAACAGACTCTCTTAACTCTTTTGACCAGTGATACATGACAGAAGACCCCAAGTGTTTACTGTAATTTTCCTCATATAACAGGTATTCAGTACAAACCTCTCTTTCAAATTAGAGACAAGGCATCCTCTATCTTGATCAGTAAAGATAACATATTGAACATGGTGAATATATCTATTGACAATTCAACAACTATTACTGAGCTTCTAGAATGTCTCAGATTTTGTGCTATAATATAGCTTTCTGTCCACAAGCTGAGGATTGAGAAAATTTTCATATTATAACAGGAAATGTTAGCTAACTAATCTTAAGGACTTCCCTCTCCCAACTTCTGTAACTATAGCCTCTCTTTTCTTTATCTTTTTCTTTTTTTTTTTTTTTTTTTTTTTTTTTTGCTGTACACGGGCCTCTTACTGTTGTGGCCTCTCTCATTGTGGAGCACAGGCTCCAGACACGCAGGCTCAGTGGCCATGGCTCACGGGCCCAGCCACTCCGTGGCATGTGGGATCTTCCTGGACCGGGGCACGAACCCGTGGCCCCTGCATCAGCAGGCGGACTCTCAAACACTGTGCCACCAGGGAAGCCCAACTGTAGACTTTCTAAACAGCAGATCAGTAAAACTGATTCCAAGAGATCAGATCAGATCAGTAAAACTGATTCCAAGAGAACCAAGAAAAATAAAATGTGAACGTCAACTCTGAACCCCAATAAACTTGTTAAGAAGTTCCCTTGGAAAACTCTTCAAACTCCAAGTGACAGTACAACTAGAACTAATACAAACAAAGGGAAATTCTGCTGAAAACAAATCCATTTAAAAAAAAAGTGAGAGAGCGAACACAAGCAAAATCAAAGTTTCTCAGAGAAGAGGGACATAAAGAAGGAAAATTTGCTGTTTTTGCAAAAAAAAAAAAAGAAAAAGTAGAAGTGATGACTAACTCTATTCTTCTGATATCCTTATAGTGTTAATAAAAAGAGAAAGATATTAGGACAAAGGTATTCCATAGTTATAGCTATTTCTGTATGCTTTTAATTACAATTATGAATGTATTGAGTATAGTAAGGAGAAACCTCTTTGACTTATTACATGCTTTCTTGAATCCAATGTATACAGAGAGTCTATAAGAGGTGAGAATGGTAATCACTGCGAAAATGTGGGTAACTGAAGCTTTCAAGGAATAAGCAAGGTTGTCTCCCAGGAAACCAGATTACATGGGTGGTTGTCAAGAGGATTTGCAAGAACAGTGAGGTGAGGTTGAGGGCAAGGAGTATGTACTAAAGAAACAAGAAGATTGATGGCATCTAGTTTGGAATCTAAAAAGAACTGAAGGTATGAACTGGTGGAGGCAAATGAAAAGGAGAACCAGTGGGGAGACAGAACAGAGGTCTGAAGTGGTCCTTCTCAAACATTTTTCATTCTGCATTCTTCATTTACTTAATATAGGGAGAGGAGCCAAGAATACCAGCTACATGAGAGTTGATGCTAGAAAAATAAAATGGGCTTATAGAAAAGACCCAGGAGTGGGTTTTTAAAAATATTGTGCATGACCATGGGAGATCCTCCTCCATGTAACGTACATTTCAGACATTAAGAAACCACTTTAATGAAAAATAAGAAAGAGTTGGTTGCAAAGATAGGGAAAAAGGTGTTGCTTCCTTGACTGCTAGGACACCTAGATAGGGTGACCATGCAACCTGAGTATGGAAGTAAAGAGAGGAAGAACAAAAAAGAGAGGGAGAGTGATTTCTGCAAAGGTAGAGTTCTCAGGAGACAGCATCAAAGAGGTATGCACATTTATATCAACTCACTTGGAGCATTATGACAAAGATGCAGGTTCTAAACCAACATCAAAGGTTCTACATTGCCAGCTAACATAGGCAGAAACTTACTCATTGACTCTACAGTAATTCCCTGTCATACCGCTAACTGTCCACAGCCTCCCAAGCAAAATCCCCTGTTCTCTTCATCTCCCCTCATCTCATAGGAAACAAATTGTTTCTACACATGTTCACTCAATTTATGAAAATCAAACTTCTCATCTGAAGAACACTGACAAGGTTAGCCTGCTCTCACATTTTTTAAAGTGTGTGTAAGTACATATGTCTCTTTTAATGCAAATTTTGAATACTTCATATGAATAAGTCATATCTATTGTAGTCAGGGTCTATACCCAACCATATGGGAACATGCCCTTATGCGCTACTAGGACTAAATGGAGAAAAAGACAGCTCTGACCACTTTAGTCTAATACTGCTACTTAAATTTCTTATTTGAGATTTTGTGAGAGTTTTATAAAATCAACTTAATTAGGTATAGTTTAAATACAGTAAAGTGAAGCAACTTTGACTGTACATGTTGGCAAATTTTGACAAGTGTATACACTGAAATAACCACCAAAACAATTTTATAAGGTGTTTTCATTGCCTCAAAAATTTCCCTCATGTTCTTTGTAGTTAGGTCCCCACCCTCACCTGGCCACAGATAATTACTGATCTGCTTTCTGTTACAAAAGGCTATATTTGTCTGTTTCATAAAATGATATCATAAAGTATGTATTATTTTGGACTCGATTTGTGACTCAGTATAATATTTTTGAGGTTTATCCATAGTATTGAGTATACTAGTGTTTCATTTCTTTCTTACAGTGAAATAGAATAAATAGTCATAGTACAATACATACGAATAGTATGTATAGTATGGCTATAACACAATTTGACCCATGACCTGCTGATATGCATGTGGGTTCTATTCAGTTTTGGGCTACTATGAATAAAGCTGCTAAGAACATTAGTGTTTTGTTCTTTGTATGGACCTATGTTTTCATCTCCCTTGGGTGAATTTCTACTCTGTTGAGGTAGTTGTAACATGTTCGTTATGCACAAGCAATGTGTGCATCACATCCTTGACGAAACTTGACATTGTCAGACTTGTTAATTTTAGCTATTCCAATGAAAATATTGTGGTAACTTGCTATTTTTAAAGTGCAATTTCATTACATTAATGATGTTGAGCATCTGGCCATTTGCATATCTTCTATTTTAAAGTGACTGTTAGAATATATTGTCCATTATTAGATCCTTTTTCTTATTATCATTGAACTGTAAGTTCTCCTTACATATTGTGATCCAAGACTTTTGTAGCTATTTGTTGCATATATTTTCTCCCCATCTGTGACTTGCCTTTGCAGAAGTTTTTAAATTTCATGAAGTCTAATTTATTAATTTTTCTTTATGATTATTTTTTTCTGTTTCAGCTAAGAAATCTTTGCATTTCAACAAGGTCAATACCACAACTAATCAAGTTCAGGTGAAGTCATTAGGGAGGGCCCTAATTCAATATGATTGGTATCCTTATAAGAAGAGGGAAAATTTGACCCAGACACCTGGAGAGAATGCCATGTGACAATGGAGGCAGAAATTGAGGTACCGCAGCTGAAAGCCAAGGAATGCCTGGAGCTTCCAGAAGCAGGAAGAGTCAAAGAAGGCTCTTTCCCTATAGACTTTGAAGAGAGCACGGCCCTGTCAAAACCTTGATTTTGATTTCTCGTCTCCATAACTCTAAGAGAATAAATTTCTGTTGTTTTAAACAAATTTGTGGTATTTTGTTATAGCAGTCAGGAAATTAATACAATGTCTTTGTGTGATTCTGGAGTTAGTGTAATTCCTGCCTCAATAAAATGATTAAGGCAGTGTAACGTTGTTGTATAGAAATGTTATCAATTCTTCATAATGTCCTCTCAGTGTTACAACTGCTAGTAAAGCCACAAGGGCCTGAAGATTTTTAGTTTGGGAAGATAATTACAAATTTTTCTTTAAGTGATATAGAACTATCTGGAATTTCAATTTCTTCTTGAGTCAGTTTTTACAATTTGTGTCTTTCATGGAATTTGTCCACTTTGTCTAGGTTTTCAAATTTATAGTCATAAAATTATTTGTAATATTTAATTATTATACTTTTAATATCTGTAGAATATTTAGGATGCTTATAAAACACAAAGAGGTGTAGCAGGTCCTATGTTTCCCTTTTTGGTGAAAGAGGATGCACTATGCAGCAATTTGTCTGAGGGTTTTTTTTTTTTTTTTTGGAGTGGATATAGCTGTACCCTAACCACCAAACCCTTAAAATTTTCACTGAAGAAGCAGGTCCCTGAAACTACACAGAATTTCTTTCCCAAACTCTGGTGGAATGTGTCTTTCCAAAGTTTCCAGTTCATTAGCCAAATCTTATTCATCCTGTCTCATTGGCATGATGTCATATATTTCATGGATCTGTATGAAGACTGGTGGGATGACCAAACAGTTCAGATTTCTTCAAACTATAGTATAACAGAGAAGAGAGTGTTAAAGTAGCCTAGTGGTAAACTAAATGAAAATTGTTGTGTACCCTACATTAATGCAAACTATTTTAGATCTACTTTTTAACTTAGAATGAAAAATAATGAATTTGCCAAAACAGTGGTTATATAACATGCACCCAGGGCCTTATTAATCTCCTCTAGCAACACACACATGTAGAAAAACAGATGTTATAAGGGCAACTATTTGGTCGAGATTGGTGTAATCTATACTCATTTGCCAGGATGCTCCAGTTTTTGCAGGGACAAGAATAACAAATTTGGATGTCTCTGCTGTGCAGTGGTTAAGAATCCACCTGCCAGTGCAGGGGACACGGGTTCGAGCCCTGGTCCGGGAAGATCTCACATGCTGCAGAGCAACTAAGCCCATGCACCACAACTACTGAGTCTGCGCTGCAGAACCCATGAGCCACAACTACTGAAGCCTGCATGCCTAGGGCCCATGATCCACAACAAGAGAAAGTCACCGCAATGAGAAGCCCACACACCGCAATGAAAAGTAGCCCCCACTCTCCACAACTAGAGAAAGCTCACTCAGCAATGAAAACCCAACACAGCTAAAAATAAAAAATAACAAATAAATAAATTTATTTTAAAAAAAGAATAACAAATTTAACAGATTTGATAGGGACCCCTACTGCCCTCTTCGGGTCTTTAATGGTCTCACTAATCTCTACCATCCCCTCAAAATGTTATAGTATGTTTTATTTACAATCTTAACTGGAATATTGGGAGAGGAACAGCAAAAACATTTCAGAAGTTCCTGCTTGACATTTCCCACTATGATAGTGCACAGGCAATGTGAGGGTTGCTCCAACTACCAAGTATATCAACTTCCAATTGATAGGAAGGGGAAAGGACTATTGGGTGAATCTGGGGATTCAAGGAGCCTACCACGAGCCAATTTTACTTAGGACTCCATTTACTATCTGGCCTCCATATGTTTCCATTCTTAGAGCATAATAATAATAATTCTTTGAGCCTCTAGGTATACATATCAACTCATACCTTGTGTCCAAATGTCCTCAGAAGTCTGGGTATTCCTTTGTAGTAAGCAGAATGGACCCAAAAAGATACTCATACCCTAATCCCTAGAACCTGTGAATAGATTTCATTTCATGGCAAAAGGGACTTTGCAGATGTAATTAAGGTTACAGACTTTAAGATAAGGAAATTAGCCCGATTTATCCAGGTGGCTCAATCTAATCATATAAGCCCTCAAAAGCAGAAGACTTTCTCCAGCTGGAGTCATAGGGACCATAAGAGGTAAGAAAGATTTTAAGTGTGAGAAGAATTCAGTGCACTCTTACTGGTTTAAAGACAGAGGGGGCAACATGACGAGGAACAAATGTTGCTTAAAAGAGCTGAGAGTCTTCTGTCTGACAGCCATCAAGAAAATAGGGACCTCAGCTTTATGACCATAAAGAAATGAATTCTGCTAATAGCCTCGTGATACGGAAACATACTCTTTCCCAGGAAGAAACCTCCATAAAGGAATGTGACACTACCAACCTCTAGATTTTGGTTTTGTGAGACCTTAAACTGAATCAGCTGAGTCACACTGTATTGACCTTCTGACCTACAGAACTGTGAAATAATACATTACTGTCATTTTAAAGTGCTACGTTTCTTGTGGTGTGTTATGGCAGCAAAAGGAAACTAATACATCCCTTTTCCCTAATGTGCAATCACCCAAGCAAACAGCCATCAGTCCCTTTGGGAAAGGAATGTGAGAGTACTACAGCATACATGTGCCGTGCAGTTACACAGTATTTCCTCCTATGCATCCAGTCCTCTTTTCAGTCAAAGAGTTCTAGATCTGGAAATTGGCTCAGGTTCAGAAAATGAGCAAGGGGTAGAAACGTTTTATTGGGCTGACCCTCCTCTGCCTACTGCTCTTTTGCTCACTTTTGGTTATAGATTTAAAATAGCACGCTTGTTGGTTGCCAAGCTATTTTGCCCCAAGGGACACCATGCTCTATTAACTATCTCTATCATTTTCTGAGGGACAAGTCCCCTTGGCTGCCCCTTTGATCTCGTTAGTAATTAAGGTAATTGCAGAGGCCTCATTTCTGATGATTAAGTGCCACCTCCTGGCCTCCATTACTTCAGGGCCATCCTGAAGTGTACACAATGTCCCTGCGTACACTAACGAGCCCAGCTTTATGACTGCCTCTCCTATCTTCTGCGAAGGAACACCACCACAGACCTATTGGTGCTGGTGTGTCTCTCGTCAACACGTTCCTAATGGCCTTAGTGAGGACTTTGGTCTCTGAGTCCTCCTGTGGAACTAACCCTTTGAGGGATCTTCTGGTTTCACACCCTAATGCAACACACCCACTCCCCCAGCATCTTTAATCCTTCCTTTCAGCACGCCAGGACACTTCCACTTTTCTCAGTGTTGACAACTGTTTTTCTTAAGAGCAACTCCATTGGAGAGTTTGCCCCTTCTCTTAGGGTCTTTGCCAGGATAATAAACCCCATGTGCTGAGAAAGCGTTCCCAATTAATTATTTTTTACTTGTTCCCTCTTTCATCCCAGGCTTCTTGATCAAGTGCCTATCAGCATGGCAGGCAAGAGACAAGGTAGGAGCAGCCTCTTATGGGGGTACCTGCTGCCTTGTGGGTGAGAGTTCTCTGCAGCATTGTCCATCTTAGGAAAAGTACTAGCTCCAGAAAGAGTGGGCTACCTCCAAGTTCTGAGGATCTAAGCGAGGAGGGTGAGTCCACAGTCAATAAATTCTCAGGGGTTTCCAACCACTTGTCTGCATCCCATGTTTCAGGGTCAACCCCAGACTTTCCCAGTCAGGGCCCTGACGTTAGCATAATAGGTCAACCTTGGATGAGCATTCGAACAAACCTGGAACTCTACAATTCTAAGTATCAGATTCTTAACTTACTTGGCTATGTCTGCTCTTCCACTGCAGGAGAGAAGGATCTCTTTGAAAGCTCCCGCTTTCACACTTAGTATTAAACTGCTTATTAACAATCGTCCATTTCTGATGATTCCTCTATGTAACATAAATACAACTCAGAGAACAGTGAACTCCACTATCTTTGTAGAAATGTTTTTGCATATCTTTCAAATGACCCACAGAAACTACAAGGGCATTTCCCTCCACCGGTACACTTTCTTGTTCAACAACGGTGAAATCTTTATCAACCATGCCACTACCTTGTGCCAGGGACAATTCATGTCCAACCTACCATTCAGGATGGATTCCATTTTGCCTGCCCTTCAGTGAATGAGCCAGTCTCAAATCCCTATTTATCACCTGTTTATTTAGACTATTCCTGGTACCATTTGTATTAGTTTGGGTCTATTGCAAAGCAAATGTCAGGATGGGTTTTAGGTATGCAAGAGATTTAATGTTGGAGAGAGCAATAGGAGGTGTGGAGAGCCTTTAAACCATGATACAGATCTGATATTTATAGAAGAGATAAAAGGAAGGGAGAAAAATCTTGGACGGCAGTATATTTCAAAAAAAAATTCAGTAAAGTCAATGGGAGAGTTTCAGCCAAAGTCACCCATTCAAGAAGTCCCAGCACTTGCTGGAATAAGCCCACATTGGTGCTCTCACCATGCCCAGGCTTGGGCTGTGGGCAGCCTGAGGGCAGTGTGCCTTCAGCACAGAAACAAAAGTAAATCCAGAATGATAGCCTGTTCCCTGTTGCAAAATATCTGAACAGTACCTTTTCATGTCCTCCATAATTAATTTTCCACTTGGCTATGATTCCTATTTTATGCTTATCTGTATGTCTAGTAATTTTTATTGAATATTAAACATTATAAATTTTACATTTTTGGAGACTGCATTTTGTTTTATTCTTTTAAGGAGCGTTGAATTTTCTGGCAAAGAGTTAAGTTCCTTTTAGGTTCTTTTTCTGTGTATCTCCATAATCTCAAATTCTCTGTCCCATGCATTTTAGCCATCTCAGTCTCCCTGTCTTCTCAATTTATGAGATTACCAGACCATGTTTTGGTTCTTCCTTGCTGCTCCATAGTCTAGAAATTACTTGAAGTTATAAAACCCGGGTAGTCATAGAATTCACTTCAGTTTTTTTTCCTTTTCTCAGTCCTGTACTTCCATTGTCTAATTCCTGAAATATTTGTTTCTTGTATTTTTTACCAGTTTTTTTAATTGTTTGTAGTAGGAGATTAAATCTATTCCATCTTATTCCCTCATGACTTCATCAGATGTCTGAGTTTCTCAAAAATTTAAAAGAAGCATTATATTTTTAATTTTATGTAAACACATGCTCAGCTTTATCATTCGTATTATTTTATCTGAATGAATTTTATTTCCTCCCTAGTACAGGGACCATGCTTCTTCTGTTCCTTGGCTTTCCTGCTCTTCCCTTCTGTGTGTTTTTTCACCTGTCACACAGTTAGGATTGCAGGGCAGACATCTATACAAATGTATGCCCAATGAACAGTAGCCCTGAAAGTGAAACTGGATAAATTACAGAGGAAAAGTGCAGATTAAGAAACTAATACAACATTGTAAAGCAATTATACTCCAATAAAGATGTTAAAAAAATTGCTTATTGAACCATAACTCTAAGTGCTCTAAACATTTTCAAGATTCCTTATTATTTCAGATCCCTTGTAATGCACACATAAGAAAGCATGAAAGAGTTAAACACAAACCAATCTACAGTGAAAGAGAAAATGAATAGCATTTAACCTTAGCTACTGAAAGAAGTGTAGAAATTGATAATATCACACAGGAAGTAAACATCATGTAATGATCTTTTAAAAATGTGAGGAAAGATTTCTGATAGCATCTGTGTTAGTGGTGTGCTGTTTCCTACCAAAAGCAATGGGCTTTTGAAAACATTTCCTGTACAACAACACAGAAAACAAGGCACTTTAAAATTTTTGCAGCAGGCATATTTGCAGAATTTGAAGAGAGTAAAACCATTAACAACCACAAGGATGTGTATAAAAGCAAGTAAAAACTAGAAATATCTCCAGTGAGACTATAAATACTTTGATATCAGCAAATGTCTTATTCATTTTGTGTATCTTTTAAATATTCCACACAAATTGGGAACCCAATAAGTACTGATTGAATTAAATTGCCTTAACTTGGGGTTTTTTTTTGAAATTACAGAAAGTTTCATATTTATGTGGTGTACTTGAGTTGATGGAAGTATATGTTAGGCTATAAATTTCCAAGAACAGGAGAGAAATAGATGGAAAAATAATAGAGAGCACTAGTTCATCACAATGGCTGACTTCCTCTTTTTTCTCCCAAAAGACAGAAGGAACTACCATAGAATTTCCTAAAAAAGATAATTGTGTTCCCAGAATTTCAAAAAATAGGTGAGGAGGATTCTTCCCCTACTATGAAATGCATTGGAAAATCTGAAAAATACAATTGGGAAAGAATGTTCAATAAGATGGACAATGTACAAAATATCAGATTAGAAAATGTCAACAAATCAAAAATAAATGCCACTTTTTAATGGTATTTTTATTTTGGAATACTTGCCATTTTTAAGACTTACTGTTCAATGTTAAACTGAAAAAAAGAAATCCAAGCAAGAAAAAGCCAAAAGGAGTATTTACTGTGGATTACGTGGGGGAAAGAATTAACTGTCACTCAATACCATTAATGCTGATGTCAACTGTAGTGTGTGAGTATTCCCAGTTATTCCGAAGATGGTATTCTTCCTCCAAAGTGTTTATATAACATTCCCATCTAAAATCTGAGATAATAAATATGGAAAAACTATTACTATTTTTATTAGAGTCATTTAAAAATACATATATATCAACCTATCAGTTTTCTGAGGTTTCCCTGCTTCACTGACATCACTACCACTTACGAATGTTAGTGTTCTTAAAATTTTTACTTTTATTGAATTTCTCAGTAGTAAAGTCTGACTCATCAAATTTTACTTCATAAAAAAGAGAAAGAGAATTGTTATTGAGACACAGAAGTTTTCTTAATCTAACAAAATATTATACTTTCTAATGAAAAAAAGTAGGACCTTAATAAATTATTTTTTTTAATTTCATGTAATGTCTGAAATATTTATATTAACATATTTCCATACAAATAACCCAAAGAAAGTTTAGTATTAGTTTTTTCTTTGAATTTTTGAATTTTATTTTATTTATTTCTTTATAGAGCAGATTCTTATCAGTCATCAATTTTATACACATCAGTGTATACATGTCAATCCCAATCGCCCAATTCATCACACCACCATCCCCACCCCCTGCAGCTTTCCCCCCTTGAGCTCCATACATTTGTTCTCTACATCTGTGTCTCAACTTCTGTCTTGCAAACCAGTTCATCTGTACCATTTTTCTAGGTTCCACATACATGCGTTAATATATGATATTTGTTTTCCTCTTTCTGACTTACTTCACTCTGTATGACAGTCTCTAGATCAATCCACGTCTCAACAAATGAACCAATTTCATTCCTTTTTATGGCTGAGTAGTATTCCATAGTAGGGGCTTCCCTGGTGGTGCAGCGGTTGAGAGTCCACCTGCCAATGCAGGGGACACGAGTTCAAGCCCTGGTCCGGGAGGATCCCACATGCTGCAGAGCAGCTAGGCCCGTGCGCCAAAACTAAACAGCCTGTACTCAAGTGTCAGTGAGCCACAACTACAGAAGCCCGTGAGCCTAGGACCCATGCTCAGCAACAAGAGAAGCCACTGCAGTGAGAAACCCATGCACCACAACAAAGAGTGGCCCCCGCTAACCGCAAATAAAGAGGGCCTGCGCACAGCAACAAAGACCCAACACAGCCAAAAATAAATAAATAAGTAAATAAAATTTTAAAAATATATTCCATTGTATATATGTACCACATCTTCTTTATCCATTCGTCTGTCGATGGGCATTTAGGTTGCTTCCATAACCTAGCTATTGTAAATAGTGCTGCAATGAATATTGGGGTGCATGTGTCTTTTTGAATTATGGATTTCTCTGGGTATATGCCCCATAGTGGGATTGCTGGTTCATATGGTAATTCTATTTTTAGTTTTTTAAGGAACCTCCATACTGTTCTCCATAGTGGCTGTATCAATTTACATTCCCACCAACAGTGCAAGAGTGTTCCCTTTTCTCCACACCCTCTCCAGCATTTGTTGTTTGTAGATTTTCTGATGATGCGCATTCTAACTGGTGTGAGGTGATATCTCATTGCAGTTTTGATTTACATTTCTCTAATAATTAGTGATGTTGAGCAGTTTTCATGTGTTTCTTGACCATCTATATGTCTTATTTGGAGAAATGTCTCTTTAGGTCTTCTGCCCATTTTTGGATTGGGTTGTAGGTTTCTTTAATATTGAGCTGCATGAGCTGTCTATATATTTTGGAGATTAATCCTTTGTCCATTAATTCAGTTGCAAATATTTTCTCCCATTCTGAGCGTTGTCTTTTTGTCTTGTTTAGGGTTTCCTTTTCTGTGCAAAAGCATTTAAGTTTCATTGGGTCCCATTTGTTTATTTTGGTTTTTAATTTCCATTACTCTAGGAGGTGGATCAAAAAAGATCTTCCTGTGATTTAGGTCAAAGAGTGTTCTTCCAAGAGTTTTTATAGTGTCCAGTCTTACATTTAGTCTCAAACCATTCTGATTTTTTTTGTATGGTGTTAGGGAGTGTTCTAATTTCATTCTTTTACATGTAGCTGTCCAGTTTTCCCAGCACCACTTATTGAAGAGACTGTCTTTTCTCCACTGTATATCCTTGCATCCTTTGACATAGATTAGTTGACCATAGGTGCATGGATCTATCTCTGGGCTTTCTATCTTGTTCCTTTGATCTATGTTTCTGATTTTGTGCCAGTAACATATTGTCTTGATTACTGTAGCTTCGTAGTATAGTCTGAAATCAGGGAGTCTGATTCCTCCAGCTCCGTTTTTTTCCCTCAAGACTGCTTTTGTTATCTGGCGTCTTTGGTGTCTCCATACAAATTTTAAGAATTTTTGTTCTAGTTCTGTAAAAAATGCCATTGGTAATTTGATAGGGGTTGCATTGAATTTGTAGATTGCTTCGGGTGGTATAGTCATTTCACAATATTGATTCTTCCAATCTAAGAACATAGTATATCTCTCCATCTGTTTGCATTGTCTTTAATTTCTTTCATCAGTGTCTTATAGTTTTCTGCATACAGCTCTTTTGTCTCCTTGGGTAGGTTTATTCCTAGGTATTTTATTATTTTTTGTTGCAATGGTAAAAGGGACTGTTTCCTGAATTTTTCTTTCAGATTTTTCATCATTAGTGTATAGGCATGCAAGAGATTTCTGTGCATTAGTTTTGTATCCTGCAACTTTACTAAATTCATTGATTAGCTCTAGTAGTTTTCTGGTGGAATTTTTAGGATTCTCTATGTATAGTATCATGTCATCTGCAAACAGTGACAGTTTTACTTTTTCTTTTCCAATTTGTATTCCTTTTACTTCTTTTTCTTCTGTGATTGCCATGGCTAGGACTTCCAAAACTATGTTGAATAATAGTGGTGAGAGCGGACATCCTTGTCTTGTTCCTGATCTTAGAGGAAATGCTTTCAGTTTTTCACCACTGAGAATGATGTTTGCTGTGGGTTTGTCATATATGGCCTTTATTATGTTGAGGTAGGTTCCCTCTATGCCCCCTTTCTGGAGGGTTTTTATCATAAATGGCTGTTGAATTTTGTCAAAAGTTTTTTCTGTACCTATTGAGATGACCATATGGTTTTTCTTCTTCAATTTTTTAATATGGTGTATCACATTGATTGATTTGTGTGTATTGAAGATCCCTTGCATCCCTGGGATAAATCCCACTGGATCATGGTGTAGGATCCTTTTAATGTGTTGTTGGATTCTGTTTGCTAGTATTTTGTTGAGGACTTTTGCATCTAAATTCATCAGTGACATTGGTCTGTAATTTTCTTTTTTTGTAGTATCTTTGTCTGGTTTTGGTATCAGGGTGATGGTGCCCTCAGAGAATGAGTTTGGGAGTATTCTTTCCTCTGCAATTTTTTGGAAGAGTTTCAGAAGGATGAGTGTTATCTCTTCCCTAAATGTTTGATAGAATTCACCTGTGAAGCCACCTGGTCCTGGACTTTGGTTTGTTGGAAGATTTTTAATCACAATTTCAATTTCATTACTTGTGATTGGTCTATTCATATTTTCTATTTCTTCCTGGTTCAGTCTTGGAAGGTTATACCTTTCTAAGAATTTGTCCATTTCTTCCAGGTTCTCCATTTTACTGGCATAGTGTTGCTTGTAGTAGTCTCAGTATGCTTTGTATTTCTGCGGTGTCTGTTGTAACTTCTTTTTCATTTCTAATTTTATTGATTTGAGTCCTCTCCATATTATTCTTAATGAGCCTGGCTAATGGTTTATCAATTTTATTTATCTTCTCAAGGAACCAACTTTTAGTTTTATTGATCTTTGTTACTGTTTTCTTTGTTTCTATTTCATTTATTTCTCCTCTGATCATTATGATTTCTTTCCTTCTGCTAACTTTGGGTTTTGTTTGTTCTTCTTTCTCTAGTTCCTTTAGGTGTGATACTAGATTGTTTATTTGAGATTTTTCTTGTTTCTTGAGGTAAGCTATATAACTATAAACTTTCCTCTTAGGATTGCTTTTGCTGCATCCCATAGGTTTTGGATCATCATGTTTTCATTGTCATTTGTCTCTAGGTGTTTTCTGATTTCCTCTGTGATTTCTTCAGTGATCTCTTGGTTATTTAGTATCGTATTGTTTCGCCTCCATGTATTGGTGTTTACATTCTTTTCCCTGTAATTCATTTCTAATCTCATAGCATTGTGGTCAGAAAAGATGCTTGATATGATTTCAATTTTATTAAATTTACTGAGGCTTGATTTGTGACTGAAGATGTGATCTATCCTGAAGAATGTTCCATACACACTTGAGAAGAAAGGGTAATCTGCTGTTTTTGGATGGAATGTCCTATAAATATCAATTCAATCTATCTGGTCTAATGTGTCATTTAATGCTTCTGTTTCCTTATTTATTTTCATTTTGGATGATCTGTCCATTGGCGTGAGGTGTTAAAGTCCCTCACTATTATTGTGTTACTGTTGATTTCCTCTTTTATAGCTGTTAGCAGTTGCCTTATATATTGATGTCCTCCTATGTTGGGTGCATATGTATTTATAATTGTTATATCTTCTTCTTGGATTGATCCCTTGATCATTATGTAGTGTCCTTCCTTGTCTCCTGTAACATTCTTTATTTTAAAGTCTATTTTATATGATATGAGTATTGCTTCTCCAGCTTTCTTCTGATTTCTCTTTGCATGGAATATCTTTTTCCATCCCCTCACTTTCAGTCTGTATGTGTCTCTAGGTCTGAAGTGGGTCTCATGTAGACAGCACATAGATGGCTCTTGTTTTTGTATCCATTCAGCAAGCCTGTGTCTTTTGGTTGGACCATTTAATCCATTCATGTTTAAGGTAATTATCGATATGTATGTTCTTATGACCATTTTCTTAATTTTGGGGGGTTTTTTTTTGTAGGTCCTTTTCTTCTCTTGTGTTTCCTACTTAGAGAAGTTCCTTTAGCATTAGTTGTAGAGCTGGTTTGGTGGTGCTGAATTCGCTTAGCTTTTGCTTGTCTCTAAAGCTTTCGTTTTCTCCATTGAATCTGAATGAGATCCTTGCCGGGTAGATTCATCTTGGTTGTAGGTTATTCCCTCTCATCACTTTAAGTATATCATGTCAATCCCTTCTGGATTGTAGAGATTCTGCTGAGAAATCAGCTGTTAACCTTATGGGAGTTCCCTTGTATATTATTTGTCATTTTTCCCTTACTGCTTTCAATACTTTGTCTTTAATTTTTGCCCGTTTGATTACTATGTGTCTTGGCATGTTTCTCCTTGGGTTTATCCTCTTTGGGACTCGCTGCACTTCCTGCACTTGGGTGACTATTTCCTTTTCCATGATAAGGAAGTTTTTGACTATAATCTCTTCAAATATTTTCTCAGGTCCTTTCTCTCTCTCTTCTCCTTCTGGGACCCCTATAATGTGAACATTGTTGCATTTAATGTTGTCCCAGAGTTCTCTTAAGCTGTCTTCATTTCTTTTCATTCTTTTTTCTTTATTCTGCTCTGCAGCAGTGAATTCCACCATTTTGTCTTCCAGGTCACTTATCCGTTCTTCTGCCTCAGTTATTCTGCTATTGATTCCTTCTAGTGTAGTTTTCATTTCAGTTATTTTATTGTTCATCTCTGTTTGTTTGTTCTTCAATTCTTCTGTGTCTTTGTTAATCATTACTTGCATCTTCTCGATCTTTGCCTCCATTCTTTTCCCGAGGTCCTGGATCATCTTCACTATCATTATTCTGAATTATTTTTCTGGAAGGTTGCCTATCTCCACTTCATTTAGTTGTTTTTCTGGGGTTTTATCTTGTTCCTTCATCTGGTACATAGCCCTCTTCCTTTTCATCTTGTCTATCTTTCTTTGAATGTGGTTTTTGTTCCACAGGCTGCAGGATTGTAGTTCTTGCTTCTGCTTAATAAATTAATTTTTTAACTGCTACTCTCTGTTCTATAATCCCTGTTGAGTCATTTGCTATTGATTATATATTTATATAAACTTATATACCCACCAGTTAGTAATTTCTATTTTTTTTTCAGGAAAAGGAAAAATAAAGCCTACAGAAAATGAATTTATACAACTGAAACTAAGTGGTAGTACAGCCTTCAACATCAAGCATTTAAGCTACTTGACTAGTATATGCAAGTAATTCACATTTGTTTTATTTTCAGTTTTGTTTTTCTTTTAAGCTCATGTTTTCTTCGAGAACACACTTATAGCTAGATATTTTAAAAATCAGGGTTTGCATTGTCTACGTGTTTTCTCATACTTTCTATGTGTTGGCAGTGGAAGGGGAGTCCAGGACAATTCGTATCACCATGTGATCAAAACTGGAAATTGTTATATTGGTTTAATATATGTATTCTTCCCAGAGCTGTTTGTATCCTTAGAGAACATTAGGCCTACAAAATAGAGATCACTCCTTAGAAGTTTCCTGTTCCTTACAATCAAGATACTCTTTGTCTTTAGTTTCCTGAATCAAATACAAGCCCACCTCCATCTTGGGTTGCCAAACAAATCTGAGTACCCTCCCCTTTCCACTGTCTGTGAACCAGCCTCATGAATGTGCTTAGGATATTTGTGTGTGTTTGAGATGGATGTGTGTGGTGACTGAGCTGGAGCACTTCTTGCTTCTCTTTTTTCCTTATTGTGGATTCACTTCAAGTTGCAACATTCACTTATCTATGCATGGCCTAAATAGTTATATCATACCAGGAATTTTTGGTTCAGAGTTCTATAACTGGGCCACTACAGAGGTACAACTGTGGAAATCTATACCCTGGAAATTTTTCTGTACTGTAGCTGATGTCAAGATGTGAAATAATTGCTAAAGAAACTTAGACCATATTTATAAACTCACATCAGAAAATGTGTATGTTTTGTGAACTGCTGATTGGTGATTATGGCAGAAATAGACAAATTGTTAATTGAACCCATTTCCCTTTTTTCCTGCTACACAGGGGCATTTCCTTGTCTCCCTTGCAGTTAGGTGTGGTCATGTGATTATGTTCTGGCCTATGGAAAGTGGATGGCCAATAAAAATCTCCTACATCATTCTCTGTCTCTCAATTCTAACATCTGTAGTCTATATGACAATATCTATATCAATTTTTGGAAGCCATATATTGAAAATGGTAGACATTTCTGAAATTTCTGTATCTATACAATTGCCCTCTTTGCTCCTACATCACTCCTCACCTCTCACCATCAACTGTACTTTAGAGAAGCAAATAATAAATTTCTTTTGTGTTCCATCACTGAGTTACTTATTACAGCAGCCAATCATAACTAATACAGTAACAGATATTTAAAAGATCCTATATGTTGACTGCCACCTGCCTTATTTTCTCTACTAATATTGCTTTTATGTGGGTGAGTAGTTCATCATTTCTGAGAATACTACCAACAGAATTTTTAATGAAATTTACCTCTTACACAAGGATGTTATAGGAATTTTTGCAATATTTTTATAAATCTTTCAGGGGTCCATGAAGCAAAGATTCCATATAAAGCAAAATAATGATGCTAATTTTATTATACATTATAATTTTAATGAATAATACTGCATAATATAAATACAAGACAACTATTTCCAGAGACAACTGTTTCTCTGAAGTGAACACTGTTTTTGAATACATCAGAATAATTTTATGGAACAAATTAAGAAAGCACTTGGTACAATCTATCAATTTTGTACTCTTCCATTTTCATAGTTATGAAGTTAAAATGCTTAGAAAAGACTAATGATTACCTCTGGTAACAAAGAAAAGTAATCCTTTTTTTAATCCAACCCACTTCACCTCCAATAAAAGCAACAGGGAATTTCTGGCTATGATCTGCACCTTCTGCCCATCCATTAAAAGTAGATAACTTCCTGCTCTGACCCTCTTTTCTAGGTCCAAAATTGCTTTCTATTACTGGAATATAATCTCCCAGGGTCTCTAGATGCCCATGTTCAGGATTTCCATTTTCATCATAATGCCAGGGCCACCATCATGATGTGTATCATGGAAAGGCCTGTCTTCTGAACAGCTCTGAGAAAGCGGAAAATGCATTGTCTCCACAATCAGACACTTTCTCAGTTTTAAGCCTTTGTTCCTGCTGGTCTCTCCATTTGTAAAGGGTTTATCCCTGTCTATAAATCAAACTGTTCCTTGTACCACAAAGTACCACTCTTATATATTATGAAACCTGTCCCAGGTGGATTTCATTTCTCTTTCTTCTCTGTTCAGAGAGCCTCTAATCACACAGTAACCTGACTTCCCACTTAGGTAACTAGAAGAACCATATGGCAATACCTGCCCAGACTCACACAAATAACACCCAGTCCAGGACCACCATGGGTGGCTACATTGGTGTGCAATGCATACCTCCAGTGGGCATCATCCATATAGATTCTTGTGTAGACTAAACTAGCATAATAATCATTCATATATAGTGGTCCCACACAGTACCATATTCTTAACTCTTTCATGTTCTGAGTTCCACTGCCCTTCATCTACTCCATGGTTATAATTGGAGGCTTTTTCTCTGTTATTTAGAATTACTACAACTCTGAAAATATCTTCAATGATGATACATTCTTTGACTATAATTCTTGTTGGGTTTTTTTTTCTAGTTTTCGCATTCCTCTATTCTCACTAAATCTGTTCTTCAAACTCTCAAGACTTCTATTCCCTGTTCCTTTCATTTTTTTCCATTTTTATTATTCCTCTTCCCTGGCCTCACTTTCTTTCCTACCCAGCCTAGACCCCTAGTCAATTACCTCAGGAACATTGTCACAGATACCCTCCACCATCTCCCTAGTTCTAAATCTTTCTGCATCATGGACTCCACAACTCACTAAACCTGGATCAAGTCTCTCCTGCTATGGCCAGTTTGGTTCAGTTTAATTCAAACACACATTCTACTGAATGCCTGCTATAAACTAAGCACAAATACATGATTTTTTACTGTGCCTTGGTGAATGCCAGGAGCAATATAAGCACAGGGCACTCACAGAAATAATAGGAAAGAAGAACTCAAGAGGGCTATAAATTCATCATAGATGGTAAATGCAGTAGGGAAAATCCAGCAGGCATGCAGATTGGTGTCACCATATATGTGTGGGCTTGGGATTCTTCTGAGCTCTCAGTGAACTCAGTAATCTTCTGCTTGCTCATAGATAACTCTTGTCCCCATTACCCTCAGTATTACTCCAAACAAATGCACTGGTCTCAGAATTAACCCCTGCTAGACCCCTTCTCAGCAGCCATCATTACTCCCTACTTCACAGAGAAGATAGAAATCATCACCCATCAACTCCCTCATTTCACCACTTTGAACCCTATTTTTGCACCATGCTCTATTATTCTCAGTGTCAGAGAAAGATTGGTCCTTCCCAAACTCTCCAATCATACTTTGCTCTCAACCTCTCCTGTCTCCCTCAGAGACCTTGCTTCATTAATAATCATCTCCTTTGTCATACTACAAACTGTATTAGCTTCTTCCCTTCTGCTAACAGTCTAGCCAAGTATTATCACCTTTAAAAGGAAAAAGAGCTAAATCTTTTGTTTGCCTTTAATAACCCTAACTCCTTTCATTCTTTTTCAATCAATTTTCCTTTAAAAAAAATATCTCTTCTGTGACTTACTTCTCTTCCTAAGCCATGATAACTAGTCTCACACGAACTCCAGTCCTGGACCGTTTGTGGCCAGCTCAGCATCACCATCACTCATCCCAAAGCCTGGGAAATTCACATCCCAGAACCCTTTACTTTATATGGTTCTAGGTTAGAGTTTATCAGTGTAAGAAACTCAGGTGAGAATTAGGTGAAAGTAAAGCAGAATCTACTATTCTTTGGAGAAGGCAACATATGAGACATATAGAGAGATGATCGAGTGGCTGTGGCTTTGGGGGAAGCTCTGAAGACCCATCAGTTTCCCCCAACAGACAGAGACAGTTTCTGGGGGCTTTCTACAGATTTTCAAGACTTGAAATAAATTCTGGCAAGCTTTTGAGAACAATTTACTTCAGTGTTTCAGACTGAGATCTTCCATGTCAATTTCTCTGACATTTGGGCAACAGCTCCCCTTATCCTGAATGGTAGCTTCCCTGAGTTTCAGTCCTTCAGTGTTTCCAACAAGTTCTGTCAATCCATGATTCTATATTAAACCTTCTATGCACAGAATACATGGACTATATTACCTGAGTGAATGCTGATAAACACACTCAAATACCCCCCTGAATCTATACTAGCAAATATCACCAATAACCTCCAGATTTCCAAAGCCCAGATATTTCTGTCTTTATTTGATGTCTCTGAAACTGTTGCCAATGTGGCAACTGCTTTCTTGGAACTTACTATCCTTATGGAACTTAGGGAATAGTAGAAGAGATATTTACAGATATAATAATGTATGAAATAAGATAAGCTGTAAAAAGAAACAAACTTCTATGAATGTAAAGAGCAAAAAGCAACTTGGTCTTTCTTAGGGAATTATGATGAAGGATTCCCTCTGAAATCTCCTGACTATACTGAACTCTTCTGGGGCCTCCAAACAGTACATGCGGCCTCCTGGGCAGTATTAACATGCTAATGACGTTTCTTCCTTTTTCCCTTTTTCTTTTATCCTCTAGGATATAACTTGACTATGTCTACAAATAAATGCTCTTATTTTTCTATCCTACACATTTTTGTTTCTAAGACTATAAGTAATGAACAAAGGGAAAAGTTAGCAAAAAAGAGAGATTTTATGTGAGTAAAGATAATCCATTTACAAAATTCTGTCCAGAGTTTACAGGCTCAAAAGCCTAGATATAATCAAATACATTTCTCTAAATCCAAAAGCAAATATCTAAAGTTTTTCCACCATTAGAGCCCTTTAGAGGGTAATATCAATTATATATAAATGTATATCCACAACTACTACTTAAAAGAAAAGCAATTAAGTCAAAAATTTAGATACAAGCAAAAAACAATCTTATTAGCATTTTTTCAGAAAATCAAGGGCAAGATCCTCAACTACTTTATATTTTAATACGTTAATAGATCTAACAACAACAATCAATTTACTGTGTGAAATCCACTCTTCCATGATATTTTGACTACAGTGATATTCTACAGCTGTCAGCATGGATAGAAAATTTCCATAATTTTAGAAAACTAGGTCAACATCATATAGATACACTACTCATAATCCAGCCTATTCTGTCGATATCTTAACTCTAGCAGGAATGTGAATTCCATAATGCTATGAAATGAAACAGGAATTTCTAACATAAAGGCAATTGGAAAATGCCCTATACTTCCAAGTTAAATTCATATGTGGAAAATCTGCGTGTAGTACAATAGATTTAAATAAGGAATGCTGCAGATGAAATAAACAAGAATTTGGGTATGATAGTCATTTTAGTTGATTACATCATAGCCTGAATTTAGAAAATCTATGATGTTACTATGGAAACTGTTTTTGCTTAAGTGTAGTTATAGATATTCTTTAAGTACAAATTAAATTAATTGAAGGCAGGGGTAAAATGTCAGAACAATTTAGATGGTTAAAGAACAATCTACTTACCTAGAAGAATTAAAAAGAGTGGTAGAAAAGTGAAGAATACATAAACTAGCCTCCTAAAATGAACAGTATATACAGAATATTTTCAAAGCAAGCTGTACACACTTTGAAATCCAATTAGAATAATATGAACTCCAAATACTATCCAATCCAAATTCAACCTGATGTTTACAATCTAGTGGGACTAAAACCATAAATTCTCTGATGCCTACTTTTAGTTTCTAAAGCTCAAGTAGAAGAATTAATCTTCCTAGGGATTACCTGGCACATAGTCGACACTTACTAAGTGTTTGTTGCCTAAATGAATGAATAGAGGAAATAGCCTAGAATGCAACAATGATACAGTGACAATGCTGCGATTCAATAAAGTCCAGTAAATAGTACTCTATTTCCTATTTTTTCCTAAAATAGTTAAAAATAAGAAAGATAGAAAAGCAAATGGAAGATGCTATGGACAGTTTGTTTTCCTGCAATATTCATACGTGCAAGCCCTAATCCCCAATGTGATGGTACTTGGAGGTGGGGCCTTTGGAAGGTAATTAGATTTAGTGGCAGTCATGATGGTGGGGCCTCCATGATGGGATTAGTGCCTTTATAAAAAGAGAAAAAGACCACAGCCCCCTCTCTCTCTCTACCGTGTTAAGATACAGCAAAAAGGTGGCTGTATGTAAAATAGAGAGCTCTCACCATTCAGCAAATTCGCTGGCACCTTGATCTTAGAATTCCCAGCCTCGAGAACTGTGAGAAATAAATGTCTGTTGTTTAAGCCACCCCGTCTATGATATTATGTTATAGCAGCCAGAGCAGACTAAGACAGAAGACAATACAAATATCTCCTTTAATACTGAACAATCTCATAAGGGAGAATGGGGCTATTGCAAGCAAGTTTCCTAATTTTGAGCTCAGATTTTAACAGACACCAACCCAGGCACAGGCAGCATTAGGACATCACAGACCTTCTCATGTGGTAGCTTGAATTTGTAAACCTAACACATAGAGAAGCACAGTTTCTGCGAACAGGTTTGGACCCAAAGAAAAAGACAAAAAGACGTCACTGAGCTAGAATAGTAAACATATTCTTCCAAAACTAAGTCACATAACACATCCAACTCCCCAAGAAAGCAGCATGTGAGGGTGGAGTGACAGTCCATGACGGTTATGTGAATGAAATACACTCCAAAAGAAAAGAATAATCAGGCTTGTGAAAAATTATTCTATGAATACCAATTATGGAAAGACTTGCGTTACCTGACAATCAGTTAATCACAGGATAGGTTCAGTATAATCTTATTAAATAGGTTAAATCAGGGCACTTCTAATCACTCAATCATTTAACAAGTATTCATTGATACCTACTTGGTCTGAACATTCTTGTAGATGTTGGGGTTATGAGGAATAAGAAGGCAGACACAGTTTCCATCCTTATGAGGTTTATAACTTACAAGGAAGACAACAATTGAGTAAGCAATTATAATTCAGAATAATATTAGAATAGAGGAAGTCCAGAGTGCTCTGGAGGCTCATAGTGAAATTTTAACCTTACGAAGTTGAAGAATTCTACCTGAAGGAGTCAACTTTGCAGCGAGAGCCAAAGCCTTGGTAAGAATTAGCCTGACAAAGAAACTGATAAAGAGTTTCTCAGGCAAACAGGCAGTAAGTTCATAGGCCTAGAGTAAAGAGTGAAAAGGTGATAGAGTCAGCAAACCAAAAGAAATTCAGGAAGATTAGAATGTAGTGTAAAGATGAGAGAAGAGATGGATTTCATTAAAGAAGCAAGAGGAAAGAGAAATGTCCAGGTTCACATTTTAGAAAAATCACTTTGGCTTTAGAGGGGAGAAACAGCTAAAAAATAAAGTTATGGACACTTGGCAAAAATAACTGCAGTAATTTAAGGGGAAAAAATTAATGGCTTGAACAAGGGGACTAGAAACAAAAATGGATAGAAATAAATGTGCTTTAGAAATATTTCATAGGTAGAATAACTAAAATTTGGTGATCTTGAGAACATATCCAATATGAGGATAAAAGAAAGGGAGATTAATGTATTCTGCCTCCAATAGCTAAGTAGATGTTGGTGTCATTCAATAAAATAGGAACTCACGTGAAGGTGGTTGGGAAATGGGACTGCAAAATGACAAGTACATTGTGGTACATTTTAGATTCAGCTTGAGGCTATAACCATTTTAGTAAGTGGATGGAACTTGGTATTGTATGATCGGCAAACAGCATTTTTTTTTCTTTTTTGTCCATGCCACGCACAAGGCTTCCAGGATCTTAGTTCCCTAACCATGGATGGAACCTGGGCCCCCGGCAGTGAAAGGGCCGGGTCCTAACCACTGGACCGCCAGGGAATTCCCAAACAGCATTATTATTTAACTACCAAATTCCTTCAAATGTAGTCTGTAAGATTTCCCTTCTTTTTCTTTTTTCTCTTACAACATTCAACATCTTTGCTAGTCCTGTGGCTTTTAATCATTTTCATTTATGTAACAAATTACATTCCTTTAAGTCACATGTATAAATTCTACATATATGGAGAATTTTTCTGTAATACTTTGAGTGTGCTCTATTATAGATGTGACTCTAACCTAAACATTATCTATGCTTCTTATGAGAAATGAGACTGGGAGAGGGAGAAAAAGAGAGCACTTAAAAACTAGTGAAGTCTGTCATAAAAGAATTCTGTCTCAGATCTTGGGGAAAAAAAGAAAAAAGAAAACGGAATTATTCAGCATAGTACTTTACTTTTATTTTTTTAAAACATATTTATTGGAATATAATTGCTTTACAATGTTGTGTTAGTTGCTGCTGTATAACAAAGAAAATCAGCTATATGCATACATACATCCCCATATCCCCTCTCTCTTGCATCTCCCTCCCACCTTCCCTAACCCACCTATCCAGGTGGTCACAAAGCACAGAGCTGATCTCCCTGTGCTATATAGCTGCTTACCATTAGCTATCTATTCTACCTTTGATAGCATATATAAGTCCATGCCACTCTCTCACTTCGTCCCAGCTTACCATTCCCCCTCCCCATGTCCTCAAGTCCATTCTCTACAACTGCATTTTTATTCGTGTCCTGCCCCTAAGGTCTTCATAACCTTTTTTTTTTTTCAGATTCCACATATATGTGTTAGCATATGCTTTCCTCTTTTTTTACTAACTTCACTCTGTATGACAGACTCTAGGTCCATCCACCTCACTACAAATAACTCAATTTCATTTCTTTTTATGGCTGAGTAATATTCCATTTTATATATGTGCCACATCTTTATCCATTCATCTGTCAATGGACACTTAGGTTGCTTCCATGTCCTGGCTATCATAAACAGAGCTGCAATGAACACTGTGGTACATGACTCTTTTTGAATTATGGTTTTCTCAGGGTATATGCCCAGTAGTGGGATTGCTGGGTCATATGGTAGTTCTATTTTTAGTTTTTAAGGAACCTCCATACTGTTCTCCATCATGGCTGTATCAATTTACATTACCACAAACAGTGCAAGAGAGTTCCTTTTTCTCCACACCCTCTCCAGCATTTATTGTTTGTAGATTTTTTGATGATGGCCATTCTGACTGGTATGAGGTGATATTTCATTGTAGTCTTGATTTGCATTTCTCTAATGATTAGTGATATTGAGCATCCTTCCATTTGTTTGTTGGCAATCTGTATATCTTCATTGGAGAAGTGTCGATTTAGGTCTTCTGCCCATTTTTGGATTGGGTTATTTGTTGTTTTGATACTGAGCTGCGTGAGCTACTTGTATGTTTTGGAGATTAATCCTTTGTTAGTTGCTTTGTTTGCAAATATTTTCTCCCAATCTGAGGGTTGTCTTTTCATTTCTCTATGGTTTCCTTTGCCGTGCAAAAGCTTTTAAGTTTCCTTAGGTCCCATTTATTTATTTTTGTTTTTATTTCCATTTCTCTACGAGGTGCATCAAAAAGGATCTTGCCGTGATTTATGTCATAGAGTGTTCTGCCTATGTTTTCCTCTAAGAGGTTTATAGTGTTTGGCCTTACATTTAGGTCATTAATCCATTTTGAGTTTATCTTTGTGTATGGTGTTAGGAAGTGCTCTAATTTCATTCTCTCACATGAAGCTGTCCAGTTTGCCCAGAACCATTTACTGAAGAAGCTGTCTTTTCTCCATTGTATATTCTTGCCTCCTTTGTAAAACATAAGGTGACCATATGTGCATAAGTTTAGCTCTGTACTTTCTATCCTGTTCCACTGATCATATTTCGGTTTTTGTGCCAGTACCATACTGTCTTAGTTACTGTAGCTTTGTAGTATAGTTTGAAGTCAGGGAGCCTGATTCCTCCATCTCCGTTTTTCGTTCTCAAGATTGTTTTTGCTATTCAGTGTCTTTTGTGTTTCCATGGAAATTGTGAAATTTTTGTTCTAGTTCTGTGAAAAATGACATTGGTAGTTTGATAGGGATTGTGTTGAATCTGTAGATTGCTTTGGGTAGTACAGTGATTTTCACAATGTTGATTCTTCCAATCCAAGAACATGATATATCTCTCCATCTGTTTGTATCATCTTTAATTTCTTTCATCAGTGTCTTACAGTTTTCTGCATACAGGTGTTTTGTCTCCTTGGGTAGATTTATTCCTAGGTATTTTATTCTTTTTGTTGCAATGGTAAATGGGACTGTTTCCATAATTTCTCTTTCAAATTTTTCATCATTAGTGTACAGGAATGCAAGAGATTTCTGTACATTAATTTTGTATCTTGCTACTCTACCAAATTCATTGATTGGCTCTAGTAGTTTTCTGGTAGCATCTTTAGGATTTTCTACATATAGTATCATGTCATCTGCAAAGAGGGACAGTTTTACATCTTCTTTTCCAATTTGGATTCCTTTTATTTCTTTTTCTTCTCTGATTGCTGTGGTTAAAACTTCCAAAACTATGTTGAATAACAGTGGTGACAGTGGACGGCTTTGTCTTGTTCCTGATCTTAGAGAAAATGCTTTCAGTTTTGCACTACTGAGAACAATGGTGGCTGTGGGTTTGTCATATATGGCTTTTATTATGTTGTGGTAAGTTCCCTATATGCCTACTTTCTGTAGGTTTTTTTTTATCATAAATCGGTGTTAAATTTTGTTGAAAGCTTTTTCTGCATCTACTGAGATGATCATATGGTTTTTATCCTTCAATTTGTTAATATGGTGTAGCACATTGATTGATTTGCATGTATTGAAGAATCCTTGCATTCCTAGGATAAAGCCCACTTGACGATGGTGTATGATCCTTTTAACATGCTGTTGGATTCTGTTTGCTAGTATTTTGTTGAAGATTCTTTCATCTATGTTCATCAGTGATAGTGGCTGTAGTTTTCTTTCTTTGTGACATCTTTTTCTGCTTTTGGTATCAGGGAGATGGTGGCCTCACAGAATTAGTTTGGGAGCATTCCTCCCTCTGGTATATTTTGGAAGAGTATGAGAAGGATGGGTGTTAGCTCTTATCTAAATGTTTGATAGAATTTTCCTGTGAAGTCATGTGGTCCTGGGTTTTTGTTTGTTTGCAGATTTTTAATCACAGTTTCAATTTCAGTGCTTGATTTTCATCTGTTTATGTATTTTATTTTATTTTATTTTATTTTATTGTGGTACACGGGGCTCTCACTGTTGTGGCTTCTCCTGTTGCGGAGGACAGGCTCCAGACACGCAGGCTCGGCGGCCATGGCTCACGGGCCCAGCCGCTCTGCGGCATGTGGGATCCTCCCAGACCAGGGCACGAACCCATGTCCCCTGCATCGGCAGGCGGTCTCCCAACCACTGCACCACCAGGGAAGCCCCGTCTGTTTATATTTTTTATTTCTTCCTGGTTCAGTCTCTGATGGCTGTGCTTTTCAAAGAATTTGTCCATTTCTTCCAGATTGTCCCTTTTATTGGCATATATTTACTTGTAGTAATCTCACATGATCCTCTGTATTTCTACAGTGTCAGTTGTTACTTCTCCATTTTCATTTCTAATTCTATTGATTTGAGTCTCCTCCCTTCTTTCCTTGATGAGTCTGGCTAATGGTTTATCGATTTTATTTATCTTCTCAAATAACCAGCTTTTGGTTTAATTGATCTTTGTTATCGTTTCCTTCATTTCTTTTACATTTATTTCTGATCTGATCTTTATGATTTGTTTCCTTCTGCTAACTTTGGGGTTTTTTTGTTCTTCTTTCTCAAATTGCTTTAGGTATAAGTTTGGGTTGTTTATTTGAGATATTTCTTGATTCTTGAGGTAGGACTGCATTGCTATAAACTTCCCTCTTAGAACTACTTTTGCTGTATCCCATAGGTTTTGCATTGTGGTGTTTTCCTTGTCATTTGTTTCTAGGTACTTTTTGATTTCCTCTTTGATTTCTTCAGTGATATCTTGGTTATTTAGTAGTGTATTGGTTAGCCTCCATGTGTTTGTAATTTTTACAGATTTTTTCCTGGAAGTGATATCTAGTCTCATAGCTTTGTGGTCAGAAAAGATACTTGATATGATTTCAATTTTCATAAATTTACCAAGGCTTGATTTATGACCCAAGATATGATCTACCTGGAGAATGTTCCATGAGCACTTGAGAAGAAAATATATTTTGTTGTTTTTAGATGGAATGTCCTATGAATATCAACTAAGTCCCTCTTGTTTACTGTATCCTTTAAAGCTTGTGTTTCCTTATTTATTTTCATTTTGAAAGATCGGTCCATTGGTGAAAGTGGGGTGTTAAAGTCCCCTGGTATGATTGTGTTACTGTTGATTTCCCCTTTTATGGCTGTTAGCATTTGCCTTATGTACTGAGATGCTCCTATGTTGGATGCATAAATATTTACAATTGTTATATCTTCTTCTTGGATTGATCCCTTGATCATCATGTAGTGTCCTTCTTTGTGTCCTGTAGCAGTCTTTATTGTAAAGTCTATTTTGTCTGATATGAGAATTGCTACTCCACCTTCCTTTGATTTCCATTTGCATGAAATATCTTTTTCAATCCTCACACTTTCAGTCTGTATGTGTCCCTAGGTCTCTTGTAGGCAGCATATATATGGGTCTTGTTTTTGTATCCATTCAGCCAGTCTATGTCTTTTGGTTAGAGCATTTAATCCATTTACATTTATGGTAGTTATCGATATGTATGTTCATACTACCATTTTCTTAATTGTTTGGGCTTTGTTATTGTAGACCTTTTCCTTCTCTTGTGTTTCCTGCCTAGAGAAGCTCCTTTAGCATTTGTTGTAAAGCTGGTTTGGTGGTGCTAAATTCTCTTAGCTTTTGCTTGTCTGTAAAGGTTTTAATTTCTCTATCGAATCTGAATGAGATCCTTGCTGGGTAGAGTAATCTTGGTTTTAGGTTTTTCCCTTTCATCACTTTACGTATGTCTTGCCACTCCCTTCTGGCTTTCAGGGTTTCTGCTGAAAGATCAGCTGTTACCCTTATGGGGACTCCCTTGTATGTTATTTGTTGCTTTTCTGTTGCTGCTTTTGATCTTTTTTCTTTGTATTTAACTTTTGATAGTTTAATTAATATGTGTCTTGGCATGTTTCTCCTTGGATTTATCCTGTATGGGACTCTCTGTGCTTCCTGGACATAACTATTTCCTTTCCCATATTAGGTAAGTTTTCAACTATAATCTCTTCAAATATTTTCTCAGTCCCTTTCGTTTTCTCTTCTTCTTCTGGGACCCCTATAATTCGAATGTTGGTGTGTTTAATATTGTCCCAGCAGTCTCTGAGACTGTCCTCATTTCTTTTCATTCTTTTTTCTTTATTCTGCTCTACGGTAGTTATTTCCACTACTTTATCTTCCAGGTGACATATCTGTTCTTCTGCCTCAGTTAGTCTGCTATTGATTCCTTCTAGAGAATTTTTAATCTCATTTATTGTGTTGTTCATCATTGTTTGTTTGTTCTTTAGTTCTTCTATATCCTTGTTAAATGTTTCTTGTATTTTCTCCATTGTATTTCCGAGATTTTGGATCAACTTTACTGTCATTACTCTGAATTATTTTTCAGGTAGATTGCCTATTTCCTCTTAGTTTGTTTGGTCTGGTGGGTTTTTACCTTGCTCCTTCATCTGCTGTGTGTTTCTCTGTCTTCTCATTTTGCTTAACAGACTGTGTTTGCTGTCTCCTTTTCACAGCCTGCTGGTTCGTAGTTCCCATTGTTTTTGGAGTCTGTCCCCAGTGGGTAAGGTTGGTTTATTGGGTTTTATACACTTCCTGGTGGAGGGGATTGGTGTCTGTGTTCTGGTGGTGAGGCTGGATCTTGTCTTTCTGATAGGCAGGACCTTGTACAGTGGTGTGTTTTGGGGTGTCTGTGAACTTAGCATGATTTTAAGCAGCCTCTCTGCTAATGGGTGGGATTGTGCTGCTCTCTTACTAGTTGTTTGGCATAGGGTGTCCAGCACTGTAGCTTGCTGTTCATTGAGTGGAGCTGGGTCTTAGTATTGAGATGGAGATATCTGAGAGAGCTTTTGACATTTGATCTTACTTGGGACCTGGAGGTCTCTGGTGGACCAGTGTCCTGAACTCAACTCTCCCACCTCAGAGGCTCAGGCCTGACACCCAGCCAGAGCACCAAGACCCTGTCAGCCACATGGCTCAGAATAAAAGGGAGAAAAAATAAAAGATAGAAAGAAAGAAAAAAAGATAAAATAAAATAAATTATTAAAATAAAAAATATTATTAAAAATAAAATTTAAAAGTAATTTAAAAAATGAGAGAACAGAACTCCTACAGAACACCTACTGAACGCTGGCAGAAGACCTTAGACCTCCCAAAAGGCAAGAAACTCCCCACGTACCTGGGAAGGGCAAAGCAGAGAGATTCCCGCACAGAGGATCGGTGCTGACCGGCACACACCAGCCCGAGGGGCTTGTCTGCTTGCCCGCCGGGGCGGGCGGTGCTGGAAGCTGAGGCTCGGGCTTCGGTCAGAGTGCAGGGAGAGGACAGGGGATGGCAGCAAGAACTCAGCCTGAAGGGGGCTAATGCACCACAGCTAGCCGGGAGGGAGTCCGGAGAAACTCTGGAGCTGCCGAAGAGGCAAGACACTATTTCTTCCCTCTTGGTTTCCTGGTGCACATGGAGAGGGGATTAAGAGCGCTGCTTGAAGGAGCCCCACAGACGGGTGCGAGCTGCGGCTGAAGGCGCGGACTCCAGAGACGGGCGTGGGACGCTGGGGCTGCTGCTGCCATGGCCAAGAGGCCTGTATGCGAGCACAGGTCACTGTCTATGCTGCCCTTCCGGGAGCCTGTGCAGCCCATCACTGCCAGGGTCCCGTGATCCAGGGATGGCTTCCCTGGGAGAACGCACGGCGCGCCTCGAGCTGGTGCAATGTCACGCCGGCCTCTGCCACTGCAGGCTCGCCCCACACTCCGTGCCCCTCCCTACCCCCCGGCCTGAGTGAGCCAGAGTCCCCGAAGAGGCTGCTCCTTTAACCCCGTCCTGTCTGAGTGAAGAACAGATGCCCTCTGGCGACCTACATGCAGAGGCGCGGCCAAATCCAAAGCTGAGACCCGGGAGCTGTGGGAACAAAGAAGAGAAGGGAAATCTCTCCCAGCAGCCTCAGAAGCAGCAGATTAAAGCTCCACAATCAACTTGATGTACGCTGCATCTGTGGAATCCATGAATAGACAACAAATCATCCCAAATTGAGGAGCCAGGAGTCAGCGCTGTGCCTCTGAGGTGGGAGAGCCAACTTCAGGACACTGGTCCACAAGAGACCTCCCAGCTCCACATACTATCAAATGGTGAAAATCTTCCAGAGATCTCCATCTCAACACCAACACCCAGCTTCACTCAACGACCAGCAAGCTACAGTGCTGGACACCCTATGCCAAACAACTAGCAAGAGAGGAACACAACGCCACCCATTAGCAGAGAGGCTGCCGAAAATCATAAAAAGTCTGCAGACACCCCAAAACACACCACCAGACGTGGACCTGCCCACTAGAAAGACAAGATCCAACCTCATCCACCAGAACACAGGCACTATTCCCCTCCACCAGGAAGCCTACACAACCCACTAAACCAACCTTACCCACTGGGGACAGACACCAAAAACAACAGGAACTACGAACCTGCAGCCTGCAAAAAGGAGACCCCAAACACAGTAACATAAGCAAAATGAGAAGACAGAAAAACACACAGCAGGAGAAGGAGCAAGATAAAAACCCACCAGACCTAACAAATGAAGAGGTAATAGGCAGTCTACCTGAAAAAGAATTCACAATAATGATGGTAAAGATGATCCAAAATCTTGGAAATAGAATAGACAAAATGCAAGAAACAGTTAACAAGGACCTAGAAGAACTAAAGATGAACCAAGCATCAATTAAAAACAGAATAAATGAAATGAAAAATACTCTAGATGGGATCAATAGCAGAATAACTAAGGCAGAAGAACGGATAAGTGAGGTGGAAGATAAAATAGTGGAAATAACTGCTGCACAGCAAAATAAAGAAAAAAGAATGAAAAGAACAGAGGACAGTCTCAGAGACCTCTGGGACAACATTAAACGCACCAACATTCGAATTATAGGGGTTCCAGAAGAAGAAGAGAAAAAGAAAGGGACTGAGAAAATATTTGAAGAGATTATAGTTGAAAACTTCCCTAATATGGGAAAGGAAATAGTTAATCAAGTCCAGGAGGCACAGAGAGTCCCATACAGAATAAATCCAAGGAGAAATACACCAAGACACATATTAATCAAACTGTCAAAAATTAAACACAAAGAAATCATATTAAAAGCAGCAAGGCAAAAACAACAAATAACACACAAGGGAATCCCCATCAGGATAACAGCTGATCTCTCAGCAGAAACTCTACAAGCCAGAAGGGAGTGGCAGGACATAATTAAAGTGATGAAGGAGAAAAACCTGAAACCAAGATTACTCTACCCAGCAAGGATCTCATTCAGATTTGATGGAGAAATTAAAACCTTTACAGACAAGCAAAAGCTGAGAGAGTTCAGCACCACCAAACCACCTTTACAACAAATGTTAAAGGAACTTCTCTAGGCAAGAAACACAACGAAGGAAAACACCCACAATAACGAACCCAAAACAATTAAGAAAATGGGAATAGGAACATACATATCAATAATTACCTTAAATGTAAATGGACTAAATGCTCCCTCCAAAAGACCCAGAGTGGTTGAATGGATACAAAAACAAGGTCCATATATATGCTGTCTACAAGAGACCCACTTCAGACCTAGAGACACATACAGACTGAAAGTAAGGGGATGGAAAAAGATATTCCATGCAAATGGAAACCAAAAGAAAGCTGGAGTAGCAATTCTCATATCAGACAAAATAGACTATAAAATAAAGACTATTCGAAGAGACAAAGAAGGACACTACATAATGATCAAGGGATCGATCCAAGAAGAAGATATAACAATTGTAAATATTTATGTACCCAACATAGGAGCACCTCAATACATAAGGCAAATACTAACAGCCATAAAAGGAGAAATCGACAGTAACACAATCATAGTAGGGGACTTTAACACCCCACTTTCACCAATGGACAGATCATCCAAAATAAAAAGAAATAAGGAAACACAAGCTTTAAATGATACATTAAACAAGATGGACTTAATTGATATTTATAGGACATTCCATCCAAAAACATCAGAATACACATTTTTCTCAAGTGATCATGGAACATTCTCCAGGATAGATCATATCTTGGGTCACAAATCAAGCCTTGGTAAATTTAAGAAAATTGAAATTGTATCAAGTATCTTCTCTGACCACAATGCTATGAGACTAAATATCAATTACAGGAAAAAAATTGTAAAAAATACAAACACATGGAGGCTACACATTACACTACTTAATAACGAAGTGATCACTGAAGAAATCAAAAAGGAAATTAAAAAATACCTAGAAACAAATGACAATGGAGACAAGATGACCCAAAACCTATGGGATGCAGCAAAAGCAGTTCAAAGAGGGAAGTTTATAGCAATACAATCCTACCTTAAGAAACAGGAAACATCTCGAATAAACAACCTAACCTTGCACCTAAAGCAATTAGAGAAAGAAGAAGAAAAACATCCCAAAGTTAGCAGAAGGAAAGAAATCATAAAAATCAGATCAGAAATAAATGAAAAAGAAATGAAGGAAACGATAGCAAAGATCAATAAAACTAAAAGCTGTTTCTTTGAGAAGATAAACAAATTGACAAACCATTAGCCAGACTCATCAAGAAAAAAAGGCAGAAGACTCAACTCAATAGAATTAGAAATGAAAAAGGAGAAGTAACAACTGACACTGCAGAAATACAAGAGATCATGAGAGACTATTACAAGCAACTCTATGCCAATAAAATGGACAACCTGGAAGAAATGGACAAATTCTTAGAAATGCACAACCTGCCAAGACTGAATCAGGAAGAAATAGAAAATATGAACAGAACAATCACAAGCACTGAAATTGAAACTGTGATAAAAAATCTTCCACCAAACAAAAGCCCAGGACCAGATGGCTTCACAGGCGAATTCTATCGAGCATTTAGAGAAGAGCTAACACCTATCCTTCTCAAACTCTTCCAAAATATAGCAGAGGGAGGAACACTCCCAAACTCATTCTACGAGGCCACCATCACCTTGATACCAAAACCAGAAAAGGATGTCACAAAGAAAGAAAACTACAAGCCAATATCACTGATGAACATAGATGCAAAAATCCTCAACAAAATACTAGCAAACAGAATCCAACAGCACATTAAGAGGATCATACACCACGATCAAGTGGGGTTTATTCCAGGAATGCAAGGATTCTTCAATATATGCAAATCAATCAACGTGATAAACCATATTAACAAACTGAAGGAGAAAAACCATATGATCATCTCAATAGATGCAGAGAAAGCTTTTGACAAAATTCAACACCCATTTATGATAAAAACCCTGCAGAAAGTAGGCATAGAGGGAACTTTCCTCAACATAATAAAGGCCATATATGACAAACCCACAGCCAGCATCGTCCTCAATGGTGAAAAACTGAAACCATTTCCACTAACATCAGGAACAAGACAAGGTTGCCCACTCTCACCACTCTTATTCAACCTAGTTTTGGAAGTTTTAGCCACAGCAATCAGAGAAGAAAAGGAAATAAAAGGAATCCAAATCGGAAAAGAAGAAGTAAAGCTGTCAGTGTTTGCAGTTGACATGATACTATACATAGAGAATCCTAAAGATGCTACCAGAAAACTACTAGAGCTAATCAATGAATTTGGTAAAGTAGCAGTATACAAAAGTAATGCACAGAAATCTCTGGCATTCCTGTACACTAATGATGAAAAATCTGAAAATGAAATCAAGAAAACACTCCCATTTACCATTGCAACAAAAAGAATAAAATATCTAGGAATAAACCTACCTAAGGAGACAAAAGACCTGTATGCAGAAAATTATAAGACACTGATGAAAGAAATTAAAGATGATACAAATAGATGGAGAGATATACCATGCTCCTGGATTGGAAGAATCAATATTGTGAAAATGACTCTACTACCCAAAGCAATCTACAGATTCAACGCAATCCCTATCAAACTACCACTGGCATTTTTCACAGAACTAGAACAAAAAATTTCACAATTTGTATGGAAACACAAAAGACCCCGAATAGCCAAAGCAACCTTGAGAACGAAAAACGGAGCTGGAGGAATCAGGCTCCCTGACTTCAGACTATACTACAAAGCTACAGTAATCAAGGCAGTGTGGTACTGGCACAAAAACAGAAAGATAGATCAGTGGAACAGGATAGAAAGCCCAGAGATAAACCCACCACATATGGTCACCTTATCTTTGATAAAGGAGGCAGGAATGTACAGTGGAGAAAGGACAGTCTCTTCAATAAGTGGTGCTGGGAAAACTGGACAGGGACATGTAAAAGTATGAGGTTAGATCACTCCCTAACACCATACACAAAAATAAGCTCAAAATGGATTAAAGACCTAAATGTAAGGCCAGACACTATCAAACTCTTAGAGGAAAACATAGGCAGAACACTCTATGACATAAATCACAGCAAGATCCTGTTTGACCCACCTCCTAGAGAAATGGAAATAAAAACAAAAATAAACACATGGGACCTAATGAAACTTCAAAGCTTTTGCACAGCAAAGGAAACCATAAACAAGACCAAAAGACAACCCTCAGAATGGGAGAAAATATTTGCAAATGAAGCAACTGACAAAGGATTAATCTCCAAAATTTATAAGCAGCTCATGCAGCTCAATAACAAAAAAAACAAAGAACCCAATCCAAAAATGGGCAGAAGACCTAAATAGACATTTCTCCAGAGAAGATATACAGACTGCCAACAAACACATGAAAGGATGCTCAACATCTTTACTTATTAGAGAAATGCAAATCAAAACTACAATGAGATATCATCTCACACCAGTCAGAATGGCCATCATCAAAAAATCTAGAAACAATAAATGCTAGAGAGGGTGTGGAAAAAAGGGAACACTCTTGCACTGCTGGTGGGAATGTGAATTGGTACAGCCACTATGGAGAACGGTATGGAGGTTCCTTAAAAAACTACAAGTAGTACTACCATATGACCCAGCAATCCCACTACTGGACATATACCCTGAGAAAACCATAATTCAAAAAGAGTCATGTACCAAAATGTTCATAGCAGCCCTATTTACAATAGCCCGGAGATGGAAACAACTTAAGTGTCCATCATTGGATGAATGGATAAAGAAGATGTGTCACATATATACAATGGAATATTACTCAGCCATAAAAAGAAGCGAAACTGAGCTGTTTGTAATGAGGTGGATGGACCTAGAGTCTATCATACAGAGTGAAGTAAGTCAGAAAGAGAAAGACAAATACTGTATGCTGACACATATATATGGAATTTAAGGAAAAAATGTCATGAAGAACATAGGGGTAAGACATGAATAAAGACACAGATCTACTAGAGAATGGACTTGAGGATATGGGGAGGGGGAAGGTAAGCTGTGACAAAGCGAAAGAGCGGCATGGACATATATACACTACCAAACGTAAGGTAGATAGCTAGTGGGAAGCAGCCGCATAGCACAGGGAGATCAGCTCGGTGCTTTGTGACCACCTGGAGGGTGGGATAGGGAGGGCAGGAGGGAGACACAAAAGGGAGGGGATATGGGAACATATGTATATGTATAACTGATTCAATTTGTTAAATGAAAAAAAAAAAGAAGAAAGAGGAAAAGCTACAGAAGCTGTATAAGGCCCACAAAGCCTAAGGTATTTAAAAAAAAAAAAAAAGAGAGAGACAGCAATCAGACCAAAAAACAAATCCACCAATGATAACAAGTGCTGAAAACTATACCAAAAAAAAAAAAAGAAAATCAGACAGACAAACAGAACCCTAGGACAAATGGCAAAAGCAAAGCTATACAGACAAAATCACACAAAGAAGCATACACATACACACTCACAAAACGAGAAAAAGGAAAAACAATAATATATATGTATATATATAAAAGGAAGAGAGCAACCAAATCAATAAACAAATCTACCAATGATAATAAGCTCTATATACTAAACTAAACTAAGATAAACATGAAACCAGAAACAAATTAGATGGAGAAAAAAAGTGTGTAGTTGCTCCCCAAGTCCACCACCTCAATTTTGGGATGATTCATTGTCTATGCAGGTATTCCACAGATGCAGGGTACATCAAGTTGATGGTGGAGATTTAATCTGCCTCTCCTGAGGCTGCTGAGAGAAATTTCCTTTTCTCTTCTTTGTTCACACAGCTCCTGGGGTTCAGCTTTGTATTTGGCCCTGCCTCTGCGTGTATGTCACCTGAGGGTGTCTGTTCTTCACTCAGACAGGACGGGGTTAAAGGAGCAGCTGACTAGGGGTCTCTGGCTCACTCAGGCAGGGGGAGGGAGGGGTATGGAACGTTGGGCAAGCCTGCGGCAGCAGAGGACAGAATGACGTAGCAACAGCCTGAGGCGCGCCGTGTGTTCTCCCAGGGAAGTTGTCCCTGGATCACAGGACCCTGGCAGTGGCGGCTGCACAGGCTCCTGGGAGGGGAGGTGTGGATAGTGACCTGTGCTTGCACACAGGCTTCTTGGTGGCTGCAGCAGCAGCCTTAATGTTTCATGCCCGTCTCTGGTGTCCACGGTGACAGCCGTTGCTTGCGCCTGTCTCTGGAGCTCACTGAGGCAGTGCCCTGAATAGCCTCTCCTCACACACCCCGAAACAATGGACTCTTGGTTCTTAGACAGTTCCAGACTTTTTCCCAGACTCCCTCCTGGATAGCTCAGGTGTACTAGCCCCCTTCAGGCTGTGTTCATGCAGCCAACCCCAGTCCTCTCCCTGGAATCTGACCTCCGAAGCCCGAGCCTCAGCTACCAGCCCCGCCCGTCCCGGCGGGTGAGCAGACAAGCCTCTCGGGCTGGTGAGTGCTGGTTGGTGCTGATCCTCTGTGTGGGAATCTCTCTGCTTTGTCATCCACACCCCTGTTGCTGCGCTCTCCTCCGTGGCTCCGAGGCTTTCCCCCTCCACCACCCGCAGTCTCCGCCCACAAAGGGCCTTCCTAGTGTGAGGAAACTTTTTCTCCTTCAAAGCTCTCTCCCAGAGGTGCAGGTCCCATCCCTATTCTTTTGTCTCTGTTTCTTTTTTCTTTTGCCCTACCCAGGTACGTGGGGAGTTTCTTGCCTTTGGGGAAGTCTGAGGTCTTCTGCCAGTGTCCAGTACGTGTTCTGTAGGAGCTGTTCCACATGTAGATGTATTTTTGATGTATTTGTGGGGAGGAAGGTGATATCCACGTCTTACTCCTCTGCCATCTTGAAGTTTCCCCCCAGCATGGTTCTTTATATAATTGTAGAAAAATATCTTAAGATCATTAAGAGAAAAACAGCACCCATCTCTTGGGTCTCTTCTATCTTCTAGATGTGATTCTTCAAATAGCAATAACTTTAAAAAATAACAAATCACTTCATTGCAAAGGAAAAATTAATGAAGAACTATCCAGAAATGTTTAAAACAGGCTCAGATGTTTAAATATAAGGATGTTTCCATAGACACTAAATTTAGAGTTCTAGAAATTAACGTGAAACCTTCAATCAATTATCCTAAGCAAAGCTTGAGAACACCAATAGGAAAAGAGAAAAAAATGCATCTTGCAAAATATTTGCAGCTGTTGTCACACTTGTTTGATACTGATGGAATGTCCATAGTGTATAAGGTGTTAAACTTACCACATCTAAAGCAGCTCTTGATCCCCAGAGTTTTCATTTTACTATGTATATGAATAAACAAGTGCAACATCTATGTAAATTGACTTTTTTGACTCTAATATTATATTTTGGTCTTATTCCCAACCCTTATTTTGGCTTTGTTTGACAGACCAACAATGTCTGAAGAACTATAATCTTAATTTTGTCCATTATATTTTCCGATTTTGATTTTTTTGAGATTGCTGATGTTCACTTTTAGGAGGTCATATTTTGAACAAAAGGAGCCCCATCCCACCTTTCAACACCCTCCTCCAGTCATGGCTGAGTCTGTCAGGTGTGGACTCCTAACCCATCTGAAGGAAGCTATTTCATAAGACAGACAGGTATCTATGATCCCACACACAGACATACACACAAAATGAGCAGGGACAGTCACACTGCCTCCAGAAACTAAATTGGATATAAAAAGAGAATGAGTTACTGAGAAACAAACCTGAAAAATAAATACATAAAGAGAAGCCCTGAGTGGAGGCTGTAAGGAATCCTAAAAGCCAAAGTTATGGTAAATTATAAAGTTTAAAAGAAGCTACAACATAATGCTTTGTTCTGTTTGTTTTTAATATACACAGAAAAGAAGGAGCTTATTGGTACTAAAGAGTAGAAACAGACACAATGAGCAAGGTGACATGAGGAGAGACACTGAGTCATGTTAATGACAAAGCTCTAGGAAGGATATCCAGGAGTTCCTTCTACTGGGAGCCCAGTGCTACAGTGGATTCAGAACTAACTTTCTAGATATGTAATGGTTCTGGGATTTCTGTGAGGTTTTGTTTTCCTTATCTAGGGCCACAGTGAATGTTTGTAAGGTTGAGCTTTTTTTTTTTTTTTTACATCTTTATTGGAGTATAATTGCTTTACAATGGTGTGTTAGTTTCTGCTTTATAACAAAGTGAATCAGTTATACATATACATATGTTCCCATATCTCTTCCCTCTTGCGTCTCCCTCCCTCCCACCTTCCCTATCCCACCCCTCTAGGTGGTCACAAAACACCAAGTTGATCTCCCTATGCTATGCAGCTGCTTCCCACTAGCTATCTATTTTACATTTGGTAGTGTATATATGTCCATGCCACTCTCTCACTTTGTCACTTCTTACCCTTCCCCCTTCCCATACCCTCAAGTCCATTCTCTAGTAGGTCTGTGTCTTTATTCCTGTCTTACCCCTAGGTTCTTCATGAGAGGGTCAAGTCCAAGATGGAAGGCTACAGTGACACACAACCCACATTCAGAGCTGTGGTGACCTGAACAAAGGACACCTTTGTATGATTCATACATCCAATCCAGTTCCTTCTAATTTGCACACTGTGGTCCCACCCTTATCACCCCAAATGAAATGTTAGAATAAACTCCCCCTTTATTAATTGAACTTATTTTTGAAGTAAAAAACAAACAAACAAACAAACTTAAACAGCGTGTTACTCTACCTTTACCTCATGTGTATAAAAAAGTGGGCTCTCACAATGAGATATCACCTCATACCTGATAGAATGGCTATTATCAAAAAGACAAGAAATAACAAGTATTGGTGACGATGTGAAGAAAAGGGAGCACTCATGCACTGTTGGTGGGAATGTAAATTGGTGCTGCCACTATGGAGAACAGTATGGAAGTTCCTCAAAAAGTTCAGAATAGAACTACCATATTATCTGGCAATTCCAGTTCTAAGTATTTATCTGAAGAAAACAAAAACACTAATTCAAAAACATATATGCAACCCTCATGTTCATTGCAGCATTATATATAACAGCCAAGAAATAGAAACAACATAAGTGTCCATCAATGGATGAATGGATAAAGAAGATGTACATTACCTCCCAAGGACTTATTTTATAAATGGAAGTTTGAATCTTTCGACTCTCTTTACCCATTTCACCCACTTCGCCAGAGGCCAGAGGTAGGGGTGTGAAGTGGGTGACTATAGTTAATAATACTGTATTGTATTTTTGAAAGTTGCTAAGAGAGTAGACCTTAAAAGTTCTCATCACAAGAAGAAGAAAATGTGTAACTATATATGGTGATGGATGTTAACTAGACTCACTGTGGTGATCATTTCACAATATATACATATATCAAATCATTATGTTGCACAACTAATATAATGAAACTAATATAATGTTATGTTAGTCATATATCAATTTAAAAAAAAGAAACAGGAAAGAAATGTCGTCTCTAGTAAGTTTGCCTCTAAGATTCCTTCAAGTGCTATTATCTGTTCTTTCCTTAAAATTTAATGTGTTTTTTTCAGAATTTAGACCCTGTGATTGAGTTGTTTACATCTAGATGATTTAATCCTATGTGGATCTGCTCACTGCAGGAAGCATGAGATTTCTAGATTCATATTTTAAACTTACTTTAATTGTCTCAAATATATATGATACAATTATATATATATAATATAAATATATATAAAATTTAGACCAATGTTTGTCATTCTCTGAAGTATAAAGAGTACAATGACAAAATAGTCTCCTTCTTTAATCTGCATGTAATTTAAGAAGGAGACTTAAAAAAATAATTATAATAAAATGGAGGTTATAACATAAATAAACACAGTGTAATAGAAGAATTTAAGATTGTTGTCAAGCCCAAATTTGGGGATTAGGGATAAGGAAAACTTATGGAGAAGATAACACCTAAGTTGAGTTTTAAAGAAGAGAAGAGAGCCAGTTAAGGGAAAAATCAGACAGTCATTGTAGGCAAGAGAACAGATACAGAAAAGAATCAATTGTTGAGAGAGAGCAGAGCTTTACAGCAATGCTGATTGAACATTTTTTTCAAATTACAGTCCACTTGTGTAGAATATAAGACCTACAGCCCTCTGAAGACAATTTCCACTCCCTAGTAAAAAAGTATTTTAAAAAAGTAAAGGGACTTAAGATAACTGAATTTCAGTAAACTTTTGATGTTATCATGTATGAATTATTCTCATAACAAGATAAAAATATCAATACATATGTAGTTATATAGTTAAATAATTGACACATTTTATATTAACCCTATAAATCATTACACTTACTTTAGCAATATAATGCCCTTTACATTTTCTTTATTTTGCTTTTTTGTTACAGATTATATATGTACATGATAAAAAAGAAAAAGAATATTCAATGAAAACTGTATCTCTCACTGTCTCCCAAAATCTCTACAAATATTGATAGTTTCTTTGTGTCCTTCCAAAGCTAATATATATATTCACAAACACATATATTTCCACACACATACACAACTGGTGAACTTTTATTTTCCAGATTTAAGTATATATCTTGGAGAGCTTTCCAGACTAGTTCAATGTTTTTTTCTTTTTAATATTTTTAACATTTTATTTTGAACTAATTTTAGACTTATAGAAAAGTAGCAAAAAATATTATTAATTTCCTTATATCACTGACTATGCTTTTCAAAATGTTAACATCTTACATAAAGAGAGTAAATTATCAAAAACAGGAAATAAGGGACTTCCCTGGTGGTGTAGTGGTTAAGGCTCTGCGCTCCCAATGCAGGGGGCCTGAGTTCGATCCCTGGTCAGGTAACTAGATCCCACATGCATGCCACAATTTAAAAAAGTTCACATGCCACAACTAAGGAGCACATCTGCTGCAACTAAGACCTGGTGCAACCAAATAAATAAATAAATAACAGGAAACACTGTTACAATATTGTCACTTAAGCCAAAGACCTTATTCTAATTTCAACAAATTTTTAACTTATGACCTTTCTTTCTTTCATGATCCTATCCAGGATCCCACGTTATATTTAGTCATTATTTTCCCTTGGTCTACCAGTCTGTAAGAGTTCCTCAGTCTTCCCTTGTCTTTCTTGACCTTGATACTTGAGCAGTACTAATCAGTTATATTTGCAGAATTTCCCTCAATATGGTTTTGTCTAATGTTTTCTCATAATTAGAATGAGATTATGTGTTTCTACATGAATGCCACAGAAATGGTGGAATCATTAAGAAGTTGTTGATTCCAGGACCAGGACAGGAAAAACACAAAGTAAACCTGGAATATGTGGTGATGTAGGAAGGTAAGAAAATGCTCTAAAAGATGAAGGTATTCTGGAAGGACACAAAAGCCAGCATGGCTAATGATCTAATGTCCAAATGGCCCTAATGGCCAAAGTGGGATCATTGAGCAACAAAATGAAAAAAACAATGGTACTGTATTTTAACCTATAGAATAAATTAAATATTCATAAGTATGTAGTGATATAAATGAATAATTGAGTAAATAAATAAATGGGGAAGTGAATAGCTCTTAAAATAAAGTTCCACTTAGTGAATTTGGAGAAACAGAGAATCGACATTAGGCAAACACCACAGTAACAATTATTGCAGATAAGATTCACCAACGAATCCCAAAATTAATGGGCAAAAGTATGAGAAAGGGGAATTGCCTAGTCTCAAACCATCTCCCCTATTAGTTATAAAAGAAAAAATATTAACTTTGCTGTGGAGAAATCTGATACACACCAACTTAACCATATGATCACAGTAGCCATTAGTTGTCATACAATATATGAGCTATTTGATGTGATGCATGGAGAAGGATACAAGATCATAATTTAGTTTTCAACAGATAACTTTTTATATAGATAACATATTTATGAGACTTTAAATTTTTAATATTAAAAATTTAAAACAATACAGTGCAAATCTTTACACTTACATTAATAGTCTATTTTATACATGATTTTCAACATGTGTATGTCTAGAACAAATTTCCAGAAATGAATATTTAAGTAATTTGTTATGTTAACATCTATAAACAAACTGCCCTCCATGCAGCTGATGCCAATTTATATTCAACACAATATTTGTATATCAGTCTCAACAACAGAATGTGCTGAGCATTTAAATGTTTACAAATGTTATGGGTGATACATAGTGTTTTAGTCTGTTTTTTACTTATGTTTCTCTTTATATATTTTCTTGGGCTATTTTTACTTCATAACCTAAGAATTATATTTTCATATCCATTATCCTTTTTAATGGAGTAATTGGTCTTTCTTCTTTTTATTAACTTATGGGAGCTCTTTATATATTAGGGAAATAATTCCCTCATCTGTAATATGACTTGCAAATATTTTACCACATAAAAAGTTATTTAAATAGCATATATTCTGAGGAGTAAGTTCTATTAGTGGGTCATCATTGTTGTTAGTAGTGATTTTCCAACTACTTTTATTCTCACAATTAGAACCAGTATGTTTGTATCTTTAAAGTGATAGAATATCAAATGTTTTAAAGATTAGATGCTTCCATTTTTTTCTAACATTTCTTCTAATAAATTTAAACTTTAGGCATGATACATAGAAAATTTGCTCTATATTTATTGGTCAAAAAGAGCTATATAAATCAGGACTTCATTAAAAAAAACACTTCATAGGATTTTAGATCTAGCATATTATTTTTAAGAGCTAGCATTTTTTAAATTGGATATGAAATTAGAGATTTTGCCAAAAAATACAGTTATCATCTTTCCCACAACCATAAAATCTCTGGGTTTATTTGACTCAATGTCAGGTTGTCAATTTTAGCATACATGTATAGTGGTTTAAATTTGTTAACCTGTACCCCCAAGGGAAACAACTTTATCAACTGGATTACAGTGTTTATTACATCCCTTTCTCCTTTAGGTTTACAATCTTCACTCGTTTCCAAATGTACATAGGTAAACACCTTTTCCCCTTCCCCTTCAGGAAAGATGCTTCATACATTTGTAGTACAGTTAAATTGTCTTTTTTTTTCTTCCATTTGCATTAGATTCTGGGATCCTTCAGCATCCTAAATGATTTTCTATTGTATTATAATTTAATTTTTAATCTTTAATTTTTTAAATTGTCTTTCTTCTTCTTGTTTTGAGTTTAGTTTACTCTTCTTTTTCTAGTTTGCTAAGGTGAAAGTTTAGGTTGTTATTGATTTTTTAGATCTTTCTTTTCTAATATGTGCATTTCATGTTATAGTTTTTCCTCTAAGCACAACATTCACTGCATCACATAAATTTTGATAAGTAGTATGCTCGCATTTTGTTGATATTTCTCTTGATATTTTTCTTGGATTTTGTGTTATTTAAAGTGTGTGGTTTAATACTCAAATATTTGGGATTTTCCACATATCTTTCTGTTAATAAATTCTAGTTTAATTCCATTATGGTTAGAAAATATACTTTGTATGATTTCTATTGCTTTAAATTTGGTAAAGTATGTTTTATGGTCCAGAATGTGATCTATTTTGAGGAATGGTTCATGTGGGCTTGAGAAGAATGTGTATTCTGCTCTTGTTGAATGAAGCATTCTATAACTGTAAAAGAAATCAATTTGGTTAATAATGCTGTTCAGGTCATCCATATTCTTATTGATATTCTGCCTGTTTGAACTGTCAAACGGGTTTTTAAATTTTCAATCTATAATAGTGGATGAGAGTTGTCTGTTCCTCATCTCAGTTCTTGCCTTCTGTGATTTGACATTCTGTTGTTAGGTGCCTATGCATTCAGGATTGTTGTCTTCTCAGAGAATTGACCCCTTCATGATTCTGTCATCTCCCTCTTTACTCCTGATAATCTTCCTTGTTCCAAAGTCTGATTTGTCTAAAACTGATATAGTTACTCCAGCTTTCTGTTTTTTCCCAGCTTTCTTTTGATTAGTGTAGCATAGTGCATCTTTATCCCTTTTTTCTTTTTTTTTCGGTATGCGGGCCTCTCACTGTTGTGGCCTCTCCCATTGCAGAGTACAGGCTCCGGACGAGCAGGCTCAGCGGCCATGGCTTACGGGCCCAGCCACTCCACAGCATGTGGGATCTTCCCGGACCGGGGCACGAACCCGTGTCCCCTGCATCGGCAGGCGGACTCTCAACCACTGCACCACCAGGGAAGCCCTATCCCTTGATTTTTAACCTACTTGGGTTTCTTTAAATTTAAAGTGGGTTCCTTGTAGAAATCATACTGTTGAGTCTTTTTTTTCATTCCACTCTAACAATGGCTGTCTTTTAATTGGTGTATTGAGTCCATTCATTCATACTTAAAGTGATAATAGATGTAGTTGAATTAATCTCTACTATGTTTACAACTGTTTTCAATTCACTGACTTTTGTCTTTTTTCCCCTTTCACTCTATTTCTGCCTTCTGACTTTAATATTTTATATTATTCCATTTTATCTATTGCCATATAGTAATTATACATTTTTAAAGTTTTGTAGTTGCCCTAGAAGTTATAATATATTTTAAACTAATCTGAATCCACATCCAAATAACACTATAGCACTTCACAGGTAATATAGTTCCCTTCCCACAGAGTATTTCCAATTCCTCTCTCCTGTCCCTTGTAATATACCTGTCATTCATTTCAATTTTCCATATGCTATTATCACCCAATATATTGTTATTATTAATGTTTGAAACAGTTATTTTTAGATCAATTAAGAATAAGAAGAAATTTTAATAAATGATTTTATTTTACTTCATTTATTCTTCCTCTGATGTTCTTCTTTCTTTATGTAGATACAGGTCTCTGCTTATATCCTTTTCCTTCTTCCTGAAGAAAGTCTTTTAACATTTCTTTCTGAGTATAATTCTAGGTTGGCAAGTTCTTTTCTTTCAACACTTTAAATATTTTATACCACTCTGTTTCTGCTTTCATGGTTTCTGATAAGAAGTTCACTGTAATTTTTATGCTGCTCTTCTATAGACAAGATTATTTTTCTCCTCTGGCTTCCTTCAATATTTTCTCTTTGTCTTTGGTTTTCTGAACTTTGAACATGATATGCCTAAGTGTGTTTGGGTGTTTTTAGTGATTATCTTAGTTTTCTCTCAGCTCTTGAGCCTGTAGTTTGGTGTTTTAAGTTCTCAGCCATAATTACATGAAGTATTTCTTCTGCTCCATTTTCTCCTCTCCTTCTGTATTCTAGTTATACATGCTACATATTTCAGTGTTGCCCCCCAGGTGTTTTTCTTTTCTCTCATTGTATTTCAGTTTTGGAAGTTTATACTGACCTGTGTCCTTGAACATTTTTCTTTCCTCAGCCATGTCAAGTCTACTGGTATGCCCATCAAAGGTACTCTTTGCTTGTTAATATGGGTTTTTTTTTCTAGCACTTTCTTTTTTTTTTTTTTTTTTTTTTTTGTTTTTTTTTTTTTATTAGTTTCTGCTTTATAACAAAGTGAATCAGTCATACATATACATCTGTTCCCACATCCCCTCCCTCATGCATCTCCCTCCCTCCCACCCTCCCCATCCCTCCCCTTCAGGCAGTCACAAAGCACCGAGCTGATCTCCCTGTGCTCTGCGGCTGCTTCCCACTATCTATCTACCCTACGTTTGGTAGTGTATATATGTCCATGCCTCTCTTTCGCTTTGTCACAGCTTACCCTTCCCCCTCCCCATATCCTCAAGTCCATTCTCAAGTAGGTCTGTGTCTTTATTCCCGTTTTACCCCTAGGTTCTTCATGAATGGATAAAGAAGATGTGGCACATATATACAATGGAATATTACTCAGCCATAAAAAGAAACGAAACTGAGCTATTTGTAATGAGGTGGATAGACCTAGAGTCTGTCATACAGAGTGAAGTAAGTCAGAAAGAGAAAGACAAATACCGTATGCTAACACATATATATGGAATATAGCACTTTCTTTTGATTCTTAGTTTCCACCCCTCTGCTTACATTTCTCATCTATTCTTACGCATTGTCTATTTCCCACTAAAGCCTTTAAGATATTAATCACAGTTATTTTAAATTCCCAGTCTGATAATTCCAACATCTGTGTCATACACAAATCTGGTCTTGATGACTCTTTGTCATTTCAAAGTGTTTTTTCCTGACTTTTGCCATGCTTTGTAATTAAAAAAAAATCAAATATGTTGTTTTGGGCAATAGCAACTGAGGTAAATACTCCTTTAGTATGAAGATATATGTTAATCTGCCAAAGATTTGGGTCATGTAGTTCGTAAGTGTAATAATATTGTAAATTGCATTTTATTTCAATTTCCAGTTGTTTACTATAAGTATATAGAAATTTGAGTTGTGTGTATTGAAATTATACCCTACAAAACTGTTAAATCCACTTATGAGTTTGATTAGTTGCTTTGCAGATTCCTTATAATTTTCTACATAGACAATAATGCCACCTATGAATAGAAGTTTTACTTCATTTCTAATCTTTCTAACTTCTCTTTTTCTTTAGTGTTTTCAGTAGCTAGGAATTCCAGTACACTGTTGTACAGAACTGATGAGAGTAAATATCCTTCTGCTGTTCCTTATCTTAAAAGTATTGCATATTTCACCATTAAGTATGTTGGCTAAAAGTTTTACATAGATACTCTTTATCAGACTGAAGAAATTCCCTTCTACACCTAGCCTGCTGAGGTGTTTTTAACATCAAAAATGGGTATTAAATTTTGTTCATAGTTTATCTACATAGTCAGAAATAATCATAAGATTTTTTCTCCTTTATTTTGTTAATATGACAAATTGTTGCAGAAAAATGCCATCCTTAGATAAATGTCAGTTAGTCATGGCTGCCTGTCTGGTCCACCACCACATTCACTCAACGCCACGCTTGCCACAGTCCATTACTGGATACACTGAGTACTAAGGCAGATCATTTCTGGCAAGACAGGGGATTGATCCAAAAGGCAACTTTGGCTCAAAAACTCCTCATTCACCTGGCCAAAACTTTCTTGAACTTTATCTAATACTCTTCTACCCAATCTTTTTTCCTTCACTCTCTCTTTCCATGTGTTTTGGATTTTCATACCCTATTCTTGCACACACTTATTTTTCTTTTTTCCCCAATAAATCTCTTGCACATCTAATTCCATCTTGGAGCCTGCTTCTCCGAGACCGAAACTGATGCAGAGAGGTGTTAAAACTTCTAATAATTATAGCAAATTTGTCTTCCCCCCCACCTTTGCTTTGTTAGCTTTTGAAACTCTATTATTAGGCAAATTCATATTTATGTCATTCTGAAATTAAGAGATAGAATGTAATCTTTTGTATTTACCCACACATCTACTATTTCTTGTGGTCTTTATTCCTTCTTGTAGATCTGAGTTTTCATCTAGTGTGATTTCTGTCACAAGCAAGGATAAATAAAATTAAAGAGGGCACAGGCACACACACACACACAAAAAAACCTTTCTTAAGCATTTATCATAGGACAAGTTTACTAGTGATGAATTCCCTCGGTTTCTATTTAGCTGAAAATGCTTTTATTTTACCTTCATTATTAAGTATATTTTCTCTGGATATAGAATTCTACACTGACTTTTCTTTTTATTTTTCCTTTTAGTATTTTAAACATGTTTTTCCATTATCTTTAAGTTTCACTGTTTCTGATAAAAAGTCAGCTATCTTTCATATCACCAGCCACTATATGACAGGTGTCATTTTTCTCTGGTTGCTTTCAGGATTTTCTCTTTTTATCTTCAGTTTTTAGCAGTTTGACTATGTTGTGTTTTGAATTTTATTCTATTTAGGGTTTGCTGAATTTTTTTAATCTGTAAGATATTTTCCTCCAAATTTAGAAATGTTTCAGTCATTATTTCTTCAAATATTTCTGCCCCATATTCATTATTCTATCTCCTTACTCTTTTCCTCCCTCCCTATCTACCCCCTTCTGTTCTCTATTTCCCTATCTCCTTATCTCTACTCCAACTGTTCACATACTTGAGTATTTCCTACTGTCCCATATGTGATTGAGGCTCTGTCCATTATTTTCAATCTTTTTTTTCTGAGTTCTTCAGACTGAACAATTTATTTGATCTATTTTAAAGTTTACTGAACCCTTCTGCTATTTCCAATATGCTCATAAGCCCTTCATTAAAGTTTTTATTTCAGATACTGAACTTTTCAGTTTAAAATTTTTCATTTGAAACTTGTTTATAGTTTTCATTTATTGGCTGAGATTCCCCATTTGTTCATTAATTATAATTTCTTTTAAAGTCTTGAACATATTTTTAATAGCTTCACTGAAGTCACTGTTTGCCAATTTTACCATTTGTTTCATCTTGGGTTTGATTTATATGAACTGCTTTATCTCACTGCTAAGAGTTACATTTCATTGTTTCTTCACGTGTCTAATAATTTTGTTAGTGTTCTGGACACAGTTGATATTACATCTTAGAGTCTCTGCATTCTGTTATCTTCATCTGTAGAGTATTTATTTTTGTTCTAGCAAGTAGTTAGTTTGGTTGGACCCAAATTCAAAACATGCTTCCACTGTGGTAGGCAGCAGCCGAAATCTCTGCTTTAAGTGTTTCATCCTTCAATCTATTCTTTCTTGCTAGCCTCCTTACAAACCCCTCATCCCATTTTCTCATGTGTAGTCCAGAATCAGGCAAGAATTTGAGTGGAGTTACTTGCAAATATCGGGGCTTCCCTTTATATGGTTCCTTTCTGGGATTTTCTTCTTACTTTTTACCTGCTCAGACAGCCCTGACTCCATCCTCTGACTGCTCAAGACATTAACAATATAGCTTATTGCTTAAGTTTAGCTTTTCCATGCTTCATAGGCTGGAGTGTTTTCTAAGACCAAAAGCTATATAAAATCAAATACACCCAATGCAGCATCCTATTTTCAAGAATTGACTTTCCTCTGGTTTTGGCCTTCAAATATTTGTTGTTATTACTGTAAGTTTTGCCCAGAGTTTATCATTGTTATCTGTGGGAAAGCTACTCCAATACAAGATATATTGGTATTACCAGAAGCTGAACTCCCTCAATGCATTTGAAGCTGACTGTGTGTGTTCAATTTAGCAGGCACCAGGCAAGACCAGAGTATATCCTGGAAGCCCAGTTTTATTAGCACTACAATAATATTGGTATGCATGCATGTGTGATATTTTTAAATGCATTCTGAGGTACACAGTGTAGCACATTGACCAAAAATGAAAACTTTCAAGACACTCACCCAAGATTAAAATCTAGGTCCTACCATTTACTCACTCTATGACTTTGGACTATTAAGGTTTTCTAAATCTTAGTTTCTTCATTTATACCATGAGGATAATAAACTACCCACCTATGGTATATTCATGGCTAATATTCTATAGATATTCACTTCCAATTATTTGCAGCCAGTTTCCACTCTAGTTTATCAGTGTCTGTGCACTAACAATTACTTTTAAATTTACTTTTTCATAGTAATTGTCAAACCCCTCCTCTTTTGCCTTTCTTACACTTAGGAGAGGTAAGCAAAAGTTGATGGAGTGTTTCAGAATAAGTTTTGCTTCCTGATGAAAGCAACAAACATGATTGGTTTAGCCCTTCCATCTTATTCCTGTGTTAAGTACAAGCATAATATTCAGAGCTTCTGCAGCCATTTTAAATCCATGAGGGAAAAAGCAAGAGAATCTCAGTGATGCTATTCCTCACAACACTGAGCTCTCAAATAATGTCAATAGCTACTTTTCACTAGACTTCTTGTTATATTAAGATAAATACTCTCACCTTTGTTTAAGTCACTATTAATTAGATATCTAACTACTTGCAGCTGAATGCATTCCTTACTGATACACTACTACTTCATGGATTTGTTTTGAACATCAATTGTGATAGTTCATGTAAAATGTTTAGCTCACAGTGAATCCCATAGTGAGCAAACAATAAATGTAAACTGTAATTTTTATTTACTTATTTATGATCTAACTTTCTTCCAGAATTATTTGAGATGGCTTATGGAAATACAATTCAACAGAGTCAGAAAGAAAAACAGCTTAAAAAATAGAATTACTAAAGTTAAGACACAAAACTTATTCCCAGAGATACATAAAATTGCTACAGGCAGTTCTCAAATTTGATTTGGGTTTCCTAGAAGGTAAAGTAAAAAGAAAGCAAGTCCTGGTATTAAGAACCAGGACAAAATTTTTTTTGCTAAAGATCAAGTAACAGTAAAATGAAAGAGAGGAATTAGAACTTGTAAATACTGAATTTCCAAGATATAACCTAAGCTTCTGAGTTACTGCACACTGCATCATGTTAGCGGGCTTTAATACGGTACCCAGATTTCACACAACATCATTATCCCACACCTAGTAGAAAAGGAAAAATTCACTATGATAAAAGTGAGTTTTCCCACAAGGAGAAAAATGTATCTGCTCCAAACTGATAACTAGAAAAATCTTAAAAGTTGTCTACCATGATAACTTCTTGCAATGGTTGTTTCCTTTAACATTTATATATGCATCTTGAAAAATAAAATCAGCCTGGGAAGTTTCTGAAAGACTCTAACATACCCAACTGCTTTATTTTTAAAAAACTATTTATAACTTTTAATACCCTTGCAGTAACCAAGAAAATTACAGTCATGTAAGAGACAGAGAAATATGCATCATAAATACCCAAACATTGAGGCAATCTTAGAGAGAGACAGAGAGACAGAGAGAGAGATGACTCTCAAGAGAAGCGGTGGGCTTCCCTGGTGGCGCAGTGGTTGAGAGTCCGCCTGCCGATGCAGGGGACACGGGTTCGTGCCCCGATCCCGGAAGATCCCACATGCCGCGGAGCGGCTGGGCCCGCGAGCCATGGCCGCGGAGCCTGTGCGTCCGGAGCCTGTGCTCCGCAACGGGAGAGGCCACAGCAGTGAGAGGCCCGCGTACAGCAAAAAAAAAAAAAAAAAAAAAAAAAAAAAAAAAAAAAGAGAAGCGGTAACATTTTCCTATTGGTATATGCCCCATTTATTGTGAAGTATATATTATCTAACACAGAGTTGTCAGTCTGAAAACAGAAAATCTGCTTTAGGAAAACAGTAGCCTCTTTTCTTAAAAGTTCAAAACTCTCAAGAGCAAGGGAGTATTTATAATTTTTGATACCTTCCAAAAGAAAATTTTAACATTTATTTTAGAAATTTGGGTGCATTTCTATAAAAGAGGAAACCAACAGTAACACAATAAGAGTGGGGGATTTTAACACCTCACTTACACCAATGGACAAATCATCCAAACAGAAAATTAACAAGGAAACACAAGCTTTAAATGACACAAGAGATCAGATAGATTTAATTGATATTTATAGGAAATTCCATCCTATAAAACAGCAGATTACACTTTCTTCTCAAGTGTACACAGAACATTCTCCAGGACAGATCACATCTTGGTTCACAAATCAAGCCTCAGTAAATTTAAGAAAATTGAAATCATACCAAGCATCTTTTCAGACCACAACAATATGAGATTAGAAATCAATTACAGGGGAAAAAACATTAAAAACCCACAAACACATGAAGGCTAAACAATACGTTACTAAATAACGAAAAGATCACTGAAGAAGTCAAAGAGGAAATTTAAAAAAATACCTAGAGACAAATTACAATGAAAACACGACAATCCAAAATCTATACAATGCAGCGAAAGCAGTTCTAAGAGCGAAGTTTATAGCAATACAAGCCTACCTCAAGAAACAACAAACATCTCAAATAAACAATCTAAACTTACACCTAAAGGAACTAGAGAAAGAAGAACAAACAAAACCCAAAATTAGCAGAAGGAAAGAAATCATAAAGATCAGAGCAGAAATGAATGAAATAGAAACAAAGAAAACAATAGCAAAGATCAATAAAACTAAAAGGTGGTTCTTTGAGAAGATAAACAAAATTGATAAAGCATTGACCAGACTCATCAAGAAAAAGAGGGAGAGGACTCAATCAATACAATTAGATATGAAAAAGGAGAACTTACAATGGACACCGCAGAAAAACAAAGTATCCTAAGAGACTACTACAAGCAACTCTATGCCAATAAAATGGACAACCTGGAAGAAATGGACAAATTCTTATAAAGGTATAACCTTTCAAGGCTGAACCAGGGAGAAATAGAAAATATGAACAGACCAAACACAAGTAATGAAACTGAAACTGTGATTAAAAATCTTCCAACAAACCAAAGTCCAGGACCAGGTGGCTTCACAGGTGAATTCTATCAAACATTTAGAGAAGAGCTAATACCCATCTTTCTCAAACTCTTCCAAAAAACTGAAGAGGAAAGAACACTCCCAAACTCATTCTATGAGGCCACCATCACTCTGATACCAAAACCAGACAAAGATCTCACAAAGGAAGAAAACTACAGGCCAATATCACTGAGGAATATAGACGCAAAAATCCTCAACAAAATACTAGCAAACAGAATCCAACAACACATTAAAAGGATCCTACACCATGATCCAGTGGGATTTATCCCAGTGATGCAAGGATTCTTCAATATATGCAAATCAATCAATGTGATACACCATATTAACAAATTGAAGGGTAAAAACCATTTGATCATCTCAGTAGATGCAGAAAAAGCTTTTGACAAAATTCAACAATGATTTATGATAAAAAACTCTCCAGAAAGTATGCATAGAGGGAACCTACCTCAACATAATAAAGTCCATATATGACAAACTGACAGCAACATCATTCTCAGTGGTGATTTCCTTTAGGATCAGGGACAAGGCAAGGTTATCTGCTCATGCCACTGTTATTCAACATAGTTTTGGAAGTCCTAGCCACAGCAATCAGAAAAGAGAAAGAAATAAAAGGAATCCAAATTGGAAAAGAAGAAGTAAAACTGTCACTCTTTGCAGATGACATGATACTATACATAGAGAATCCTAATAATGCCACCAGAAAACTACTAGAGCTAATCAATGAATTTGGTAAAGTTGCAGGATACAAAATTAATGTACAGAAATCTCTTGCATTCCTATACACTAATGATGAAAAATCTGAAAGAGAAATCAAGGAAACACTCCCATTTACCATTGCAACAAAAAGAATAAAATACCTAGGAATAAACCTACCCAAGGAGACAAAAGACCTGTATGCAGAAAACTGTAAGACACTGATGAAAGAAATTAAAGATGATACAAACAGATGGAGAGATATACCATGTTCTCAGATTGGAAGAATCAATATTGTGAAAATGATTATACTACCCAAAGCAGTCTACAGATTCAATGCAATGCCTATCAAATTACCAATGGCATTTTTTACAGAAATAGAACAAAAAAATCTGAAAATTTGTATGGAGATACAAAAGACCCTGACTAGCCAAAGCAGTCATGAGGGAAAAAAAACGGAGCTGGAGGAATCAGGCTCCTGGGTTCCAGACTATACTACAAAGCTATAGTAATCAAGATAGTATGGTACTGGCACAAAAACAGAAATATACATCAATGGAGCAGGATAGAAAGCCCAGAGATAAACCCATGCACCTATGGTCAACAAATCTATGGCAAAGGATGCAAGGATATACAGTGGAGAAAAGACAGTCTCTTCAATAAGTGATGCTGGGAAAACTGGACAGCTTCATATAAAAGAATGAAATTAGGGCCTCCCTGGTGGCGCAAGTGGTTGAGAGTCCGCCTGCCGATGCAGGGGATACGGGTTCGTGCCCCGGTCTGGGAGGATCCCATATGCCGCGGAGCGGCTGGGCCCGTGAGCCATGGCCGCTGAGCCTGTGCGTCTGGAGCCTATGCGTCCGGAGCCTGTGCTCCGCAACGGGGGAGGCCACAACAGTGAGAGGCCCGCATACCGCAAAAAAAAAAAAAAAAAAAAATGAAATTAGAACACTCCCTAACACCATACACAAAAATAAACTCAAAATGGATTAGAGACCTAAATGTAAGACCGGACACTATAAAACTCTTAGAGAAAAACATAGGAAGAACACTCTTTGACATAAATCACAGCAAGATCTTTTTTGATCCACCTCCTAGAGTAATGTAAATAAAAACAAAAATAAACTAATGGGACCTAATGAAACTTAAAAGCTTTTGCAAAGCAAAGGAAACTACAAACAAGACTAAAAGACAACCCTCAGAATGAGAGAAAATATTTGCAAACAAATCAACGGACAAAGGATTAATCTCCAAAATATATAAACAGCTCATGCAGCTCAATATTAAAAAAACAAACAACCCAATCCAAAAATGGGCAGAAGACCTAAAGAGACATTTCTCCAATGAACACGTACAGATGGCCAAGAAGCACATGAGAAGCTGCTCAACATCACTAATTTTAGAGAAATGCAAATCAAAATTACAATGAGATATCACCTCACACCAGGTAGAATGGGCATCATCAGAAAATGTACAAACAACAAATGCTGGAGAGGGTGTGGAGAAAAGGGAACCCTCTTGCACTGTTGGTGGGAATGTAAATTTATACAGCCACTATGGAGAACAGTATGGATGTTCCTTAAAAAACTAAACATAGAATTACCATATGACACAGCAATCCCACTACTGGGCATACACCCAGAGAAAACCATAATTCAAAAAGACACATGAACCCCAATGTTCATTGCAGCACTATTTACAATAGCCAGGTCATGAAAGCAACCTAAATACTCATCGACAGATGAATGGATAAAGATGATGTGGTATATATATACAATGGAATACTACTCAGTCATAAAATGGAATGAAATTGGGTCATTTGTAGAGATGTGGATGGATCTAGAGACTGTCATACAGAGTGACGTAAGTCAGAAAGGGAAAAACAAATATAGTATATTAACACATATATGTGGAACCTAGAAGAATGGTACAGATGAACTGGTTTGCAGGGCAGTAATAGAGACACAGATGTAGAGAACAAACGTATGGACACCAAGGGGGGGAAGCGGCGGTGGGGGTGGGGGTGATGAATTGGGAGATTGACTTGACATATATACACTAATAAGTATAAAATGGATAACTAATAAGAAACTGCTGTTTAAAAAAATAAAATTTAAATATTAAAAAAAAAGAAGAAATGTGGGTACATTCCTTGTACTCAGGAATCCACAAGGCAGGAAGACCTGGTAGTTTATGATGACTTATTAATTCAAAGTAAATGTGAGCAAGAATATGTTGGCCATGACATACCTTGGGGGCAAAAGCAAAGAGGATGACTATGAGAACCAAAGCAATGGCGAAGGGAAAGGACTAGGTCTTATTTTTGTTCCTGGAGTTTTCTTCTCAAGATGAGTGCATAGGAAAGCCTCCAATTTGAGCTTGTAAGAGAGCTGTAAGCCCATTGCATGGAAGCTAGAGCACATCCCCAAGGCCCTGCTTCCCAGGCAACTTGAAAAATGTACTGTCCTGCCTGATACTAAACAAAGCTATAATACAGCTCCAAATTATGGGTTTCAATTAAGTTTTCAAAATTGTTTTTTTTAGTCATTAGATATAGGGGGTCAATCTTTGAGCACAGAGCTATATTTGAATAAATAAATGAAACAGATACCTACTTATTCTATTTCAAGTTTGCTTCAGTGCCTAAAGATTAACTGTAAGGACAGAGTTAAAATCTGCACAAGTCTTAAAACATAATTTGGAAAGATTCCCTCTCACTTATTGTAATTCACGAGATCAGGATTCTCAGGGCAGAGACCATTTGGCTTTCCTGAAGCCATGCTGTGAGAACAAGAAATGCTCATGTTTAGTTGTCATGGCCTCCCACAGGGGAGATGAGCAACCTTGAACTCTGGTGTCAGCTGCTCCAGACACATTTGCTCAGTTTTATGAATGAATGCACTAACTAAAAAGTATCCTAATCTGTTAATTATTTGTAAACCACTTTACATACCCTGTATTCCTAATTTAGGTTTTGAAGCAATTCCACTGTCACTGAAATTCTATAGTTCACCCTTTAGATACATTTTTTTCACCTTCAGAGAATACAAGGAGTGTTTCAGCCTACATTTTTAAATATGAAGAAGCAAACGTGTGAAGTGAGGAAATAAAAATACACTGTTTTTTTTTAGAACATATACTTACATACTTTCAAAACATGCCTATATTTTAACGAGAAGTAAGCTCTACAAGAATACACTCCTGGCCTATCTTATACATCAGCATAGCCCCAGTACTTGTATCAGTGTCTGGCATAGAGTACACACTCAATAAACATTCCTGGAATACATAAATAAATATATACTTCTTTTAGGAGATTCATTATTATGGACCTAAATCATTTTCCCATTCATGCTAACCATGGTGTTTTAAAAAAATAAATTATTTTGTCTGCTGTAATAGCCAAGAATGAGCTCAAAATTCCTCCCAACTTCTTCTGACTACCCATCAGAGACATGAGTATCATCTGTCAGGTGGCTGTCAGACCCAAGCTGAAATTACTGTTGTCTTCTTCATCAACTTACAGCTTTTATGCTTCATACCTTTCCCTTAATTTGAGGAAGCTAAGTTTTGTTTTTTAAGTAAATAAAGAATTAAAATGAAAGAGATAAAGAGTAGTCCCATCCAAGAATTTTACCACCTATCTTGCTTAAGGATGCCAATATGAGCTTTAAAGAAAGATGGATCAAGAATAATAGAGATGGCTGGATTTGTTTTTGTTATTGATGTGCTAAAGGGTACTGGTAAAATCTTTGCAAGTAAAAACCTTCCACACATTTTTAGAGAGGATATTTTAAATGTACTTACATGTATAGTTAAATAGATTCCTTGCTATCTGACTCTGAAGCTTCAGGCTGTGGTGGAGTATTTAATTTAAGGCACCTTTCAAACTCTATACTATAATAAGTGGAAAACGATCCCAGCGGTTACGAACCTAAACCCAGATTAGTCCCCGCTGGTTTTGCTGGGCTAACTCTGACTTCACCTTTACAACTTGTGTTTCACCTTCCAAGAGACATCCCCTCTCCGCCACCACCAGCCGTCTCCCCCCCGCTGCCTCGGAGATACATGAGGGCATGGCTTTGAAATCCCACTTGGGTTTAGCCTTGTGGAGCTGGAGCTCTATCAGATGTGCTCTTCCTTCCTTCTCGCTCCAGCACAGGCAGCTCAAGCAGTTAACCACCTTCCAAGTGTCCTGTTAATACATTCCTGCCGTGATACCCCTCAGCTCTCCAGAACTGAATTTCTGAAAATGTCTGTGCGTGGAGACATTCACTCCCCTGCTCAACAGGAAGGGCTGCAGTCAGGGCTAAGGAGAGTAAAATATGAGCTTACAAATGTGGGGCAGGACATGCGTGCCTTTCTTTTTCTTTTTTTTCTTTTGACTCAAAGAGCTCAAGCTTCTGTGTGACAGTTGGAGACTCGGGCAACCAGCATTCCTTAAAATGCACGTGAAGGATGACAGTTTGCTCCCTGAATACCACTGGCTGGCAGAGCCCCTAAACAAATTATGAGAAAGTGTCTGGGATGGAGGCAGGATTTACTCCCAATTATTAACCTATTGGCAGCTGTATACATGCAACTATTATCTATATATTCATCATTGTATCTCCAGTTTTCTCCAAGTGCTGGCATTGAACGAGTTAAAAGTCAAATGACTAGCAATTAAGGGTGTAAGTAAAATAATCTTAAGGTATTTGACTGAAGGTATAAGCTTGCTCTGTGTGCTGAGCAGGAAGAACACAGGGAGGCTGAAAAAGAAGGCAGTGGGTTTGAGAGAGTGCATTAAGCCAAAATAACACACTTGTCCTGACCATCCTGGGTACTGTGTCTCAATAATTAGGAGGAGCAATACCCTTCTGTGGGATGGAAAAGCCAGTAAGAAGGAGACTTAAGTTAAGCTAGCATACATCAAAAATAATTGACAATGGTTAGGCTTCACTGTAGAGAAGACTGCACTGGCGTTGCAGCCACCAGCCCACCACCCACCTAAGAATTATTATTTGAAAAGGATGTCAGAGGATTATAGAAGATCCTTGTGTCTGCTCCAATTAGGATCAACACTTTTGCCGCTTGCTCACTGAGCATTCAGTATGTAATGATGAAAACATATTGACCCCTGCTGGAACTGCGTAGAACTGCAATGTTTTCCTCCTGCAAAATTTGACCTAAAAGGCAGGCATCTTTGTACTATCATTTGCATGCGCCAAGCCTAAGGGGCTGTGTTTGCTTATTTGAAAGAAGCCTCTATATCACAATACCAGTATCAAAATAATTTATTAGTTGCAAAGATAACTTCGGAATACTCCATGAGTCCAAGACAATTAAAACGTCTAATAATGTAGCCTTCTAATTTTCTGTACGGTGTTTATCATTTCCTTGGTTCAAATTGTGGCAACAGCCAATAAGCGTCAAATTTGGGTCCTCCCTATTATTTTTTAGACTCCCCATAGATTCACTGCCTCCAAAATACAGTATCATTTTCAAAGAAACTTAAAATATGGGAAATACTCTAAAATTCTGGGTAATTATTTTGTTTCCACTATATCATCCCAGAGTTTGAATCGTGATGGCAAATTCCTTCTAAGCTATTTTCCATATGAATAAGTGTTGTAAACTTATGTTATTGTAGAATATTACTGGGAAATTTTGTCTCTTAAGAATTCTCAGAGAAGAGCTCAGGGAAAAAGACCTTTTCCAGCATACCTGGGGTTGCCAAGTTGTTTTCCAGCTACATGATTACAGGACATGGAACAGTTAACTCACAGAATACACAACTTGTTATTTTGTGGGATGTATTAAGATGGCGTAGATATTATTAGAATTCTTGCTCTGTGTTGGGGGTTAGAAAGAAGAAGTATTTCTTGAATAAGTTAACAGAACAATTATATCAGTGTCAACAAAGTCGGCATAAGCTCTCCAGCAAAACCTAGGCATGGTCTCCTGGCATGCTTTATTAGCTGGCCCATCATGGGGTTCAATGCTTAGCCAAGGCTCAGAGGCCATTCTCTGTACAGATCATTTAACCTGGCTCCATTTAATGGTTGTCACAGTGTCCCTCAGCTCAACCAATTGTTCTGAAAATACACACTGTCAGTCAAATGGAAAAACCTGCAAGCTCCATTCTAGCTCCATATAAAGAAAATGTGTACATGGTATGTATAATAGTTCAGTAGTCACCCTAATATGATAGTCTTTTCTTAAAAAAAGGATCTCCATGTTTAGGGTAACTCACACTAAACTGATTATGTATATGATGTCACAATGGTTTTGTATTTTTAGCAAAAAAAAAAAATTTGAGTCAATAAAACCCCATCTTGGAATATGAACTGTATGAAAGCAGAGACTTTATATATTAACTCCTACCCCAATACTAAGGCCATCACTCTACATATAACAGGCACTTATTAAATATTTAAAATTTGTGAACTATATATTTTTTAAATAATAATGTTACTCAGCTTGTGCCCTGACTTTCCCATTTTCCAAAAATATCACCATGGACAGATTACTTACTTAATTGCTCTAAACCCTGATTTCTTCAGCTATAAAATGAAGACAATTACAACTACCATCTCAAGAAAATAAAATGAGATTAAGTTTACAGAGATACTTTACAAATTTAAAAACTTAACACAACATGCATTATAAGTACTACTGGGCACATGTGAAGTCTTAAATAAGTGTTTCTTTCCTTAGAGTCAAGAAAAATTCCAAGGTAAAGGAAGAATTAGGAAAAAGGGTTCATAAAGGTCATAGAAGCTGAACCAAACATCAATATATGGAGTTAAATAAGAAAAAAAGAAAAAAGAGGGCTTCCCTCGTGGCACAGTGGTTTAGAATCCATCCGCCAATGCAGGGGACACGGGTTTGAGCCCTGGTCCGGGAAGATCCCACATGCCGCAGAGCAACTAAACCTGTGCACCACAACTACTGAGCCTGTGCTCTAAAGCCCACGAGCCACAACTACTGAGCCACCATGCCACAACTACTGAAGCCCGCATGCCTAGAGCCTGTGCTCTGCAACAAGAGAAGCCACCACAGTGAGAAGTCCGCACACCCCAATGAAGAGTAGCCCCCACTCGCCACAACTAGAGAAAGCCCATGTGCAGCAACAAAGACCCAATGCAGTCAAAAATAAATGATGATAAATTAAATATTTTTAAAAGTCTTATCTATAAAAAAAAAAGAGCTGATACCATTTGTTAAAGAAAAACAATTTCAAAGGAGTCACATGGATTATTATTATAGATTAACTTAATAAGAGACAAGGACATACGGGAGTGGAGAAGGAGGATGAGTAATCCTTTCAACAGGGAAAGAAAAATAGAAATTAGCTTGATTTCCCAGAAATAATGCCGTCAGAAAGGCAGAAAGAAATGTTGCTGTCAGAAAGACAGCACAAATAGGAAGCCTGGGCTACAGTGGCTCTGCGTCACAGGGGCAGCCATTTTTAAAAGTCCCTATCCATGACATTGATATCTCATATTTGCTCTAAGAAACAAAGCCTTTGAACAGTAATATACAGAAAGACATTCTAAGCCAAATTTATCATTTAGGATGGAAAACATCAATTAAAATATCTATTTGCGGGCTTCCCTGGTGGCGCAGTGGTTGAGAGTCCGCCTGCCGATGCAGGGGACACGGGTTCGTGCCCCGGTCTGGGAGGATCCCACATGCCGCGGAGCGGCTAGGCCCGTGAGCCATGGCTGCTGGGCCTGCATGTCCAGAGCCTGTGCTCCGCAACGGGAGAGGCCACAGCAGTGAGAAGCCCACGTAATGCAAAAAAAAAAAAAAAAAAAAAAATATCTATTTGCCTTTCAAGGAAAACTTTATAGGCTTAAAGTCAAAGCAAAATATTTCTCAGAACCTCTCTGGGTTGCCATGTGATTTCCTGTAACTCATTTTCAATGACAGACATATAATTAAAAAAAAAAAAAGATGTAGCAGATGAAAGAATGAGTGGGAGAGTTGTTGTAATGTGTTTTAAAATGCCCCTCCTGCTCTGAGCAGGTTGAGGTAATGCAGTCATACATAGTACACTAGCTTCATTTAGAATGCTGGAACCTCAGTGATACATTTCAGAAAACATATCACTCACTGCAAAACTGCCAGAACACTTAGCCGGGGTGGTGACAAGACCTGGCCATCTCAGTCAACCAAAGTCCTAGCTATCATTCCTTAAAATCTTAATTTATTTCAGTGCTTTGTGGCAACCTAGTTCATCCTTTAAAACACATGCCGTTTTGCATTACTCATTATTTTCAAAAGGAGATTTAATTTACCTCCAAATGTTATCCAGAATGTCTAAATGTTCATAGACATTGGCTGTCTCCTATAGATACAATCCATTACCAGTTATTCAATAAACAGCATGCCTAATACTACAGAACTATAAATCTCCAAGATTTCTTTTTCTTACATAAAACATACAGTGGCAGACACCATACAGGCAACTGGGCTATTAAAGTTATATTTAATAGGTTAATCACTTAACTGCTAACTAAATAAAACTTATGAGAGAATGTAAAAAGCACATGGAATTTTTAATTATAATTCACACCTTTTTTTCCATCTACATGTATTTATTGAACATCTATTACACACAAGGAATGGTACTAAGTTCTGTGAGGGATATAAAAAGAGAAGTCCAATAAGATCTCTGCTCTCAAACTCCTTAGAGTCTAATTAGGGGCCCAAGACATAAATACAGAACATTAAAGAACAATACAAGAGTTAAATGAAGCCAAAGTAATCAACATTAAAAAAATGCCAAACATTTCTCACAGCAGTTAAATTTCTCTCAACGCTTGCAGGTAGACAAATGACTTGACTCTTCAGGAGAATTACCTGTGTGAATAATAATGAACAGAAGCAACATTCTGGAGGGCTTACTATAGGTACAGCATTTGTAAGCCCTTTACCCATTATTTTATTTAATCTTCAGAAAAGTCACAAAAAATGTAACAAAAATCTTAAAGAGCGAGGCATGATTCAGGTTTAAAACTAGATACTGCAATAAACACCACTCCTGTAAAATTCACACGTTTTTAACTACTCCACAAGTCAGAATCATAAAAACTGCAAAATTTATCAAAAAGGATGGTATGATCATGACATTAAAAAATGAATAAACCAAAGAAACCCAGTAGCTTTAAGCCTCAATTTCTGAAACCAGTCACTTTTCCAATATCATTCTTCAGGCTGACCCTAAATCATTCATGCTTCACCTGGATAATAACAAACATTATTCAGCATTCTTCACTTTTAATTCTTCTCTATTGTCAAATTTAACTGTAATATATTGTTATAACCTAGCCATTATTTAAGTGACTTCTTTGATTAGGAGTTCAGGGAGGCCTGGCATAATTCACATTTAAGAAAAGTGTAGTACCTGTGCTATAGTTATTTGAAACTGATGGTCAAAATCATTTCAATAAAGAGAAATTTCCCCTTACATTTTTACTCAATCATCACATATTTTGTGTTTACCTGAAAATTTTGACCACCGTATCTAGTAGGGAAAGTACAAGAAAAAGTGAAGATTTGCTTAAAAAGGGAAATTAACCATAAAAATTGCTCTATTTCAGCATCTTTTATAAAACAACACTTTGAAATACATACACACACACACACACACACACACACACACACACACAGAAAGCCCATATCACCTCTATCATCAGGTCCTGTCATTTTATCTCTTACATATCTTTTGAATTCCTTCTCTTCTTTCCATGCCCACCTGCAAGCAGACACAGGTGACTTCTATCTCTTGTCTAGGCTTCCCCAGTAAGTTCCTGCTGGGGCTCCCCTGTTCTAACCTAACCACCCCCGACACCTTCCCATCTCCCCCCTACACCCACCCATCCAAACCAGCTCCAGTCAATTCTCCTCAAGGCAGCCAGAGGGATGTTTCAAAAGGCAAGGCAAAACCCAGTTCAGTCACCTACCTGCTTCACGTCTTTCAATCCTTCCCACCATTTTTAGGATCAAGATAAATTCTTGACATGGACTATAAGGACCTGTGTTGTCGGCTTCCTACCAACCTCCCCAGTCTCCACTCTCCCCACTGACATTGCTCACCAGCTCACTATACTCCATCTCTCCTCCTATTTCCATTCCTTACCTATCCACTTACTCAACTTACAGATCTCATTAGGCATCTTCACTGAGGAAATTTTTCCTGATACCACAACTATTTCAAATCCCCTTATTCCAAGCTCTCCCAGAATCTCCCCTTCAGAGCCCTTCTCACAGTTGAAATTTCATGTGTTTATTGATAAACTAATGTTGTCTTTCCTTCTAGAATACCAGCTCCAAGAGGGCAGAGGCAAATGTTGGCTTTGTTCACCATTCTATCCCCAGGACTTGGCAAAAAGTCTGGAACTCAAGAAAATTCTCACTGGAAAATTTTTGAATGAACACATGAATTCAGATTACCTAATCTCATGTCTTAACCTATTCATCCACGACCAACCTGTCTTAAGTTTGTGAAGTCTTACTATAAAGTTGTTTTTACAGTCAAGAAAAACTAAGCTCCATTCTTTTTTTTTAATACATCTTTATTGGAGTATAATTGCTTCACAATACTGTGTTAGTTTTAGTTTCTGTTGTACAGCAAAGTGAATCAGCCATATGCATACATATGTCCCCATACCCCCTCCCTCTTGAGCCTCCCTCCTACCCTCCCTATCCCACCCCCTAGGTCATTGCAAAGCACCGAGGTGATCTCCCTGTGCTATGCTGCTGCTTCCCACTAGCTATCTATTTTACATTTGGTAGTGTATATATGTCAATGCTACTCTCAGTTCACCCTAGTCATGGCAATCAGAGAAAAAATAAAATAAAAGGAATACAAATTGGAAAAGAAGAAGTAAAACTGTCACTGTTTGCAGATGACATGATACTATACATAGAAAATCCTAAAGATGCCAACAGAAAACTCCTAGAACTAATCAATGAATTTGGTAAGGTTGCCGGATACAAAATTAATGCACAGAAATCTCTGGCATTCCTATACACTAACAACAAAAAATCAGAAAGAGAAATTAAGGAAACAATCCCATGTATCATCGCAACAAAAAGAATAAAATACCTAGGAATAAACCTACCTAAGGAGGCAAAAGACTTGTACTCAGAAAACTACAAAACACTGATGAAAGAAATCAAAGATGGCATAGGCTCCATTCTAATATACACAGAAATCTTTCTCTCTGGTTCTAAATCTCCTCAAATATAATACTTTAAGATTTTAGTTAAGAAGGTTTGCCATCTTACTTTTTGTTTTCTATTTAAAAAAAATAAATAAATGCTTGACACAACATGACTGAAAGCTTGATGTTACTCTTTTTTTTAATTAATTTAGGGAAGGAACAAACATCTTTTCAATGTCTATTTTCTGTTTGCTTCTGTTACTCAACTTCAATATTTACTCTAAAATAGCTAACCCTAACCCTAGCCTTGCAATGAATGCTCAAATTTAAAGAAATATAAGAGGTGGAATAGCTCTGAGATTTAAATTTATTAAATATGCCACATATGAGATACAAATGATTCCAATACTAAAAAGGGATTCCACGTCTTTTTTTGTTCTTCTGCAAACAACAGTAAGTATGTAGGATCAAGAATAAAATATTATTGGGGCACACAGGGCCTCAAAGTGACTTGTAGTCCTGAAGTTTATTTCCATCCCATCCCGACGTGGGACCACACACTAGCAAGTGTATATATATTTGGTTTTTTAGCATTGATGAAGAGCATTAAAATGCATTACAAAAAAGTTAAATTAATCCAGATAACTAGGAGAGGTGTTGACTCCAAGATAGGATATTTGCATTAAAAACAAATAATTTTCCTGGTATCAATCTAGTCTATTCCTTGGATGAACCTTTGTCTTCTCAATCACTATTTTCTCCTTCTGGCTTGGAGCTACTCGATTCTTCCCTGTCACCTCTTTCTAGTGATAACTTTCTTTCTGCCATCACAAAGCTCTTCTTATGCATTACCTCTTAGACAACTGCTCTTTAAAATTTTTTTGTTTGGTAAATTCAGGAGATGATCTTTTAAAAGATTACATATATTCTCCCCTATATATTGTAAAATATACAAAATTGCTAAGACTTCCTACAGAGAAACACAGAAATCTATGACTCATAGTTTATACTGTCACTCAAATCCATTAATCCCTGAATATTATGACTGAAGATTTGGTAGCATTTTACATCATTGTAAAGGCACATCTCTGTTGCATCCTTCATTCCTGTCAGTATCACATCACCATACTTTTGTTCTCTACAAAATGTTTTCATTTTATTCTTTGCCTAGAATATTCTAACTTGCTTTTCCTCCAACTCTCTCCTTGGTTAAATCATCTAAACATGCTTTTCTGAAAAAGGGGAAAGTGGACAAGAGGAATTCCTATGATTTGGAGACATTCCTTATTAAAAACATACATACTTCCTCTAAAAGAAATATAAAAGTTGAATTCTTGAGTATGAAAGATGCAGTAATAAAATAGAGACGTGTAATATATCATCTTTGACAATGATAGAAATAGAAAACAACACTAGAAGTCCCTACTGACAAAGATCTAACTTGAAACAAGTCAATTAAGATATACTCTCATAGGACGGAGTTAGTTGGTGAATGTTCGGAAGAGTTCTGTCCATTATGGAAATCATACCTGTAATGTGGGATATCTTTTTCTTTCTTTTCAACACCAAGAGCATTGTGTGTGTGTGGTGGGAATTGGGTGAAGTGGGGTAGGATGGGGAAGCGGTTGTGGGTTCTGATGATTTCATAGACAATTTAGAATGAATTCGTGACAAAACTGTGGAGTGTCCATTACTTCAGCATATATTAAATGTTGAGGTTTTCGAATGTTGTACTTTTTCTAAGCCTTTATACTGAAGATTCTTCTAGTTCCTTTTTATTTGTATTAAAGATGATCTTATCACATTAAGGACCATTAATCTACAAATGAAATCAAATTATGTTTTCTTAAACTTTTGCATATTAACAGATATAAGATGATATAATTTTTGTTATTTTGTTTTCTAGGCACCTAGAATTATCTATTAAGTAAAGGTTTGGGGGTCAAAAGGTACAAACTTCCAGTTATTAATTAGTCATGGGGATGTAATGTACAGCATGGTGACTATTGTTAATAATACAATTTTGTATATTTGAAAGTAAGAGAGTAGATCTTAAAAGTTCTCATCACAAGAAAAAAACTGTAACTATCTATGGTGATGGATGTTAACTAGACTTATTGTAGCGATCATTTTGCAATATACACAAATATTGAATCATGATGTACATTTGAAACTAATATGATATTATGTCAATTCACCCCAATTAAACTATGTATTTTTAAAAAGTGAAGGTTTATCTTTTTAACATAATATTTTCATTCTATTTCTTACTATCTTCACAAAAATATATTTTTTCACAGCTGCCCATACAGTTTCAAATTTACTTTCTGTAGGAAATGCTTCCAATGTGAATTACATCTTCGTTTGGGCATGCTCTGTTGATTTTAATAATCTGGGTTATAAGTACTCATGGTCATTTATGTATTGTTTGGCAAGTATTATTTCATGTGTATGTCCTGAATCCTCAACTAGAATGTAAACTTGCAGGGAAATAAAATTAAATGTTCAAAGAAAAATTTACAGGCTGTAATGTCAAAAAAAATCAAATTCAAATCCTACTTCCATCACTTCCTGTTAGCTTGACCATAGACAATTCATTTAATCTTCCTAAACCTTAATTTCCTATTTGTAAAATGCAGAAACCAACAGCACCTATCCTAGCTCCTAGGCTGGTTATTGGGATCACATTATTTAATGTATAGATTTAGCTCAATAGCTGGCACACATTAACTCAATAAGTATTGTTATTATTAAATGCCTCAAAATAAAACACCTATTTCCTTGGTTCTTCTATATTCATACATACATACTCATCTATTATAGTATTTACCATACAGTGGGTTCTCAGTATATGTAGTTTTGAATGACTAGAGATTATTATTTATTATTTGTTACTTATTTATTATTACTATTGTTATTACTAATATTATTATTGGCAGTGTAATTCTTGTGAACATAGAATTTGCACTAAAATAATCATCTGATTGTAAGTAAGGCGTGACTTTCTGTATTTTATTATCTACATATGGAAAAAAATAATCTTTTATAAAAGTATTTGCTTTCTGTATTTTGAGGATTATTAAGAGTAATTACTTTGACTTATTCATAGGATAAAAATTGAATAAATGCTGGAGGCATGAGCTGGTAAACTCTGGGTAAAGAATTCCTAGGGCCTGGTTTGGGTTTTTAGTTCGCCAGTACACAGGGTTTACAATGGTGGCAGGAGAATGAAATACTTGCGGTATCCCTAAGTTTAGGAGATCAAAGTTCAGCTCTAAAGAAGGACAAAACCACATGGAATTGATCCAGACAATATCATCAGAAGCAAATGAGAATTGCTATGTCATTAGACTATACTGAGAAGTTGGACTCACTTTCCTACTTTCCATTTAATAGTCTTAGTATGAAACAGGAAAATCACTGAAGTTTCAGATACTCATTTGGGTGTGGAGCAAACTTCCTGGAGTGAAGAACCAGGAGGGAGACTCAGAGAACAGGCTTCTCACAAATGCTTCCTGCTCAAACTTGTTTCAGACAGACTGAACATTTTACAAGAACAGGTTTCTTATTATGTTCCTTTTAGCCTCCTGGACTGAAATCAGCTGGCTGAGAACCTTTAGAAAAGTATCAAGTCTTTTCAAACCTAAAGTAGAAAGAGTTTTACTGAAAGCTTTTTTTTTAATCCTACCCGTATATCTGTATCTTTCTTCATAACAAGTGTATGCATATTTCAGATGCTTTCTTAGTTTACAGTCTCCAAAAATATGGGTAAGTTAAATCAAATGTCAAATTCTAACAACTGTTACAAATAAACAGGCTTACAAAAGCTTCCCTGGACATGCTGATGGCAAGATTTAACCCACTGTTGAGAATTAGTGAAAAACGTTTTGCAAAGCTGTGTGTTTTAGAGGAAAGTCCCCCAGATTTTCTTGGGGAACTAAAGAATTTCCAGGAGTAGGCAATGAAGTCAATCGTTGCTATATTAATTTTCTCTCAATACTTCTAAAAATGTTTATTTGAGAAAAATTTCAAAGAAAGAAAAAATGAATTTACCTGTTCAAAATCAAGAATATATGACAACATCCTGCTTCAAGAACATCTCCATGACTCCACAAACTTTAGAACTAGACTAAATTTCTCAGAGAGAGTCCATAACTAGAAATTCCTAAGAAGCATCTAGAAATTATTGGCAATTAGAATGTATTTTTATCAGCAAAGCCTCTAGGCCTTTGTACTTTTCTGTTCCATGTACCTGGAATGTTCTTTCTATACATAGCTTATCCCTTAATTTCACTTTACTCTGAACCTATAACCCCTGTCCTTCAGGCCCTCCTACTTTATAGCACCCTATTTCTTGAACAGAATCCCTATTCCTGAGTCATTTTTTTTTCACTGTTACCTTGTTTGTGTTTGCCACAACATTTTTATCCCTACCCACTTACATTATTTACATCTTCCAAACAGTATCTTCTCCTTTAATTCCCATTCCTGCCAACCTCACATTCTGTCTAGCTTTCCAGCCAACTGTGGGAAGATGGGGACACAATCAAGCTGGAGGCAAGAACAAGGTGATGCATTTTCTATCTTTTCATCACAATAGCTGGTTCTAATAGGGTTCAAGAAATGTATTCCAAATGAGATGTGGGGTTCTGCTTCTCTAACAAATTAAGACTACTGTATAGTACAGGGAACTCTGCTCAGTACTCTGTAATAACCTAACTGGGAAAAGAATTTGAAAAATAGATACATGTATATGTATAACTGAATCACTTTACTGTACATCTGAAACTAGCACACAGTTGTTAATCAACTATACTCCAATATAAAATAAAAATTAAAAAATATTAAGTCTTTGACATCCTTAGATTTGATATGAAATTTAAAATTTTTGCACATTCCTTAAAGGTTTATGGTGTGTACTAATTTCTAGTTTTCCTGAGTTTTGAACCTGAGTCTTCAGCAAGTCACTTAGATAACCACAATTTCTCAACAGGCGTTATTTCTTTCCACTAATAATTGTTTACAGAGTATATTGTGTTACCAAATTGGGGAATTTTTAAAGTTTCAGCATGTATCTCTTATCAAGTGTCCACTGCATTTATTGCGACTCCATTTTGTACAGTAAATTCCTAGTACAGGCATAGAAACTTCGGGGCCTTTTATAAAGAGTTGTACATTTTACCTGAACAGTGGGACACCACAGATGGGTTGTGAAATAATTGACTATAGTTGTAACTCCTTGGGAGAGTGGGATTGAGGGCAAGAGGAGAAATAAATGATATATACCTTGGTATTGCATAAAAATTATCTAGGTGCCTAAACAGAAGAAAATAGAATATAATTGAATTTAACTCTCCCAAGCAATATGAACCAAGTGTTTATTAAATTGTTTTGAGGCAAAAAGTGTTGAGAGTGAAACATCTTCTGGTAATTTGTAAAAGAGGTAGGATTGACCCATAGGCTACTGTAAAGAAATGTATGAAACAAAGTGAAGCCTGCTGCCACTAGCAAAAAATTAATTAATTAATTTAAAAAATCATCAAAAGCTAATCACCCAGTGCCCAGATCTTGGCTTCTAATACATTCTCCAATAAAAGGAACCGGGGTTACATGTAGAAATAGATGATGCTAGGGCTGGGTCCGGGAGTATACAAGGCAAGTCAGAGCAATGTGCAGTGCTAGAAAACAAGGAAACACTCAAAAAACAAAGTGATGGAGCATGTCAAAGGGACACAGGAACCAAGCTGAAAGATCTCAATGGCCAAAACTGAATAATTTTAACCAAATAACAAAATAATGTAGTATTGGATTATAACCCAAACTATAAAATAAATGTCCATGAGTTCAAACTGTTATAAATAAATGATTGAATAAATATATAAATAAATAAATTAGGGAGCAAAGACAAATCTCAGTTACAGAAGAATCCAAATAATCTACATAAATATTCCCCACAAGTAAGGTACCTGAGCTCCCCATTCCTTGAATGTTAGCCACACTTAGTGACTTGATTTTACAGAATATGGAAAGGTGGAGGAAAAAACTAAGTTTATAGTAGAGAAACTGGACAAACACTGTCTAAGTCATATGATCAAGGTCAACATCAACAATGATAAGTCAGGTTGATAGTATGGACCCTTAAGTTGCTGTGATGAGAAGAGCATGGCACCTCTATGGTCTCACTCTCAGAAACACGTATCTCCAGATTTATCATGAGAAAAACATTAGACAAATCCCAAATGAGGGACATTCTACAAAATACCCAACCAGTACTCCTCAAAACTGTCAAGATCATCATAAACAAAGTCTGAGAAGCTGGAGGAGACCAGCAAGAGGAGACCAAGAAGGCATGATGATTAAGTGTAATATAGTAGCCTGGATGAGATCTTGAAATAGGCAAAAAAAGAGAAGGATATTAGAGAAAAACTACTGAAACCTGAATTAAGTGTGAAGTTTAGTTAATAGTAATGTACCAGTGTTGGTTTCTTGGTTGTGACAACTGTACTGTAGAAATGTAAGATTTAACAATGGGGTAAACTGGGTGTGGAAATTTCCATACTATCTTTGCAATTTTCTGTAAATCTAAAAGTATTTAAAGATTTTAAAATGTTTAAATTAACCTATAATATCCCAGTTACATGAAGGAATACATTAGGAATACTTACAACTAAAATATTTCTATCCCTTGGGGACCAAGAGTAATATTAATGATAGGAATGATAATAACTACCATTTATTGAGCACTTACAGAATTCCAGCACCATGCTAAGGAAAACACATATTATTAACTCATTTTAATCCATGCATCAAGCCCATGAGCTAGATACTCATACCACTACCCCTCTTTTACATATGAGGAAACAGGCAAAGGGAAGTATACCAGGGATGGATGGCTAAGGTGCTGAGTGTTGCTAAGCAGGAAGAGGGCTGCTCAAACAATAAAAGTGGCACATATGACATATCTCAGATTAGACATCCATACTGAAATATTAAAGGCATTATTTCACACAGAGGGTGCTGATTAGAAAATTAGAATAGGATGAATTATTCCTGACAGGGAAAAAAGAATATAATCAGAGTTCTTACCCTAAGCTTTGGGTAGACTGCAACTGTAGAACAGAAGAATAGTATACAATTCTGGAATGGGCATATGGTGATATACTCAATCCTAGGGATCTAAGGAGTCAGTACTTACAGATGAACCAGGATTCATATAAGCCAGGTTTTACTTATGAATGTCGATTATATGCCAAAGATATGGAAATAGATGCAATAAGAGGGCTAGCCAGCCAAGAGCTGTACTCCTTTCTGGAATAGTGGTTCGAAAACCCAGATTTCTCTAAAACCTTATGAAAAAGACTGAAAATTAGGAGAATTACCAGTCACTTTAGATCATGTTTTTTCAAGGACTTTCCTGTTGGGTAAGAAAAGGGAATCTAACAGAGCTAAGAGCCAGAAGAAACAGGGAAGAGAGAAGAGGACACCCAGCCCTGCAAGCGATCCATGGTCAGTAATCTGAACGGGGAAGTTCAGATGAAACCAACCACAAGGTCAACAGCACTCATTCTGGGGACAAACAACGTGGGACCTGGCAGGGAACAGTGGACTTGGGTTGTTCCCTTATTCACTCTGGTGAAAGGTTGTCCCTGAAGGTGTAGTGAGAAGGAAACAAAGCAGTACCAGGCTTCTGTTGTTTACTTAACTATAGATTAAAATAACCGTGCCTGGTTCCGATTGTGGAGAATGCCACATTGTTAACTCCAGCACCTAAAAGGTGGTCCCACACATACTACTCCCTCCATAAATATTTGTTTACTGAATAATTCCCAACAAATTAGTTTTTGTTCATTAAATTCCAAGTTCATTAACACCATCTAATTATATACTGAGTGCATACTATCCAAGAAATAAGCTCAAGATCCTAATTCACAGAGCAGGGAAAAAGAAAATGAAAAGAGGTAAACTGTGCAAATTTTCAAATCTATTCACAAGTCATTTCTAGATTAGTGTCTATCCATTAATTAGGTCCTGACATTCTGAGAATAACTAATACATATTCATTGTTCAAAAAAATATTATTGATCACTTGTGTCAAATTTGTATCTGGCTCTGAGGATACAGAGTTGAATGGCCAACAGTACTTTCCTATAAAAAGCTCAGCATCTAGAAGAAGAATAGTAATAATAATAACTAACATTTATCAGACATTTATCAGTGTATTCAGCAATGTTTGAAGCAGGTTACACATATTAATTTAATCTTCCCAGTAAATTTATAAAATGAGAATATTAATATGTTTGACATGGCCAAAAATAACAACAATAACAAAATTATCAAAAAAAAAAAGAAAAAAAGAAACAGGGTACAGAAACTGGAGGTGCACACACTAGCTAGGAATCTACTGAAATAGTGAAGCCTTCCAAGAAAAATATGAGTGTTAATTTTTCGTGTGACAAAACACAAGTGACAGTGAGTATGAATAAAACAGAATGGATATGTGAAACATGTTATCAAGGTCAAATTCACAGTCTTCAGTGACAAATTAGATTTTTATTCATTCATTTATCCAAGGAATATTTATTGAGCACCTACTATGTTTTTGGCATGGCTCTAGACACGACAATGGACAAGACAAAGTCTTTGCCTTATAATGTTTTATGATGCATTCCAGTGGAGGAAACAGAAAGTAAACAAGTAAATTTACAACATGTTAAGTAATTATAAATACAATGAAGAAACAGAGAGCAGGATAAGGTATGCTGATGGGGTGAGTAGGTGAGTTAATGAGAGAGAAGGGGAGGGTGGTAAACAGAATAATGGTCCCCCATAATGTCCTAGTTTTAAACCCCAGAACCTGTGAATGTGTCATGTCATAAAACAAAGGAGAATTAAGTTTGTACATGGAATTAAGGGGCCAATGAATGAACAGTAAAATAAGGAGATTACCCTAGATTATCTGGGCAAATCCCCTAGATTATCTGGGCAAGTCTGATGTAATCACAAGGGTCCTTAAAAGTGCAACAGGAAATCAGAAAGAAAAAAAAAGAGAGAGAGAGAGAGAGATGGCAGTCTAAGAGGGACTTGGCTTGATGTGGCTGACTCTGAAAGTGGAGGAAAGGCCACGAACTAAGGAATGCGGGTGTCCTCCAGCTCTAGGTGGCAAGGACACTGATTCTTCCCTAGAGCCTTCAGAAAGGAACACAGCCCTGCCGACACCTTAGTTTTAGCCAAGTAAGATCTGCAGCAGACTTCTGACCTCCAGAACTGTAGGATAATAAAATGGTATTGTTTAAGCCACTAAGTTTATAGTGATGTGTTACAGTATCAACAGGAAACATACATGGAAAGGGAGCTCCATCACTGGATGATCACTTGAGTGACAAGTGGTAGTGCCAGTGACAGGTGAAAGAAACAAAAAAAAGCAGAGTTTTCTTTTTTGTCATTCAGAGTAGGTATTTGAGAAAAAACGATGAATTCAATATTGAAATTCTTAAAAGTGAAGACACCAGTAAGGACAACCAGATGGAAATGTTAAGAATATAGTTGAACAGAAACGTCAAGAAAAAACTTATGAAAGTAGATTAGGGAGTTTTGCTTTGTTTTTAGTCAATTTGCAAGTGGTAGTAGAATTCATAAACAAGGATGAGATTGTCCAGGAAGTGTTTGTAGCAGCATTAGAAGTAAGGATTTCCTAGCACAGAGACCTTGAGAATGCTCACTTAGAAAGAAGTTGGGGAAAGAGTGACTTGCAGAGGAGACTCTATCTCTAGATGTATCTAACTCCACCTCTGATCTCATTCTTGAGTCCAGACCCACATTTACAACAGCTTATGGGACACCTCCAGTTGAATGTTGCATAAGTCCATCAAATTTGTTGTGTCCGAAATGAATCTTCCTCGCATACCTGACCTTCCTGTTGTGTCCTTACTTTCAGCAAAGGATACCTTCAGGAACTTAGTTATCCAAGGTAGAAATCCAAAGATAGAACAGTGACTATCTCTTTCTTTCACTAGTCTCTTCATAAAATCCTTTATCAAGTTCTATTGATTCAACCTCCTCATGCCTCTCAAATTCCTCTATTTCTCCCCATCCCCACTGCTATTTTCCAGGTCACTAACACCTGTCAGCAAGACTACAACATTAGCCTTTCACAGGCTTTCTTGCCCCTCCCCACTCCATTCCCGCACTATTTCCAGCATGCCATTCAAAATGCAATAGTGGGGCTTCCCTGGTTGTGCAGTGGTTGAGAGTCAGCCTGCCAATGCAGGGGACACGGGTTTGTGGTCCAGGAAGATCCCACATGCCGTGGAGCAGCTGGGCCCGTGAGCCATGGCCACTGGACCTGCGCGTCTGGAGCCTATGCTCCGCAACGGAAGAGGCCACAACAGTGAGAGGCCTGCGTACCGCAAAAAAAAAAAAAAAAAGCAATAGTGCTCATGTATTGCCCTGCCCAAAACCCTTCAACGGTTTTCTGTATTCTCAAGATAAAATATAACGCCCTTAGCATGGCAAAAATTCCCTGAATGACCTCACTCTTGACCATGCTCCCAATCTCAATATCTCTCCTAAGCCACATGAAAAATTTGCCTTTTCCTAAATATGCCATCTGTTTTCTCATGTGTCACATTCTTTGCACATACTGCTCCCACTACCTTTAAAATAAACCCACCCTTCTCCACGTGAATAACTTATCCTGGCCCTTTAGGACTTGGCTTATATAGCACCTCTTTCAGAAATCTTTCCCAGACATCTCCAAAGTTTACTGAGGAGCTCCTTCAATGTGAACCCTTTTGCAGAAAGGAGATTTATTAAGTTTATGGGGTAGGTCACAGAAATGATTAAAGACTGAGAAAGTGAGCTTATGAAAAAAAGACAGAAGACAGGGGCGCTCTAGGGTGTAGTAGCAGAAACTCCCAACACTACTGTCAGGATGCCACCACTGGACCACATTTACACAAAGCTTGCGTTTCATGCTTGTGTCATTCACTCATGAATCAAAGTCCCAAGAGGCTGTCTGATAGGCCTGGCTTGAGTCTCATGATGAGCACTTAGCTGGGAAGGCATACTGATATACATTTTTACCATCACACATGGGGAGAAAGTAATTCGCCACATTGATATCAAGGTGCTGCTACCAAAGAAGGAGAATCCAAAACAACAATAAATGTCCACTACAGCATTAAACCAAGTATGAGAGTCACTGGATTTGTAGAGTCAGAAATATACTTTTTCTCTAAAATGTGGTGACACATTGGAGAAAATCAGGATGGACTTTGAGCTGTCTTGTTTTCAAAGAAAGTTGGTATTTCATTATAAGAATGTCCTAATAAGTCAGCTATTCATTAAAATGTGCTGCAGGCTAAAATCAGGGCCAATTCTTTTGTTATCTAAAAGAGACAGGAAACTCAAAAAAGACATCTTGTACTAAAGAAATGTGGTATTCCTTTTGAGTTATATCATGGGTAAGGAAATTTCTAGGATAGACTAATATCTTATGGGTAGTCCTAGGTCTCATGAGAGTAAGCAAATGGCTACACTGCTTTTCCTGAGAAGTAATAAGCACCTTTCTGTTACTTCTTGTTATTCTTAGGAGCCTCATGAAGTCACATGGCATAGACCACTGTAGCACAGATACACTCTCGATTGCAACAGACATTCACCAGGCATGCCTAAGAATTTCCCTTCAGTTCCTGTCCCTGGCATCCCTTATATGTCACAGGCATTTAGTTATATTTCTTTTTCAATCAGGACATGATCTTCACATTTGCAAAAAGAATGGAGCACACAAAAACACACCTTGATGCAGAAGCAGACCTTGGGGTAGGCCCATCCTACAGTAGACAGGCCTCCTCTCTGGAATCTCTTGGAAAGATCACTTGAAAGAAGCTTCAGTGAGAGGCACACTCAGTGCAGCTCCAAAGTCTTAAACCTAAACCTTGAGATGCAGAACATCTATGTTTTCTCTAAGTAGGATACTGGGTGTCTAGACAGCACATGTGACTTCTTCAAAGTTTCCATTTTTCTGCCACCAAGTTCACTGGCATTCATTTTTTACTCTCATCTACTGGTGGATATTAACAAAAGCAGAATGGCATACAGTTGGATATTCCATTAACAGAAAGAAGTGTTTTAAAAAAAAAAGAAAAAATTGGCATCAACTTCCAGAGGAAAAAACTATTAGAGAAAGACAGTGTTCTTATCCCAATTTCTCTGCTAACTGGCAATGTTACCTAGTGCAAACTAACTTTTCTGTGTTTCTAGTTTATCTTTTGTTCACAGTAATATTTGATGTGAGAGCTCAGTAAGAAAATTTATGTAAAAGTAGTTTAGAAAAGAAAAAAGCAAACTATTATAACCAAAATCAGAACAGACCAGTGCTGTGACAAATTCACTATTTTACTCCAAAATTCTAATTCCCATATGATAATAATGCTACTTTCAGATTCAGAAACTAAAGAACTCCATTTATTCCCACTATTATATGATGCAGTTACTTCCCAGTTGTTCCAAACAAGTTATTCTCTCTAGTTTTGCAGATTACCTATTTGCTGGTAACTAATAAACGGCTTTTTGGCCAATGAATGTTTTGGTGATTGTTTTCCCCCAAAAGAGGAAAAGTAAAATTGGAAAAATTCACTGAATTACATTACAATTTCTGGCAGATTTTATTTCTTTTATTGTTTAGCTATCAAAACACCAACTCTTTAAAGAAAATTGGACATGATATGAACCAAGTTAATATAAATGTTGACCGTTCATGGGTACATACATGTTGAATCTACAAATTATTTTTAATTGATTCTGGAAGCACTTTTTGAAGTTCAATAAATGCCTCAGAAATCAGTTGGAAGGCCACAAATGGTAATAGAATTTAGCTCATTTCAATGCAAGTAGTTTCATTAATATGTCAGCTGCTAAAAATGTATGAGCCCAGCCATGTCCTCTGCCTGCCTCAAGGTAAGAAACCTTACTTGCACAGTTTTGCTTTAAAAAATCACCCTTGTTTAAACTGTTAATGGTTGCTCTAGTGGTAGCCCATGGCAAGAAATTCAACCCTCTCTCCCTCCTTCCTATATGAACATTTCCAAACCCCTCAGCTAGCTTTTATATTGCCAAAGCAAAACAACTTTTCTGATTGCCTTTGAAACTGCTTTAACCAGCTTGAGAGATAGACATCCTCCTCAGTGCAGAAAATGCAAAACTTAAATCTAAAATTAAGAATGCAGAATATACATGACTTCTGCAAAATGATCTCAAAAGTCCCAAAAGTAATGAGCAATATTTGTAATAACATCAGAACAAATATTCAGTAAAACAATCACATGGCATTAACTAAGCAACTCTTTTAGATTATCTGCTGTATAAGAATTACATTAACTAAATAGAAACTTTTCAAATAATTCTTGTTCTCACAGTATGAGGTTTGCTTTAAAAAAAGTGGCTTCAAGGAGGGGGTTCATTTCTATATTAGTCACTTAAAACACTAGGATGTTTAGGAAAACATCATATAAAGTCTGCCTTGAATTAAAGCAATTTCAGTAAATAGAGCTCATACCAGAATTAAAATTCACAGGAAGTATTTTCAAAAATTGTGACCAAATGGAACCCAGAAACATGTGCTGTTTTCACGTTAACTTTAAGTCTTTAGAACAGTTCATTCAGCACGACATTGATTGTTTATTTTGAGCCACTAGCTAAGCTCACATTCCAGAAATACTCAATCCAAATTAGGGAGAACAGCACAAATTGAAAGAAATAATATCTTAATTATATTGAATATTTTAAGATTAAAATGCCAAGAAGGGTCTTCCCATTTCCCAGTTTTACTAGATAATAAATGCCACTGGTTAACATTTCAAAATACTATAAAAAACTGCTTTTGCTTTTTCTTGGAAACACCAACTGAGTACCTCTGAAACCTTCTTGATAAGTTCTTTAAAAGCAATTAGTGAATTTTTTCTTTGTTGGAATGCAAGGTTTCACAGAAAGTTTTCAAGGCTCCTGCGCCCACCGTCTTTCTAATGCTTCAAATCCAAATGGCAAGTAGCCAGATGGCACAGAGCTGCTAAGTGCAAAAAACAGGAATCTCTTAACATCTAGAAACCAGCTCTACCACTTCTGCTTCTGGCACCAAAGAATGAAAAGGAAGAGAAAGAGGAAACACACAGGAGAAAATCTCTGTGACCTTGAGTTAGGCAAATATTTCTTAGGTATTACACCAAAAGCAAGATCCATAAAATAACAAATTGATAAATTGGACTTCATTGAAATTTAAAACACACTCTTTTAAAAACACTACTAAGAGAGTGAGAAAGTATTTGCAAAATATATGCAAAAATATATGTTTGATGAAGAAGTTGTTTAAAGAATACATAAAGATCTTTAAAAACTCAAGGAAAAAAATTTTAATGGCAAAAAATTTGGACACCTCCCCAGAGAAGTCATGCAGATTGCAATAAACAGATGAAAAGATATTCAACATCATTTATCAATAAAGGAATGAAAGTTAAAGCCAAAATGAGATACCACTGCACATCCACTGGAATGAATAAAATTTAAAAACTTATCATATCAAATATCTATAACAATGTGGAAGAACTGGAACCCTCATGCACTGCTGATGGAAATGTAAAATGGTACAACCACTTCGGAAAACAATGTGGCAGTTTCTTAAATTAATATACACCTATGATATGATTCAGCCATTCCACTTCTAGATTTTTACCTAAGAGAAATGAAAGCTTCTGTCTACATAGAGACTTATATGTGAATGTTCATACAGCTCTATTTGTAATAGCCAAAAAACTAGAAACAATCCAAACGCTATCAACACGTGAATGGATAAACAAGTGGTTCTTTAACCATTATGATAGAATACCACTCTGCAATACAAAAGAATGAGCTACTGACATATGGCAATGTAGATGAATCTCAAAATAAGTATAATGAGTGAAAGAAATTAACAAAAACAAAAAAGTGCATATTGTATGATTCTATTTATGAAATTCTAGAATATTTAAAGTAATCTGTGGGTAACAAAAAGCAGATCAGTGGTTGCCCTGGCAAGAGGGAAAGCAATGGGGAGGAACAAGAGGGAAGGAATTACAAAGGAACACAAAGAAATCTCTTGGAGGTTATGAATACATTAATTATCTTAACTGTAGTGATAATTTTATGGATATAAACATATATACAAACTTATCAATTGTATGCTTTAAGTATGTGCAGTTTAATGTGTATAACTTATACCTCAATAAAGCTGTATTTACAGGAAGGAAGGGAGGGAGGGAGGAAGGAAGGAAGGGAGGGAGGAAGGGAGAGAGGGAATGAAGGAGGAAGAGAGGGAGGGAGGGAGGGAAGAAGGGAAGGAAGGAAGGAAAGGAGGAAGGAAGGGAAGGAGGGAAGTGAGGGAGAAGAGAGGAAGGAAGGGAGGAAGAAAGGAAGGGAGGGAGGGAGGGAAGAAGGGAAGGAAGGAAGGGAGGGAGGGAGGAAGGGAGAGAGGAAATGAAGGAGGAAGAGAGGGAGGGAGGGAGGGAGGGAATGAAGGAGGAAGAGAGGGATGGAGGGAGGGAGGGAATGAATGAGGAAGGGAGGAAGGGAGGGGAGGGAGGGAGGAAGGGAGGAAGAAAGGAAGGGAAGGAGGGAGTGAAGAAGGGAAGGAAGGAAGGGAGGGAGGAAGGGAAGGAAGGAAGGGAGGGAGGAAGGGAGGAAGAAAAGCACCCTCCAGAGACAACGTTAGGATACCATACAGTTGGAAATAAACCAAGCTGTCTGCTCTTGGCACACACTGAACTTCCTCTCCCCCTTGTAGTATCTGCAAATTTATGAACTATCAATAAAATATGTATATGTATAACTGATTCACTTTGTTATAAAGCAGAAACTGACACACCATTGTAAGGCAATTATACTCCAATAAAGATGTTTAAAAAAAAAACCTTCACCAATAAAGTATGCAATCTTCATGGATAATATACACACAAAAGGCATCCAAACAATTAGCCACTTTCTCCACTTGCCCAGGAGAATAATAATCAATGTCTGATGAGCAGCAAAGCGTAGCGATTTGATTTACAATGTTTCCCTCCTCTGTGATGGTGGGTGGGTAAAGCATGCTTAAACATTGGAAAATGCTTATTTACCAGGCTTCACTAACTGGCTGGATGCAAGTCTTTTCTTTCTACCCCAGACTTTCACCAGTAGTGATCTGCTGTCTTACAGCCGGGATGGCTCTGTCCACGGAGCAGATGGCACCGTTCTTTCCTATTTCTAGTCAGATTTGATACTCACTGATAAACACTTCCTCCTTGCTGAGTATTCTTGTTCACATGTGTTCATTTGGCATTGTACCTGCTCATAAGATGTTCTAGCAACACGGGTGCCAAGTCATAATGGTTCTGCTCTGGGAGCCTAGGAGTCTTTTGGGCACTATTTAATTTTGTCCTCTGTACCTCCCTGATGATGATGATAAAGCTTTAGACTTTTTTTTTTTTTTTTGCAATACATTGTTGATATTCTCAGATACTTTCAGCTGAAGAAATTTTTATAAAGATATCAGTCTGACATCCTCAGTGCACAGTGAAGACTAGCTCTTTCCCATTTCTGTTTCTTCCCTAAGGAAGATGCCAATTGATTTATTAAAAGGAAGTGTTGTTTGCCAATTGGAACTGCCTCATGTGCCCTGTGAAGCTGCCCAACACAGCTGGTGGCCGAAGAACTCAGTCTCCATCCTGGGGTTTGGCTCCTACCAGAGTTCACACAACCCAAGAGGCTGCAGAAAAAAGCCAACATGTCTATAGTGTGTGAAGCTATTTTCTTGGCACAAGTGCAGTTCAGTTTATACCAGCCAGTGCTGTCCATGTAGAGTATTTACCACATATACAAACAGGCAGCTCACATGACGCTTGATAGACGTAGTAATAGTTGTACTGACAAATGACCCAGAGCTGAATTCTGCCAGTGATATTGTGATTAACTCACTGCACTGGCAGAGAAAAAGCAGCTGTGGCTGAACCCTTAGGTTCAGGTTGAGAACCAGCCTACCAAGAGCTCTACTATTACAGTCCAGTCAATGGGCAGTGAACCCAGAGGTTTTGAATACCTTTAAACCATTTCCAACATACATGAAATGGGAAGACAGCATCGGAACAAGCACTGACTTTTCCTGAAATGTCATCCTCTGTGGAGTTGGGTTTGTTCTTTTGTGGTCTAAAGCCACTTGAGGTTTAAAATACATAACCAACCCAGCCTTCCAGCATCCTTTGGGTTTTCAGTGTAGAAACATAATCCAAGGAACACAAGGCTACAATGAGCAAACTCCCCATGATTCCTACCAGCCAAGGGATTTGGACAGAACTGACTTGTCTTCAGACATGCCGTGAGTATACTTCTACTCAGTAAATGGGCTTTGCCTTCCTGTATTTCTTCCCATTCCAGTGCTGACAGTATGAGTTTGTTAAAAATCTCTCTTCAGCCTGAGGGTGAAAGGACTCTTAGAAACTTCCCACATCAACTTAACGTGTCTCCAACTTAAACTTTAAACACAACTCTACATCTTAATATTTTATAAAGCTGTCCAGTTCACATTTACTTAAATTACTGCTGAACTTGAAACTAAATTGAAATGTTGGATATTTCGTTACTCTTTGTCTCCTGTAATTTTTTAAATTAAATATTTGCCAAAGTAAAAGTTGTCAAGTATCTTAAAAAATATTTGCTGCATATGCTTAAAAAGCTCCAATTACTATGTGAACACTCTTGGAGGTGCTAGATTAAAATTTCACTTATTCTGTTTGTTAAGGGTTTGGGCATTTTTTCATGTTGAGAGGGAAAGGAAAGCAATATTTGAAAGTAAAAACCAAGAAAAGCAACTAAGCCCATGTGCCACAACTACTGAGCCTGCTCTCTAGGGCCTGTGAGCCACAACTACTGAGCCCACATACCACAACTACTGAAACACGTGTGCCTAGAGCCCATGCTCTGCAATAAGAGAAGCCACCGCAATGAGAAGCCCACGCACTGCAACAAAGAGTAGCCCCCACTCGCCTCAACGAGAGAAAACAGTGTGAAGCAAAGACCCAGCACAGCCAAAACGAAATAAAATAAATTAAAAAAAAAAAACCCAAGGCAGCCAATAAATAAATAAATAAAATTTAAAAAAAAACCAAACAAAATTGTATCCATTTCAGAGTATACTTCTCCAAGCAGCTCACATTGAGTAGTGAAGTCACACAGAGTCACTTTCCTTCTTATTCATGCATTTCCTGTTATATAAAAACATCTGTTTAGTTAGAAAGTACACATTGACACAGTCTAAGTTAATTGTGACTGTTCATGACAGGAAGTGGGGCTCATATGGGCTATCAGTTGGAGTGTGGGACATAGGCGTGCCCGCTACTTGGTTAGTAAATATTTTTAACATCACCCCAAATTATAAGCTGCAATTGGAAGTTAGTAGTAATTTTTTTAACATAGTGCTGTATTATAAATAGCCAATTTAGTGAATGCATTGGCTTGGCCTAGAAAGCATGCAAGGAGAAAGGGGCAGGAATCTTCCCTTGAAAACGGGGAACCAGAACTTGATGAGGACATAATTTGATTCTCTATTGTCTTAGTGCCTGTGGGCTGCTATAATCAAATACCATAGACTGGGTAACTTGTAAACAACAGAAATTTACTTCTCACAGTTCTGGAGGCTGAAACATCCAAGATCAAGGTACCAGCTGAGCTGATGTCTGGTAAGATGTCTGCCCTACTTCCTGGTTCATAAATGACCATCTTTTCACTGTGTCCTCACATGGTGGAAGGGACAAGGGAGCTATGTGGTGTCTGTTTTATAAGAGCACGAATCATGACCACAAATCAAGAGCTCCACCCTCATGACCTAAGCACCTCTCAAAGGCCCTACCAACACATTGGGCATTAGGTTTTCAACATATGAACTTTGAGGGGACACGAACATTCAGACCATAGCACCTGTGGTAATAACTTTTCCCTCTGTTTCATAATTTTTTGTTTCTGTCATCTTTTGAGACCTGTAGGCCCTCACTGTGTGTCTTCATCACAACATGAGAGAGTCACAATCTAGGCTGGTAATAATAACAACCATAAATTGAACACCTATTATGGGCCAAACACTGTATTATTATTTTCCCGTAAGTCCATACAACCCATAATCCTCACAATAACCCTCCAAGATAAGTGTTATCATCCCCATTTCACATGCAAGGAATCTAAGATTCAGAGAGGGCAAATTATTGACTGACAGATATACAGTATTAAGTAGCAGAGCTTCAAACACAAGGCTGTCTCCTTCCAAAGTCATTGTTTATTCTACTATGTTTAATATCATTCCTCCTAGCAAACTTATAAAGACTTGTCAAAACTTCCCTGAGAGTAAGTGTGTTTCCTTCATCGCTGCTACTTCTTGCTTTCATAAAACAAGCAGCCCCTCCCTATCACTGACTCTGAATCCTAGTTATTTTAATATGATAATGTTTGATAATAATAAGGACAACAACAACACCCATATATGACCAATCAAGCTGTGTTTTTGTTTCTTACTAGAGAAATGGCTCTGGAATTGAGGACAACATAGACTGTAAGAGCCCACATACAGTTGGAAAAGGACATTTAGATGAAGATAAAGGGGATAATTTCAAAAGTTATTAGTTCTAAGAAGGAAACATTTCTCAGGTCTTCCAAGAGTTAGTTTGCCTAAAGTGATAATACAGATTTCTTAGAAAATGAGACAAAAGAAACCATGGTTTTGGAGCAGGAAGTGATGTACAGAGTTTTAAATACCTACAAAAGTCAGTAAAGACTCTTGTAGCTGGGTTCTGCATCTATTCTCTCCACCTATTACTATAGCTAATATAGTAATATAATTGCTGCTATACTCAAAAGTGTTACTTTTCAAATTGGAGTAATTTATTCTTCCCTTTTAAAGGAAAACAAAAATTATGGAGCCTCTTTTTTCATACTATTTAAATATCACCTTCTTATGCTTGAAAAAAATAAATAACAAAATTAACCTATGCATGAGATACAGTCAAAACTATGAATATAATCAAATTAAGTTATCAAGTTAATTTAATATGATAGATGATGCCATTTTACTGAAACAAAAGTGCTGGTGTCATAAATGGTATATGATATACCCTCAGGTCTGGTTCTATATTTTAACTATTTTGTATGTTGAATTTAGTAATATTAATGCAGATAAATGCCTTTTTAACTGAAGCATGCAGCATATAATGAAATTAATCACTTCAAGACTTTTTTTCTATTTCGGGATAATCAGATCTTACATTTAATCAAAGCCACAACAATCTATTTTCACATGCGACTGTAACTAACTCTATAAAAATGACTGCAGAGATTGGTTCAAGATGGCGGTGTAGAAGGACGTGCTCTCACTCCCTCTTGCGAGAACACCAGAATCACAAATAGCTGCTGGACAATCATCAAGAGGAAGACAATGGAACTCATCAAAAAAGATATCCCACATCCAAAGACAAAGGAGAAGCCACAATGAGACAGTAGAAGGGGCGTAATCACAATAAAATTCAATCCTGTAACTGCTAGGTGGATGACCCAAATTGGAGAGCACTTATACCACAGAAGTCCACCAAATGGAGTGAAGGTTCTGAGCCCCATGTCAGACTTCCCCACCTGGGGGTCTGGCAACAGGAGGAGGAATTCCTACAGAATCAGACTTTGAAGGCTAGCAGGATTTGATTGCAGGACTTGGACAGAACTGGGGGAAACAGAGACTCCACTCCTGGAGGGCACACACAAAGTAGTGTGCACATCGGGACCCAGGGGAAGGAGCAGTGACCCCAGGGGAGACTGAACCAGACCTACCTGCTAGTGTTGGAGGTTCTCCTGCAGAGGTGGTCAGTACGTGTGGCTCACAGTGGGGACAAGGACACTGGCAACAGAAGTTCTGGGAAGTTCTCCTGGGCATGAGCCCTCACAGAGTCCACTACTAGCCCCAACAAAGAGCCCAGGTAGGCTCCAGTGTTGGGTTGCCTCAGGTCAAATAACAAACAGGGAGAGAAGCCAACTCCACCCATCAGCAGTCAAGTGAATTAAAGTTTTACTGAGCTCTGCCCACCAGAGCAACAGCCAGGTCTACACACCACCAGTCCCTCCCAACAGGAAACTTGCACAAGCCTCTTAGGTAGCCTCATCCACCAGAGGGCAGACAGCAGAAGCAAGAAAAACTACAATCCTGCAGCCTGTGGAACAAAAAACTCATTCACAGACTGATAGATAAGACGAAAAGGCAGAGGGCTATGAACCAGATGAAGGAACAAGATAAAACCCCAGAAAATCAACTAAATGAAGTGGAGATAGGCAACATTTCAGGAAAAGAATTCAGAATAATGTTAGTGAAGATGATCCAGGACCTTGGAAAAAGAATGGAGGCAAAGATCGAGAAGATGCAAGAAATGTTTAACAAAGACATAGAAGAATTAAAGAACAAACAAACAGAGATGAACAATACAATAACTGAAATGAAAACTACACTAGAAGGAATCAATAGCAGAATAACTGAGGCAGAAGAATGGATAAGTGACCTGGAAGATAGAATGGTGGAATTCACTGCTGCGGAACAGAATCAAGAAAAAAGAATGAAAAGAAATGAAGACACCCTAAGAGATCTCTGGGACAACATTAAATGCAACAACATTCACATTATAGGGGTCTCAGAAGGAGAAGAGAGGGAGAAAGTATCCAAGAAAAATATTTGAAGAGATTATAGTCGAAATTTCCCTAACATGGGAAAGGAAATAGCCACCCAAGTCGAAGAAGCACAGAAGTCCCATACAAGATAAATCCAAGGAGAAACACGCTGAGACACATAGTAATCAAATTGGCAAAATTTAACACAAAGAAAATTATTGAAACCAACAAGGGAAAAAAGACAAATGACATACAAGAGAACTCCCACAAGGTTAACAGCTGATTTCTCAGCAGAAACTTCATAAGCCAGAAGGGAGTGGCAGGACATATTTAAGCTGATGAAAGGGAAGAACCTATGACCAAGATTACTTAATCCGGAAACGATCTCACTCAGATTCGATGGAGAAAACAAAAGCTTTACAGACAAGCAAAAGCTAAGATAATTCAGCACCAAAAACCAGCTCTACAACAAATGCTAAAGGAACTCCCTAAGTGGGAAGCAAAAGAGAACAGAAGGACATACAAAAGCAAACCCAAAACAATTAAGAAAATGGTCATAGGAACATACATATCGATAATTACCTAAAGCATGAATGGATTAAATGCTCCAACCAAAAGATACAGGTTCACAGAATGGATAAAAAAACAAGACCCATATATATGCTGTTTACAAGAGACACACATCATACCTATGGACACATACAGACTGAAAGTGAGGGGATGGAAAAAGATATTCCATGCAAATGGAAATCAAAAGAAAGCTGGAGTAAAAATAGTCATATCAGATAAAATAGACTTTAAAAAAAAGAATGTTACAAGAGACAAGGAAGGGCACTGCATAATGATCAAGGGATCAATCCAAGAAGAAGACATAACAATTATAAATATATATAATAGTGGGGGACATTAACACCTCACTTAAACCAATGGGCAGATCATCCAAACAGAAAACTAATAAGGAAACACAAGCTTAAAATGACAAAGTAGATGAGATAGACTTATTTGATATTTACAGGACATTCCATCCAAAACATCAGATTACACTTTCTTCTCAACTACACATGGAGCATTCTCCAGGATAGATCACATCTTGAGTCACAAATCAAACCTCAGTAAATTTAAGAATATTGAAATCATATCAAGCATCTTTTCTGACCACAATGCTATGAGATTAGAAATCACTTTCAGGGAAAAAAACATAAAAAACACAAACACATGGAGGCTAAACAATACGTTACTAAATAACCAAGAGATCACTGAAGAAATCAAATAGGAAAACAAAAAATACCTAGAGACAAATGACAATGAAAACACAATGATACAAAACCTATGGGATGCAGCAAAAGCAGTTCTTAGAGGGAAGTTTATACCAAGACAAGCCTACCACAAGAAACAACAAACATCTCAAATAAACAATTTAAACTTACACCTAAAGGAACTAGAGAAAGATAAACAAACAAAACCCAAAGTTAGCAGAAGGAAAGAAATCATAAAGGTCAGAGGAGAAATAAATGAAATAGAAACAAAGAAAACAATAGCAAAGACCAATAAAACTAAAAGGTGGTTCTTTGAGAAGATAAACAAAATTGATAAACAATTAGCCAGACTCATCAAGAAAAAGAGGGAGAGGACTCAAGTCAATAAAATTAGAAATGAAAAAGGAGATGTTACAACAGACAACACAGAAGTACAAAGCATCCTAAGAGACTACTACAAGCAACTCTATGCCAATAAAATGGACAACCTGGAAGAAATGGAAAAATTCTTAGAAAGGTATAACCTTCCATGACTGAACCAGGAAGAAATAGGAAATATAAACAGACAAATCACAAGTAATAAAATTGAAACTGTGGTTAAAAATCTTCCAACAAACAGAAGTCCAGACCCAGATGGCTTCACAGGCGAATTCTATCAAACATTTAGAGAAGAGCTAACACCCATCCTTCTGAAACTCTTCCCAAAAATTGCAGAGGAAGGAACACTCCCAAACTCATTCTATGAGGGCACCATCACCCTGACACCAAAACCAGAAATAGATACTACAAAAAAAGAAAATTACAGACCAATGTCACTGATGAATATAGATGCAAAAATCCTCAAAAAAATACTAGCAAACAGAGTCCAACAACTCAATAAAAGGATCCTACACCATGATCAAGTGGGATTTATCCCAGGGATGCAAGGATTCTTCAATATATGCAAATTAATCAATGAGATACAACATATTAATAAACTGAAGAAGAAAAACCATATGATCATCTCAATAGATGCAGGAAAAGCTTTTGACAAAATTCAACACCCATTTATGATATAAACTCTCCAGAAAGTGGGCATAGAGGGAACCTACCTCAGCATAATAAAGGCCATATACAACAAACCCACAGCAAACATCATTCTCAATGGTGAAAAACTGAAAGCATTTCCTCTAAGGTCTGGAACAAGAAAAGGATGTCCACTCTCACCACTATTATTCAACATAGTTTTTGCAAGTCCTAGACATGGAAATCAGAGAAGAAAAAGAAATAAAAGGAATCCAAATTGGAAAAGAGGAAGTAAAACTGTCACTGTTTGCAGATGACATGATACTATACATAGAGAATCCTAAAGATGCCACCAGAAATCTATTAGAGCTAATCAATGAATTTTGTAAAGTTGCAGAATATAAAATTAATGCACAGAAATCTCTTGCATTTCTATACACTGATGATGAAAAATCTGAAAGGAAACACTCCCATTACCACTGCAACAAAAAGATTAAAATACCTAGGAATAAACCTACCTAAGGAGACAAAAGACCTATATGCAGGAAACTATAAGACAGTGATGAAAGAAATTAAATATGATATAAACAGATGGAGAGATATACCATGTTCTTGGATTGGAAGAATCAATATTGTGAAAATGACTAAACTACCCACAGCAATCTAGAGAGTCAATGCAATCCCTATCAAATTACTAATGGCATTTTTTACAGAACTAGAACAAAAAAATTCACAATTTGTATGGAGACACAAAGACCCCGAATAGCCAAAGCAGTCTTGAGGGAAAAAATGGAGCTGGAGGAATCATACTTTCTGACTTCAGACTATACTACAAAGCTACAGTAATCAAGACAATATGGTACTTGCACAAAAACAGAAATATAGATCAATGGAACAAGATAGAAAGCCCAGAGATAAACCCATACACCTATGGTCAACTAATCTATGACAAAGGAGGCAGGGATATACGATGGAGGAAAGACAGTCTCTTGAATAAGTGGTGCTGGGAAAATTGGACAGCTACATGTAAAAGAATGAAATTAGAACACTCCCTAACACCATACACAAAAATAAACTCAAAATGGATTAGAGACCTAAATGTAAGACTGGACACTATAAAACACTTTGAGGAAAACATAGGAAGCACCTTCTTTGACATAAATCATAGCAAGATCTTTTTTGATCCACCTCCCAGAGTAATAGAAATAAAAACAAAAATAAACAAATGGGACCTAATGAAAATTAAGAGCTTTTACAAAGCAAAGGAAACTACAAATAAGACTCCAAGACAACCCACAGAATGGGAGAAAATATTTACAATTGAATCAATAGACAAAGGATTAATATCCAATATATATAAATAGCTCATGCAGCTCAATATTAAAAAAAAAAAAACCACCCAATCCAAAAATGGGCAGAAGACCTAAATAGGCATTTCTCCAAAGAAGACATACAGATGGCCAAGAAGCACATGAAAAGCTGCTCAACATCACTAATTATTAGAGAAATGCAAATCAAAACTACAATGAGGTATCACCTCACACTAGTTAGAATTGGCATCATCAGAAAATCTACAAACAACAAATGCTGGAGAGAGTGTGGAGAAAAGGGAACCCTCTTGCACTTGGTGGGAATATAAATTGATACAGCCACTATGGAGAACAGTATGGAGGTTCCTTAAAAAACTTAAAATAGAATTAACATATGACCCAGGAATCCCACTACTGGGCATATACCCAGAGAAAACCATAATTCAAAAAGACACATGCATCCCAATGTTCATTGCAGCACTATTTACAATAGTGAGGTCACGGAAGCAACCTAAATGCCCATCGACAGACGAATGGATAAAGAAGATATGGTACATATATACAGTGGAATATTACTCAGCCATAACAGGAACAAAATTGGGTCATTTGTAGAGATGTGGATGAATCTAGAGACTGTCACACAGAGTGAAGTAAGTCAGAAACAGAAAAATATCGTATATTAACGCATATATGTGGAACCTAGAAAAATGGTACAGATGAACTGGTTTGCAGGGCATAAATTGAGACACAGATGTAGAGAACAAATGTATGGACACCAAGGGGGGAAAGTGGTGTTGGTGGGGGTGGTGTGATGAATTGGGAGGTTGGGATTGATATATACACACTAATATATATAAAATGGATAACTAATAAGAACCTGCTGTGTAAAAAAATAAAAATAAAATTCAAAAACAAATGACTGTAGAGCTTCCTCAACTTACAATGCAAGTTGAAAATATCATAAATCAAAAATGCATTAAGTACACCTGACCTACACAACATCATAGCTTAGCCTAACCTAACTTAAACGTGCAGAAAACATATTTTAGCTTACAGTTAGGCAAAATCATCTAACACAAAGCCTATTTTATAATAAAGTGTTGAATATCCCATGTAATTTATTGAATACTGTACTGAAAATGAACAATAAAATGGTTGTGTGTGAACAGAATGGTTTTAAGTGTATCGGTTGTTTACTCTCCTAATCTCATAGCTGACTCAGAGCTTTGGCTCACTGCCCTGCCCAGCACCAAGAGAGAGAATATTAGCAAACATCACCAGCCAAAGGAGGGGGTCATGGGAACCCCAATTTAGAGTTGTTTGGTCAGAAATACCAAGGACAACCTGGGACTTGCGACTGGTGTCTGAAGTGGGCACAGTCTTGTGAGACTGAGCCCTTCATGCGTGGGGTCTGATGCCAGCTCCAGGTGGAGAGTTAAGGGGCTGAATCTAACTGTATGTCACCCAGTTGGCATCACAGAATTACTTGGTGTGGGGAAAAAAATCACACATCTGGTGTCAGAAGTGGTGTGTGGGTGAATAGAGGAGTTACATGGAAGTGTTTTCCCTACACATTGTATGTCTACTCACAATATGAAAGTGGCAGTACCACAAGGGTGCAGGTGCTTTGTGTTCTGTATGCTGAAACTCTTACGTGCCAAGTAGCACCTTAGTTCCACCAGCATTTTTCTCTTCTAAAGCTCTAGCAAAATCTCTGTTCATACAACACAATGACAGTTTTCAATTTCTAAATATAGCCTCCAGCAAACTAAGGGATCCAAATTTTCTTTCTTTTATAGAGGATGCATCTGAGGTTTAGAGAGATTAGACAGCATGCTTGAGGTCACAGGACTAAAGCCAGGACTGGCCCCCACTGTGGGTGCTGTGCCTCCTCATGTCCCCTCCTGATGATCCAGACATCTGTGCCAAGCTCCCTTGGCAAAGAGTCCCTTCTTCAGACCTAGGCATCTATTTCACACCCTGCATGGCCATGCAATCTTACTGACTTAAAAGAATGAACATTTTTCTTGGCACTTCAGTTTCAAGGCATCTCATGGCACCAGATAGAGCAAGTGCTGCTCTACCAAGTACAGTGATGGAAGTGTATTGTTTTACATGGTTGATGGTAAATACACAACAAGTTTTAGCAATTATTATAGAAAAATGACATTATTATTGTAGTTAAGAACATCATTACTAGATCCACATCACTTGGCTTTGAATCCTATTTCCAAACTTACTGGCTATGTGATGGCCATCAGGTGAACCAACCTGTGCCTCAGTTTCCTCATCTGTAAAGTGTACTACAAGATTGTTAGAAAATAAATGGTTAATATGTAGCACTTGAAATAATTCCTAACACATAGCAAAACTATAGTGTTTGCTATCATTGTTATTAGTAGTTGTCTTACTAGTATCAATATTATTATTATAGTCATTCTATAGAGGCAGAAGGAAACAAAATTCCATAAATGGGAATAATCTAATGTGAGGGTCATAAACAATGTAAGTAATTTAGAGAATCATAGAAAATGGAAATGTACTTAAGAATCACGTAGACCTGAAATCAAATAAGATCTCAGATCCATCAGTTATTTTGGATAGAGATTTGTCCTTAGCTGGCCACTGAGAAAAGGAAATCGTTTTTTTGTGTTTTATTTTTTAATTCAAAAATGGTACAGCTTAGCAAAATAATTGATTTTTTTTAAGTCAAACTGCCAGGCTCACATTAGAAATAATGACACTGGTTGCAAGAGGAAAAGAGGGAATAAACCTTCATTTTGGGTGGGGGAGGGGAGAAGCACCCACACATTTGGGAAAGGCAGAAACTATTAACGTAGAGCAACACTGGTAAGAAAGATAAACAGAGGGATTGAACTATGCATCAGAGACAGGCCTGACCTTAGCTGACCTTAGATTGGATTTTCCTGAGCATTTTCCTACTTGTGATTGACCTGTTATCCTCCTGCAGTTGAATTTCCCATACCTCCGGATTCACTTGAAATCTCTTTTTTTCAATTTGATATGTACCATGGTCCTATGTACCATGTTTATAATATTCCATAAAGAAATAATAAATTAAACAAATGAGTTTAGAGTACATCCCCCTTCTCTGCCTGACAGACACTAAAGGATGGCTCCAGCCTTCACTGTATAAAACAAAGTACAATATTCATGCAAAAATAATTTCTAAAAGAAAACATATATTTCTTAGTGGTATTATAAAACATGTCTTCTTTTCTCTATTTTCACAGATAAACTCAGGCATAAGGCCTCCGGGGAGGGGCCCTCAGAATTCACTTCCTCCACCTTCCCAAAGAAAAAAGTGAAATAAAGAGTATCTTTGGAACTAAAAGCAAGAAATTATAGAGAAAATAAAAGCAGTTATGCATGAGCAACCTTAGCATAGTTTGATTCATTTGATAAAATTTTAAGATTGGCATATATAGATGACTGACACCTGCCAAAGTTGCTTTAACACTCCTTCTTTATGTAGTTAAACTGATATTTCCCACTAAGTTCATAAGGAAGCTGCAACTCCTTTCCCTCCTCAAACCCAGCACATCAATCATGCAAACAGGTGGATGTGACTCTTTGTGCAACGTAACTGATACGGGTAAACAAAGGAGTCTGCTTTTCCTGTAAAGTGTATGAATTACTAAAAGGAGTCATGAGCTATCAGGCAGGATAACACCAGATGGTAAAGCTTGGAAAGAGAAAGAAATGTAGGACAAGGCAACATAAATGCTGTAGGTCCCAGACCCTTGCTCTGTCTAAGCCTGCACAAGAGACTTTGCGCCCCTCCCTCCCTGAGAAACCCTGACAGCCTCTGGACCCTGGCACATGCGTGGACACCAGAGACCACGTTTGGTGTGACTAATGCAATTATCCAAACTGTTCATCTCCCGGTCCCTTTCTTGTTTCTGTCTGACTATTTCGTAGCACAATACCACCCCCACTAGAGGGCAGGAAAGGGCACAAAGGACCAATAGAACTCTATTAACTGAGTTCATAACGTTCTGATAGTGAAGAATTAAATTCTTTGATCCCCAGAGTCAGTGGTCCTAATTAACATACATAATGGAGAATGGGCCCCTCTTGAGTTTCAGAGTTATTTAAAAGAATTCAAAATGCCAATTTTGTGACTAGGTCAAGCTTTTCTCAGCAGTTCTTTTATTTGGTAAAATCATTCTTTCTCCTGGATTTGTAATACCTTTGAGCAGGCTCTCCTATGCAGGCACGCAAGACCATTCATACTGTGTGACAAAATGCTGATTGGATTTACTATAACTCCCACATACTCAAAGAAAAGGCAGACAGTAAAGCAATCGTTATCGTGAAGTAAGTCAGAAAGAGAAAGACAAATACCGTATGCTAACACATATATATGGAATCTAAGAAAAAAAAATGTCATGAAGAACCTAGGAGTAAGATGGGAATAAAGACACAGACCTACTAGAGAATGGACTTGAGGATATGGGGAGGGGGAAGGGTAAGCTGTGACAAAGTGAAAGAGTGGCATGGACATATATACACTACCAAATGTAAAATAGATAGCTAGTGGGAAGCAGCCGCATAGCACAGGGAGATCAGCTTGGTGCTTTGTGACCACCTGGATGGGTGGGATAGAGAAGGTGGGAGGGAGGGAGACGCAAGAGGGAAGAGATATGGGAACATATGTATATGTATAACTGATTCACTTTGTTATAAAGCAGAAACTAACACACCATTGTAAAACAATTATACTCCAATAAAGATGTTTAAAAAAAAAGAAATTGGGATCTGCAATTTTATAATACTTTTTCATAAATAAGTCCTAAGATTTAAAAGAGTGCATAAGGTTATGCTGCAAATAATATGCTCACCTAAGCTCAGCATAGTATGGAACCTACTAGGATCCAGGTATGACTGGAATAAAATTTAAAAAGCTAAAGTTGCATATTTTAGAATTGACTTGAAGTTAACCTAAGTATGAAATATTTGTGCAGCTTTGCTAGGTTGAAAACAAATGATGTCCTTAATTCAGGGGTTGCATTTTTTTTTAATCTACAGTATGAGCTCTTAGATAATATAGATTATCTGCCCTTTCTTTATAATATGCAACTTCTATTTCTATTCTGGGGATTTCTCATGAGTTAACAGCCATACTGTCACATATGGTTGCCTTTCCACCTAGTACTGCTGAGGGTTAAGTTCCTATTGATTTCTGTGACTGGGGCTTCGGGTTTTGTGTTGTCTCTCTCCCTCTCTCTCTCTCTCTCTTTTTTTAAGGTCAAATGTATTTCATCTGAGAGGTCCAAGCGTGGCAGTAGTGCAGCTGTGGTCTAGACATTCCGAGCAGGAGGAAGGTAACAACACACACTGTCTACAGAGCCGCGCATGAAGAACAACTACAATTAGCTTTTGCTGCTTTTCTGCAGAATCTGTATTTGCATTTTAAATTACATTTTGGCGTACTCATTTTCATCTTTCTTTTGGCTTTTAAATCTGGAACAGGGTCTCCTGACAAAAACACTGCCTGAGATTGGCATTTATTAGGGGGGAAAAACACATCCACATGATACTTTTTTTTTCTAAAATATTCCTTTGAGATTAGTTATTTCAGAAAGTCATGCTGACAGGCAGATGGAGAGAAAGATGCAAGATGGTTTCAGAGATTCTAGGAATCTCAAAGCCTGGATTTCCATTTCAACATTTCAATTCCTTGCTAGTCAGTGAGTTTCTCTACCTTGCTATATTAAAATGTGTACTAGGGTAATACGTATTAAACTTGCTCTCCTGATACATGCTGACAATTACATAACTTATCACGCCAATAAGTTTACTGAAATCAAATCAAATCACACTTGTCTCTTAAATCCCTACAGAGATGCTCTTTCCACAAATTTGTGAAACTATGTTCTCTCTCCCCTTGGTTAGCGTAAATACTATCAATTAGCAACAACCTTCTCCCTAAGTAATCACTGGGTGTTAAATGTAAAACAAAACAAATTCCCATGAATTGGATTGTGAGCTGATTCTCACTTTCTTGAAGGGTGTCAGTGCCTCCGCATTAAATGATCAACACATCTGACATTCTCATAGACTATTTGGTCAATGACTTTATGGACAGTTAAGCCAAAAAGAATACCTTATTTTTCATTTTATTACTGAAGGATAGATGCTGAAAAACTGAAGATTGAGCCAGGTGCCAAGGTGGGGATAGATACAATGGAATATTACTCAGCCATAAAAAGAAACGAAACTGAGCTATTTGTAATGAGGTGGATAGACCTAGAGTCTGTCATACAGAGCGAAGTAAGTCAGAAAGAGAAAGACAAATACCGTATGCTAACACATATATACGGAATTAAAAAAAAATGTCATGAAGAACCTAGGGGTAAAACGGGAATAAAGACACAGACCTACTTGAGAATGGACTTGAGGATATGGGGAGGGGGAAGGCTAAGCTGTGACAAAGCAAAAGAGAGGCATAGACATATATACACTACCAAACGTAAGGTAGATAGATAGTGGGAAGCAGCCGCAGAGCACAGGGAGATCAGCTCGGTGCTTTGTGACCGCCTGGAGGGGCGGGATGGGGAGGGTGGGAGGGAGGGAGATGCATAAGGGAAGGGATGTGGGAACAGATGTATATGTATGACTGATTCACTTTGTTATAAAGCAGAAACTAATAAAAAAATATTTGCATGTGTGCACAAAGATATATTTACAATGATGTACATTATAGGAAAACAAAACAGAATAAAATAAGTGCCCATCAAAAATAATAATAATAATAATAATACAACTGAACTGTCAGTTTCTTAAAGAAGATATTAACCTTGGAAATGTGCAACTATGATTGACTCAAGTGGACTTAAAGGTATTGATATTGGGGGATGTTTCTAATTCTCTACAATTCTAGTAAATTCTAATTTTCTATATCTTATCGCTTTATGTCCGAGTACATCCTAGTCTGTACTTTTGTAGCACTCAGTAGTTTCTTGCAATAGTTTCTTGTGGTGCAATAATAATGAAACCCTTTAGGTTTGAAGCACTTTTACATGCATTCATGAAGAAAAAAAATTTTGAATATATTGTAAAAGGCACTAGGGACACATTTGTGAAAAACACAGATAAAACCCCTGGTCTCAAAAGTTTACATTCTAGTTAGCAAAAGAATCAGTAAGTAGGAAATAAATAAGTGAACAAAACCATTTCAGGTAGTTACAAGTGTTATGATAAATAAAGAACAGTGATAAAACAGAATGACGTAGGGGAGGTAAGGCGGATGTAAACTGAGTGATCTGGAGGACGTAACAGAAACTGTGTCACTTGAGCTCCATGACAAGAAGGAGATAAAGTTGAAAAGATCTGCGGTAAGAGATCGAGCAGAGGATACAGCAAGTGCACAGGTGCTGGCACAGGAACAAGCTTAACATTCAGAGAAGCTAACGTGGCTGCTAGACGGTTAAGCAAGAGGAAGAATGGAAAGGAATGAACTCAGAGACAGAGGTTGGAGCCATATTTTTAGGTCATTAGAAGCTACTGGGCTACCTATTTCTGTGAAATCACCCCAAAAACATAGTGGTTTAAAACAAAGGTTATGTTTGGCTCACCATTTGGAGACTAGGAATATGGGAAGTTTCTTCCAGGCAGTTTCTCTCTGATCCATGTGGTACTAGGTGGGGCAGCTGACACTGTAGAACCCACTTCCAAGGGGATTTCTTCATTCAATGTCTGGTGCCTCAGTGCTCCCTGGCCTCTCTCTACATGGCAACTCACATTAGAGGCCTCACCAAATGGCTTTCTACTCTCCCAAGTGGCATTATGGCTGTCCCATGGTGGGTAAACGTCTTACATGAAGACTGGCTTCTCCCAGAAAAAGCCTTGACCCAAGCTTCAAGACTTCTAATGACCTCTCTTGAAGTCACAGAACATTACTTCTACCAATTTATGTGAATCAGACAAAGCTCTGAGACTAGCCCGGATACAAAGAGAGGAGAATCAGACACCTCTCTAAGGGAGGAGTGGCAAAGAATCTGTGCCATCTTGAATCTGCCACAGAGGCCATGGTAAGTATTCTGCATTTTATTCTGAATGTAATGGGAAGCCATTGGAGGCTTTAAATAAGGAAATGGCAGGATTTTATTTTTGTTTCTAAAAGATCATTTTGGCTGCTAGATAAAGAATACATTGAATGAGGACAAGAGAGAAAGCAGGGAGACCAGTTAGAAGCTATTACAGTTGTCTGGATGGCCTATAACAGGATGGCAGACAACCATCTGTGAAGGACCTGCAGTTGGATAGGTCTGGGGGAGAAGAAAAAAGACAGGAATACTGAAGATTTTATTGAGAAACTGACTTGACGGTGGTCCTATCTAGTAAGACAGGAGGAAAGGGGTAAAACTACTTATATGTCTCATATAATTGTCCCCAATAGCTCTTTGAGGTAGCTATGTAGTAGGCCTTGTTATCTAGAATATTTTGTCAGATGAGAACAATGGGATTCATAGAGGAAAGAAAGGAAGGAGAGGGAGGAGGAGGGAAGAAAGGAGGAAGAGGATGAAAGGAAACAAAGGAAGAGAAAGACTTTCCTAAAACAATTAACTACATAATGAGAGAATGTGTCTAGAATTAGTTCTGATATCTAGTCAACACATCTTCCCATTATACAGCATTGTTAACTGTCAATCATTAGTATAACAAGTTGAGTTTTAAATTATTTACTGATTGATTCTCATTTTTTAACATCTTTATTGGAATATAATTGGTTTACAATGGTGTGTTAGTTTCTGCTTTATAACAAAGTGAATCAGCTATACATATACATATATCCCCATATCTCCTCCCTCTTGTGCCTCCCTCCCAACCTCTCTATCCCACCCCTCTAGATGGTCACAAACCACCAAGCTGATCTCCCTGTGCTATGCAACTTCTTCTCACTAGCTATCTATTTTACGCTTGGTAGTGTATATATGTCCATGCCACTCTCACTTTGTCCCAGCTTACCCTTCCCCCTCCCCATGTCCTCAAGTACATTCTCTATGTCTGTGTCTTTATTTCTGCCCTACCCCTAAGTTCTTCAGAGCTTTTTTTTTTTCAGATTCCATATATACATGTTAGCATATGGTATTTGTTTTTCTCTTCCTGACTTACTTCACTCTGTATGACAGTCTCTAGGTCCATCCACCTCACTACAGATAACTCAATTTTGTTTCTTTTTACAGCTGAGTAATAGTCCATTGTATACATGTGCCACATCTTCTTTATCCATTCATCTGTTGATGGACACTTAGGTTGCTTCCATGTCCTGGCTATTGTAAACAGAGCTGCAATGAACATTGTGGTACATGACTCTTTGAATTACGGTTTCTCAGGGGATGATACAAACAAATGGAGAGATATACCATGTTCTTGGATTGGAAGAATCAACATTGTGAAAATGACTTTACTACCCAAGACAATCTACAGATTCAGTGCAATCCCTATCAAACTACCAATGGCATTTTTCACAGAACTAGAACAAAAATTTCACAATTTGTATGGAAACACAAAAGACCCCGAATAGCCAAAGCAACCTTGAGAACGAAAAACGGAGCTGGAGGAATCAGGCTCCCTGACTTCAGACTATACTACAAAGCTACAGTAATCAAGGCAGTGTGGTACTGGCACAAAAACAGAAAGATAGATCAGTGGAACAGGATAGAAAGCCCAGAGATAAACCCACACACATATGGTCACCTTATCTTTGATAAAGGAGGCAGGAATGTACAGTGGAGAAAGGACAGTCTCTTCAATAAGTGGTGCTGGGAAAACTGGACAGGGACATGTAAAAGTATGAGGTTAGATCACTCCCTAACACCATACACAAAAATAAGCTCAAAATGGATTAAAGACCTAAATGTAAGGCCAGACACTATCAAACTCTTAGAGGAAAACATAGGCAGAACACTCTATGACATAAATCACAGCAAGATCCTTTTTGACCCATCTCCTAGAGAAATGGAAATAAAAACAAAAATAAAGAAATGGGACCTAATTAAACTTAAAATCTTTTGCACAGCAAAGGAAACCATAAACAAAACCAAAAGACAACCCTCAGAATGGGAGAAAATATTTGCAAACAGAGCAACTGACAAAGGATTAATCTCCAAAATATACAAGCAGCTCATGCAGCTCAATATCAAAAAGACAAACAACCCAATCCAAAAATGGGCAGAAGACCTAAACAGACATTTCTCCCAATAAGACATACAGATGGCCAACAAACACATGAAAGTCTGCTCACCATCACTAATCATTAGAGAAATGCAAACCAAAACTACAATGAGGTATCACCTCACACCAGTCAGAATGGCCATCACCAAAAATCTACAAACAATAAATGCCGGAGAGGGTATGGAGAAAAGGGAACCCTCTTGCACTGATGGTGGGAATGTAAATTGATACAGCCACTATGGAGAACAGTATGAAGGTTCCTTAAAAAACTAAAAATGGAACTACCATACAACCCAGCAATCCCATTACTGGGCATACCCTGAGAAAACCAAACCTAATCAAAAAATGTTTCTCTCTGGATAAAAGAGAAACAGTGAGGATAAACACAAGCAAGTTTTTTTCTTAGTAATTACAGAATTTAAAGAGTGAAACTATATTCAATATTATATGATAAACCATAATGGAAAAGAATATTTTAAAAAAGAATGTACATATGTATAGCTGAATCACTTTGCTGTACAGCAGTAATTAAGACAACATTGTAAATTAGCTATACTTCAGTAAAAAAATAAACAGTGGGATGACAGTCTTTTTGAGGGTCCCTACATTTAGGTTAATTGATTCTGATTTTATATCTGTTATATCTGTATATCACCTACTACATAAATATTTTTGTAAATTGAGTTGAGAATCAAAGTGAATAGAGAAAAAGTGTGATCTAATAGAAAGGTCCTGGAGATTCTACTCTTTATTTCTGCCTTCGAGACTAAACAACTATATGAAAACTTCTTAAATTATGTGCTTCAATTTCCTCTTTACCAAAGCATTATACCTTTTAATAGCAATGTCATGGACATGCAATGAGGAAAATATTGGGAAGAAAAGGTTTTAGGTACTTAAAAATTATTATTATTGTGAGTTATTCCCAAAACAACATTAATTTCTAATTTTAATACTCCACTCTATTACTAAATTTTAAAATATCTCATATATTATGACTCTTTGTAAGTAGAGTCCTTTTACTGCTACTTCTCTAAGCCACATTAATCAGCATGCAGTACTTAGAATTTTGCTGAATCAGTCATCAGGTATGAAAACCCACAACATGGTTAAGAAAACAAGCACTCTGTGAGAATCTTAGTCGCTGAGACTGTCTGGGACCTTTGTTCCAACAGCGTAACTATTACTCAAATTTTGATAACCACTGATAATTATTTTTATCTCCCATATGCCCTTGCTTTGTATTGGATTGTGTGCCACAGTGAGCACCTGCCATTTGGTGAGAGCCTGGGGCACTGTGCTCACACAGACACAAAGCCCAAGATGTGTTTCTTTCATTCTTTGCAATGTTCCTTTACTCACATGTGAATACTGATTGAATAATCACTTGGTGATGTGGTCTGAATTTTATATTCAGAATTTTATATTCCTCAGCAAAAACTAGTCAGAAACATCAAAACTGCCTGTTTTTTGTTTTGTTTTGTTTTGTTTTTTTAACCAATAGTCTCCAGTCAGATCTCAAAATTGTGCTGTATATAGATGAGGATGAAAGTATCTCTAAATACAGAAAATCCAGACCATTTCTCTCCTACTTGTTCTGGGAAACTGATCTAACTGATTTGGAAATGCGTAGGTAATGGCAGGTTTAGAGAACTCTGCTGAATGTCTAAATATGCTTTCTGATTATTCAAAGATTTAATGAATGTTTCTGAGAAATTGCAGCCAAAAGACCTTTGGATTTCAGTGCAAGCAAAATCAGTTAGATATTCCACTAGTGTCATCCTTCTTAAAATTCAAATTAAATAACCAATGTTCCAAAGCATAAAATTCCAAATGCATTTTCTTTCCCCTCAAAAAACATCTTTCTTCTTCAGATGTCACTAATTCTGTTAAAGACATTCTCATTTCCCTCTTACGTTTGAAACCTCAGTCCCTCCACTTGCACTGTCAGTCAGTCCTCATATGGACAACTGCATTGGTCTCCCAGCCTTCCTGGGCCTATGTTGCTCCTTTCACACCCACTAAGTCATCTTACAAGGTCTCTTTGCATATTACAATTCCAAAATAAAATTTGGTTGTTACATTTTTCTAAATATCTTTTTAGTGTTTACCTACTGACTACCAAATAAATACAGTTCAGAGTCAGTCTGGGTCTCCAGGTCAGGGCAATCTCTCAGGTATGTGGGGTGCTGGACAATTTTTTTTTTCTAGAGCCCCTGTCTATATAAACAGTTTGATTAAAAATGTACTAGGAATCCATAGGTTCATGTGAGGTATAGTGATTCATGGACGAAAATTTAAAATTGTAGGTAGAGAAGATGGGCTTACGTATTTGTTTATTATCCACTCGGGGCAGGGAAATGTTCTTCATAGAGTTCAGGCTCCATCTCTTCTTGTTCAGACTCTGGTAACCATCTTACCGTTATCTTTTGGTGGTGACAACTCTTCATTCGTGCTCACAGGATTAATTCTCCATTTCTTATTTTTACTCATGACATTCCAGAAATTGTTTCCAGTTCCAGACCTAATTTGAGTTTAAGAATAATTATGTTTTTCATATTTTTCCCACTGAGAGAAAAAAGCAGATAAGACTCACAATGCCAAGGCTCTCAGAGATCTGTTTGTATTGATACAACATAGATCATCTCACCTCTGCAGTTTCCTAAAATCATTTATACAATGCCAGTTACATCAGTAAAAATGCTTCCTCAGCCACTGAGCTGCCCATGAAGACTGGTTTCCAATGACTGTCTCAAAGGCGGTTGCTGGGCTTCAGTGATGATGGCTACAGTGCAAGTCTTACCCAGAGTTTGCAGGAAAATATGAATGACAATTCATTTTCTGGTCACATGAAATTTACTGTTTGGAATTTTATCACATCAATGTAGAATGACAAATCTTTCATCCATTTATTAGATTCTTGAGGTTATATCAGTTCATTCCTGGAATGTGCTCTTTTCAGTGCTGACCACACCTCTGCCTCATGTACACCACTACCATGAAGGAAAACAGGAGAGGGGCTTGTGAGCAAAGTGAAAAAGCTGTCCCTTTCGTGTAAGGAATGTCCATCCCTGGTCTAGCATGGCTTGTGACCAGCTTCAGAGAGCATGATATCACCTCAGCAACTGGAGGCAAGTGAGGATGTGATTCAGAAATGCTTAACAGCCTTTACTGACATACACATTCTGATAAACATAATGTTAGATCTCCTTCCTGCAATTAGGATGAACTAATCCCCAAAGAGAATACCTTTCGGACTACCTGTGAATTATTTAAGTAAACAAAATATAAAGGATAAGATGGAATTTGGTCTTTCATTCTTCATTTCATAATTCATCAAAAAACTATCTAGTCTGCTGTTATTTTTCTGAAGAGATGCATCTACTAATACAGTAGTGACGAATTATAGTGAAACTCTTTCTATTCATCTATCTGGAGTACGTACAATCTGACTTCTTTAGTCTTGTTTTTCCCATGACTACGCAGGCTTCCCCTTAAATGAAAACCAAACAGTGATCTGGTTTCACCTTCCAGATTGACTCGTTAATGATTGGGAAGGCAGCCGCTGATGTTCTGGATCAAGCTGACCTGTTTAACTATCTGGAAATCTATTACGATAATCTTATCTTCCAAGATTGCGTGTGGTATGGTTATGGAAGGTGTCTGGAAAGACATCAGATGGAGCCTGCATTTCAAGGAAGCTGGTTGTTTTCCCTCGGTCCTTAACACCCATCCTGAACTATGTGAGGAGGAATACTATATATTTAAATGCATCTGTTGTACAACTGCTGAGTTCAGAGCACTCTCTCAAGGGGTGGGTAATCACACAGATGGTGTGCTTCATGACCAGAACCACTTGCTGTTAGCTGCCACATTCACAGAGAACATGTAAATACTTGGCAAAGTTCTGGGAGTTTTCGGAGGTGTTATATTCATTTTGAGAGTTATAGCTTTGGTGGTGACAGCATCTCATTTGGGGCTAGCACAATTAATTCTTCCCTTGTTTTTATTTGACATTCCAAAAATTGCCATAATTTCCTGATCTAACTTGACTTGAAAAAGAGTTGTGTTTTCTTATTTTCCTTACTTTTCCCCTTATTTAAAGAGGATTAGTATACCAACAAGAATATGATGCAGGGGGACCTGGTGATCAGGAGAATACTGGCCTTGTGTGTCACAGTGCATTCTTCAGGCCTATATTTGTGTTCCTTCCCACCTTTCAATAAATACCACTAGCAGCCAATAGTACTGTTTATTTTCTCTTACTCCAAACTTACTATAAAGAGCATCAAGTTTTTCAATGCCTATTTTCTATGAACATTCACTTGCCCATCCACCTATTTATTAAACATATTATTGATTGAGGGCTGGCTGAGTGTAAAATATGATTGTTCTCTAGGTTCCTCTTCAAGATCTGGGCCTCCTTTTCAAAGTAAGAAAGTTGAGGAGACACAGATGAGAAGGTCTAGAAAAGACAAGGGGTGAGACATACCCGAGGAGTGGTGAGATTAAAAGAACAACAGTCAGCACATTGGTGTCTGGGAGACTTGACTGTCAATCAGGATAAGGTGTGACAAGATATAGGTCACGTTCAGGACATTCTTCCCAGGAAGCATTCAGCGGAACATGCAATTTATGTGGCCATGACCCTTACTGCAGGTCTAAATGTAGCTGTTTAAAGGAGTAACACGGGACTGGACACTAGGGGAAAGGTACAATGACAGAGTAGCTCCCCTAAAGGAGTCCACAGTCCAAACAAGAATATATACCAATACACATAATATACCGTCAGCATGAAAATAACCAAAGAGTGGCAGAAACAATAGTGTAATGGAAATGTGAAAGAGTAAGGTAATAGTTCAATAAGTGGGTCATGTCAGTTTTTGTGGAGGTAATAGCATTTGCATTAGGTCTTACAGAACAAAAGACCTAATGACAGCCAAATGGAAAGAGGGCAAGAGAGAAGAGCACAGAGTTTCAATTATCAGTTTGTCCTAATTCTGTAGCATATAGAATAGTGGCTGCCACATAACAGCCATGCAACATTTATTAAATGAATGAGCAACTATAGAAGAAGTTTAGGTGAAAGTCAATAACATAAGACTCAGACTTCAAGGACATACTTCATACTTGCAACATCATACTTCCATTAAAATGGAAGATATCTAGAAAGACAGTTTATAAAACAAACAGATGAAATTAAAAAACCAATAATATGGAAAGAAAAGTGAGCTTAGAAAGCCAAAGGGAAAACAAGGAGAGGAACATGGAGAAAGCCTGAAAAGAAGCTTGCATTAAAAATAAAATTAATTTGGTTTTTGTCAATGCCATTTAATTTTTTTTCTGTTCACATATTTTCTATAGAAAAATTAGAAGAATAAAGCAAAACAAAACACACTCCTAATTCTGACACCTAGAGAGAATCAGGTACCCAAGCACAAGCACTATGAGCCCACTGTCGTACATATCTTAAGACATTTATGCTTTTAAATAAAAATGGGTGAATAGCTTTTGTAATATATTATTTTCCTAATTAGTATATTGTGGAGAAGGACATCACCAAGAAAATCAAACATATTGAAAAGTATTAGAAGTAATTCTTATCTGATTTCATACAATTTTCTGAAATATCTAAGGAAATGGGAAACTTCTAGAACTAATTTCTAGTTACTTCTAGAAAATTTTAAGAAACACATTTGTTATTCCACTAAAGCTGACTTAAAGCAATAAAAACATCTAGTTAACCTTTAATGAGGAGGCTGGAGGCAGTCAGGCCAGCACCTGTGCAGTAGCTCAGTGGCGTCATCAGAGGCTCCAGCTCCTTTTCTCTGCCTCCATATCCCATCCTCAACATGTTGGCCTGCTCCTTCAAGGCCCCCAGACGGCTGTCACAACTCATCTTGGCGTTCCCATTGTGAAAGGGAAACATAAGGGGTGCACGGCACTAGCTTTGTCTGTCCCTTTGATGAGAAAAGCAAAAGGTTTTCCAAAAGTCCCTCCCCACTTCACCCAGCAGGCATCCCCTATTTCTAGTTGATCAGAACTGGGCTGTATGGCTGGGAAATTAAAGACTATTATTAAGGTTGACTTTAATCAGTGATGAGTTATTGCTTAGAGCAGAACCTATGGTGATGTCAAACAAATTTGGGGTTCTGTTAGCAAAGAAGGAAGGGACAAGGGAAATCAGTCAACCAACTTACCAGCTATCCATAGTAATAAGAACTCCTAACTGGTTCATAAAACCCACCTAACCACGTTACAGGCGTCCATCAAATACTTTCCATCCTATAGGAAGGTTCATGCTCCACCTCTCGCCCAGTCTTTGGAAAGCACACTGGTCTCTCTGCTTCCTGGTAATTTACTTCGTTTGTGCCCCTCACAGGCAGGAACGGGCAGTACGCCACACCCCTGCTTCCAGCCACACTATCACTATTTACTGTGCTATACCATTCTCTTGGGGCTTCTTTTATCCTCTACAGTAGGCAGCCCATGAGCCACATATGGACTGCTGTGGATTTTTGTCAAGTTTCATTAGAATACAGATATGCTTGTTTGTTTACATATTATCTATAGCTGCTTTTGCACTTGTGGAACAGAGAGCATGTGTCCTTCATTGCCAAAAATAATTTTACTCTCTGGCCCTTTAAAGAGAAAAGTTTGTCAACCCCTGGTCCACATGTCTGTAAATGTCTCAATGGCAAAATTATACCCTGCATTTCTCTCAGCTGCATGAGCACAACCTGGAGATACAGAAGTTCCTCAACAAATACCTTCTGATTGATGGAAATGAAAATCAAAGGATTGATAGCTAAGAAATTCTGGGGTAGTAACACATAGTTGGTGCTTCATTAATTTTTAATGAACATATCCAGGAACTAAGTGACTGACTAATTAAAGCAAAATGCCCTAATACCTAGAGTGTGGGCTCTGGATCCTGACCATCTATATTCAAATGCTGTGTGTCCTACGCAATAAACTTAACCTCTCTGTGCCTCAGTTTCCCTTTGCATAAAATAGAAATAACAGGATCTAAGGAACTGTAAAGTGCTCAGAACAATACCTGGTAGATGGTAAACACTCAAAAACTATTAGCTATTAGTAATGCTCTGAGTGTCCTTTTAAACACAGGGTATTATTTTTCCTTTCTTGGCTGCGTATTTGAACCCATTCTGTAAAAAGACACGACCGCATCAGGAGCAATTTCCACATTTTCCCGATGATACTGACCCAAGTCTGAACCAAAAGGAGATTGGAGGTAAATGTTGCAGAGACAGCCCAGGAAGTAAGTGCTAGTAGCAGGGTCAGAGAAAAAACTAGCACGCACTGAGGTGGGGAACCAAAAAGTCACAAGCACGTCAACACAACACGCTTGAACTCTGTCTCCGCTGATGTGAAGCGTCAGTGCCAGGGACGTGAGGTGAATGGCAGGAGAGCGCTTGCATTGAACTGTCAGCTAATGAAGTGGTGAGAAATTAGCAAGCCCTGTGAGTTACACGCTAATTCTCTCTAATACCACCTGGGGGCCTCCTGCAGGCAGCGGAGCAGGGGAGTGGAAAATGGTGCCCTGCAGCCGGCATCCCGCCTGCACTGCTCTTCTCTCTTTGCCAAGCAACACAGCAGCCTGGCTTGCTCCCATTCACTGTGCAGCAAGCACTTGGCAGACTTCCCTCAGAGCCTGGGCAAGCCTCAGCTATAGGAGCGAAATGAAGACAATGAAAGGAATTTTAAAAGGCTTCCCACCTTTTTGCACTTTCTGTATGCTCCCTCCCTAACAATTGACTCAGCGGGCAGCCCTTCTACCTTTTCTGCAACGCTGCCATCTCCCTCTCACCACAAGAACTAGCCTGCGGAAATGGGCACCATAATCAGTGCCCTCTGTGAAGCGAAACTCAGAAATAAGATTGGAGAGACAGGGCACCCAAGAGCTGTTATCACTGCATTTATCATCATTATTTAAAAGAGCTTTTTGGGTAAATCTTCGGCTTGTATTCCTCTAACAGAAATGCAGCTCTGCCCACCAGCCTGCTCCCTGAGCTCTTCTGTTGTGAAAGTAGCAGTTCTCACCCCAAAAACATGCCAGGGGGAAGCAGGAAAGGACCGTCTTAGTCTGCTGGCATCTTTCAGGCAAGAGGCCAAGTCAGCACTGAGGAAACAGTGTATGATTGTGTATAGAGCTGCTCCCCATATTATCATCATGTATTTCCTTGGACAGCCTTTGGACTGTCAAATGAAGAATGCTGTGTTTCAGCTCCCCTGGTAAGCAAGGGCTGGCTTTAAGACCATTAGGAAGGCGGAGAGTGTTACGGTCTTCTCCGTTTCTCTAGGGTAACAGTGTAATTGTGCAGTGGGAGGAACGGGGCCCTAGAGATGGCATGACAGTCATTTCTCATTACCTCCCACTTGGTTCATTACATCTGTAGACAGCGATTGACCATGTGTGGATACTTCCATTACACGGAAGGGTGTAATGTGCTGTAGACCTGGAATGGCTTTCAAAGGGGGAGAAAGCTGTTTATTCCAGGCACAAACCTATCTTGTTTCCAGGGGCCAGGCCAAAGGAATGGAAAGCGACATAAGGAATAGATTAGTAGTGATCAATACAGGAAAATCAGACCCCACATAACGCTTATACACAATGAGATATTTATATGTGTGCATCCCACTAGTTTATAAAGCATCACACAAAGGACAGCACCCTCACTTACTAATCTACCAAATTTGACCTTAAAAAGCAGACCCACTCACTCAGGTGCACTGTATATAGGCTATTCTGTGTGCCCTCTCTAAACTGTCATTCATCATTTCTCTCTCTCTCTCTCTCTCTCTCTCTCTCTCACACACACACACACACACACACATGCACGAAGACAAAAGACTTACATTTGCAAGGGTGAGTCCTGCGAACCATGAAATCCAGATATACTACTACATACTTTTTTCTCAAGGGATCAAAAAACCCCAGTTACATTGCAAACTAAGGGCACTTAACAAGAGAGAAAACAGAATTATAGAGAATTATAGACTGTTAGAACCAAAAATGAATCTTAGATATTATCCCTAGCAGAAATGCCCAGACCTTTTATTTAAAGAAAAACCTCTCCCCTAAGAGTTAATAAGAGGTACTTAAAAAGAGATGCCCATGATGAAGTAAAGCGATGCTACACACCATATCCTACTACTAGCAATTTGCAATGATGTCAGCTTATTAAAGATTCTGAGAATTTCCTGTTACCAAAAATAATCCATTTAACTTAGTGTTACCTTAATTTATTAATTCAAGGAATACTTTTTTTTTAACTGAAATCTTTTCAACATCCTGTAGAACAATTATACTACAGTACGGAAATCCTGTTTTACTATAGTTCCATCGTTTACTGTAAATTTCTGTATACTAGTAATTCTCAAATTTTAGCACGCATTCGAGTCACCTGGGAATCTAATCCTTAGCGATTACTCAGTAACCAGATAAAGCTTGGGAACCTGAATACATACCAAGCGATCCTAATACAGAGGGCTTCATACCACACTTTGAGAGATACCAATTCATACACGTGCTTTCTGTCTGAATTTCCCAGGGGTTGAACTACACATTGTTAACAAAAAAAAGCTTGACAGTTAATTGGTTGGATGTCTGTAGCTTTGACTCTGAAAGTTGCAAGAGCTTTCTGAATATGAAAATGAGTGTTTGCCTCTCAAAAGTTACCACAACTGGTAGTCCATTCACCTCTACACTTGGCTTTAATGCTGTGTGTGTCATTTTCACTCTTCACCTCATCCACTCATTTTCTTCACTATCCAGTTTTATTAATTTATTCATTCAACAATTATTTACAAGCCGTCCTCTGTGTGTCAGGTGCTGGATGCAACACTAGGGATAGCAGTGAACAAAAGAGACAAAAATCCTCACCCTTGTTGGCTAACATCCTAGCAAGAGGCAGACAGACAATAAAACATCAATGTTACAGATAGTAAATGACATAGTAAATCAAGGTTAACAGGTGATAAGCGTTATGAAAGAAACAGAGCAGGCTAAGAGAGGATCAGGGGTATGTGTGGGCAGGGGGCTGGGAAAAGGGCTGCCATTTTTAAAAAGGGCAGTGAGAATGACTTAATGAAAAGTGACATTTGGGCAAAGTCTTGATGTAAAGGAGGGGGCCTTTTGCATACGGACAATGAGAGTCCAGCCCTGAAGAGCAGCCAACGCAAAGCGAGCTGTCTCCTGTGGAGAAGGGGAGAAAGGAGGGCGTGTCTGGGGAAGGGAGAGTGGGCAATGCAGTCAGAGAGGCAGCCAACACCAGATCCCCCAGGTCAGGGCTTTGACTTTCACTCTGAGGAAAATGAGAAGCCGTTGCACAATGCATTTTCAGCACAGAAAATGAGATTTTCTGACTTAGGTTTGTAAAGGCTCTCAATTTATTTGACAGAATGTATTCACCACTGATTGGGTATCGGCTGATACGCCAGGCACTGGAGCTGGGCGCCCAGCATGTAGACATGAACAGAAAGTCCTAGTCCTCAGAAGCCTCATAGTCACTGGGCTTCTGGAACAACTTGTTGTAGGTCATTCTGTGTCTACTTAAAATCCATTGTCCTTGCCCCTTGTTTAACCAAGCCCCTGCCCAGCATCTACTTCATGACCTCAGCACCCGAATGCCCCCCTGTGCTGATCCGTCAGATCGGTCAGGAGGTTCAGGTGTCCAGTCCTGTCCTGAACATACTGTGTGACCTTTGGCAAGACATGAATCCCTCTTTTCTTGGCTTTTCCATCTGTTTATACAGTTTTCTGCAGAAGTATATTTGTGAGGCCTGATGGGCTAACCAGCTCTGAGAGCTTTCTGGTGTAATGAAAAACTGACAATTTTAATTTTCCCTCACATTATCATACTCTAAAATAAATAGAGAGTCGAGTAGATTCTCCAGCTATGCATTCTGGCAGCATTGCCTCAGCTGAAGACAGTCTACAAGTTGGCAGGCCAGAGCGAAGAGAAACTTATCTTAGTTCCTGGAGATAAAAACCTGCTAGTTTCAACAACTGAAATTCTGAGGGAGGGTTTTCTGGGGAAGAGCCATTTGCAGCAACAATCTCTTTTAGAATATTTACTAGCTTCCTCCTGCTAACTTCTTTCTGTTGAGGAAAGATGCAAAAAGTCACATTTAACTTCAGCCTCAAACTTAATTCTAGGGGCTTCCCTGGTGGCGCAGTGGTTGAGAGTCCGCCCGCCGATGCAAGGGACACGGGTTCGTGCCCCGGTCCGGGAGGATCCCACATGCCGCGGAGCAACTAAACCCGTGCGCCATGGCCGCTGAGCCTGCGCGTCCGGAGCCTGTGCTCTGCAACGGGAGAGGCCACAACAGTGAGAGGCCCGCGTACCACAAATAAAAATAAAAATAAAAAAACGCAATTCTAGATGATCAGACTTGGCTTGCTCACGTCACTTGTCAGTCATCAATAGATACTTAAGAGACGACAAACCCTCCATTCTCAGAAAATGGAAAGTAAAATGACAGGTTTCAAGGAAAGTCGTGCAGTAAACCAGAATAATGATTATCCCGGCTCCGGGATGCATATGCAGCCTTTAAGAACAGCAATGCCATTTTTATCAAATGCTTATGATGTAACCTCACCAAAATCAGGGAAATTCAGGGATTTGGCAGGCGACTGGGAGAAGAGAAATGCAACACAATGCCATTTCAGACTGCAGCATGCATTGGAGCTAAGCTACTCTAGATGTTTCCCTTTTATCTTCATTTAACGGTTCCTCTAAATACAAAGTCTTAGTATCAGCCAAGCAGCAAAATTTAAAACCTACTAATTAATAGCAGGATGCTTAGGTAAGCAATTCTGTCTCTGGGTATATAATTATATTTTTGGAGCTTTAATTTTTTTCTCTTACCTTCCTCTGTCAGATTTTACTACTGGAGCAAGGGAGTATTGGGAACACCTAAAATCTTAGGTGGCTGGAGCATGATTAATTTTACTTAAACAGTAAGGGATAAGCTATGCTATTTACCTTCCACCATGTGATTATACTGTTCTATCAGTTGTGAGCTCAAAAAAAATTGTACAGGGACCGAGGATTACAACTCACACAGAATAACGTTGGCTGTAAAGCTGCCTCTCACCATTATCGACTGACTTATTTTTTAAAAAGTAAAAGCGAAATTTAGTCCATTTTCCCTATTCAGAGATTCTTGAACTTCAGATTATCAGCAAAACATGTTGCTGCAACTGCTCTGCCAATCCCCAGCCCTGGATCAGTCCTACCATTAACTTTCTCCACTCCTGCTTCCAGGCAGCTGGGCATGGAAAAAAAAATCCCATATCTCTGTTTACTGGCACTGCAACAAATCTATGTTCTCCAGCAGCCGCTGGGCCCCCAGTGCCACTGGCAGTCCTTTTATCTGTCCCAAGCCAGCTCTGTTTCAGATTTCCCTTACAGCTGTTCTAACCTTTCAACATGCTTTAACAATCCCCTCATTCTAAGTAGATGCCCTTGTCCATGTATCAGATAAAATAGAGGTACTCTCTTTCCCCTCCACCTGCAGCCTGCCTGACATCCACGGGGGCACCCATCTTTTCCCTCCCTTCCTCCTAAATCAGAGAACAGTCATCTTTTCTAATCCTCGAATTTAACACTTCTATAGGATATTGGACACCATCTCCTCAGGCATCTTCTAGAACCTCATTTCATCAGGCATTTCCCATCACATTTTGTTGTCTTTAATCCATCACTCCCTGTTCTCTGGCTTCTACCCTTTGGTCTGCAAATTTGCTCAACTTTTTCCTTATCCATGCACATGCTTGTGTGTGCACGCACACACACACACACACAATTATTTAATCATTTCAGCCTCTCACTCATGCTGCAGATTGTCTTGTATATCAATTATCTGTTTACATGACAGTTTTCAACTGGTCCAGGGGTTTTTAATTGTTGTTGTGTCAGATCCCTTCGAGAATCTGATTTAAACAATGGACCTTTTCCCTGGTGACGTGCACATACCTACCTACCTACACACACACACACACACACACACACACTCACTCACTAACTCACTCACAACTCTACGTACAATTCCAGCTTGTTCACTGACCACCCCCCACCCCCACCCCAGAGAAGACAGTACTGTGCTCATCAATATTTCCAGTTCTCCTCCTCTTCCGGGCACACTGGAGAATGACACTGCCTTGCTGATTTGAGATTAGTGTCTTTGGCCAATGAAATGAGAGTGGAAGCGATGTGTGTGGAAGCCTTAAGAGCCTGTACTCGATGTGCAATGCTTTCTCTTTTGACTCTGCCACTGTAAGTGCTGCGTTCCAGATAGTGACTGCTCCGTCAGCTTGGGTCCTGGAGTGAGAAGGTTGCAGACCAGAGCACCTGGCCAGCCTGCAACTGGCAGATAGAGTGAGTGAGAAATCTATCTGGTTGTTTAGAGCGGCTGACCTGGGGGATGGTTGGTTTCTGTAGCATAAGCTAAGCTCTCCTGCTTGATAGCAGGGAACTCTCCATTAGATACAAGATCATCTAAGTCAGAAAGATCCTTTCTAGGGGACTTTAAGCTACCCTCCTTCCTGTTCCTAACCAACAAGCTCTTTTCACCTCGTGGTTCTAGGCTTTCAGTTCTCTCTCCCTAGAAGGCTCTTTTCCTGGTTCTTCCTATGACTTCTCATCCTTCAGACCTCAGTGTATATGTTACCTCCTCAGAGAGGTTCTTCTTGGCCTCTCCTCTCCCCCTCCGTCCCCTGTTACTACCATTCATATCGCCTATTTCTGTCTTTCATAGAGTGTGTCACAGCCCATAATGATTTGATTTATCTTCTGTCTCTCAAGTTCTGAATTCACAATATCTGTATTCTTGCTATCAACAGCAATTCATAACTAACATCACACTACTTTCACCCCATGTGAACTTAAGAAAAGGGAATGCATTCAAAAAATGGACTGCTTTTATTTGTTTAATATGATAAAAATAGAACTATGAATGTTCTATGGAAGTTACACATTACACTTTTCTAAACAATGTTAACAGAAGAAAAAGCTCTAACTAAAAATGTTGGCTAGATGTCCAAATGTTTGAATGTGCATCCAGGACAAACCACTGAACCTTGGTATTCACCCAGTCACCAATAAGAGGTCAGCCTGACATTTGGGCGTTTTTTTCAGATAGTTACAGGCCAAGAATATGAACAACCTTGTGTCCCAACCCAGTTAAATAGTTTTTGTGATTCATTGACATATTTTTTGTTTTGTTTGTTTTTCTTTTGCTCTGTATATGCAACAAATGGTCTTACTTCACAGGGATGGGAAGAATTAGTCCTTAAGTTCCAGAAAGCATTAAGTACCTAACCCTTTGTTACACATCCAGGGATATAAGTGTAACACCTTGTCACAGAGTAAATAATTCATACTTGTTTAATGAGTGAATGTATAAAATTAGTGTCATAAAATCACCAAATATTTATTTCATTTGCCTTTACTGTATATTACCAATACTGCAAAAGACAGCTATTCTGATTTTATAAACCAAAGTTTTAGCCTTATTTTTTCATCTGCATGCAAAACGTGTTTATTGTTTAAATATTTCAGAAATGCATAACTTAAAATATGTAATTTCATTGTTTTTATAAGATGTGTTAAACAGTCCTGACACTTGGCAAGAGATTCAGAAGCTGTGATGCTATCTTTCCAGCATATAATAGATTCTGAAAATATTCTCTAAAAATTTAGACCTCTTCAGATACTCATTTTCATAAGCACAAAGTTTTGGGAACTTCTGAATTGTTAGAATAGGATACATTTTAGTCTTGATGAGAAAAACCAAACAAAATGTTTTAATATTGCTAAAGAAATAAGCTTGGTTTGGAAACAAAAATAAGCTTAGTTTAGTTTTTTCATAAACTGTTTCAGGTTTATGTTTTTGTTTTTGTTTTTTTGGCAGGGGTGGGGTGTTCTTTAGATTTCCTTTGGGGTAGTATGCATTGCAAAATACTATCTCTTCAAATGTGGAGCATATCCTGTATCCTAACTCTTATGTAATATGTGTAATAGTTATGTAATAGCTACATTTTTCTACTTATATTTTACCAAGATCCACATGTGAGATTTAAAAATAATATGGGGTTTTCAGGATGGGACTTCTTTCTTTTTAAATTGCTTCCTCTCAGTTAGCAAATTTTTAAATGGAGATTATCATCTACCACCCTGTTTTAAGAACATATGGGTAATCAGATGGGACTTAATGTCTTTAAAATGGGATATGCATCAGACATGTATGTGAACACATTTGCAACACATATAAAGAGATATATTTTTAATTGTTTTGCATAGAAGGCAGATCATTTCTCAATTCCTCATCATTTCAACATAGCCTTCAAAAAAATTACAGATGATTCTTTTCTGTTCTACTGAGGCATTTCAACCAAACACCTCAGTTTCACAGAAATAGTTACTATAGAAATGCAAAGGAGATAAATATTACTGAATTATGCTATCAAAACTTGCAACTGAAGTAGGGCAGTATCAAGGTTTATGTTTAAGGATGCTGACTGTATTTATTCTTGACTTTATGTATACTCCAAATTGAATGTGTTGACTCTCAAACTGGAAGGTTCTTTACTGCTAAAAATAACACATCTTAATGAAAATATTTTACCAAGCATTCCAGATTAGGAAATCAGTACATGCCAAGAAAGGTTCCTTTGTACAAAAATAGTAAAATTTAATGAATAATGGATTCAAGTGATGCCAATTATTTTCCTTCATTTCACACAAAATTTCTTTATTTGAAATGAAAGAAAAGTGAGATTTCCTATACAGGATTTGCAGACACCTTGGCTCTCAAGAACAAATGCTTCTTCAGGTTTTGACATGTCTTTTGTTTATTTTGCTAAGGAGCTTATTTGGAATAGTGCTCTATGACAGCATTTAGGGGTTTCCATTAAGTTTGTTAAAGAAAAAAACTTATATTAACTATCTCCTAAAAAATAGTTGGCTCTGTTTTTGGCTTGTTTAGGGATTTTACTTTAAATACCAAATTACTAACAAGGCATCTGATAAATATGAAGGTGGCTATTAAACTCTTATAAACTTTGATCTTGCTAATTAAGTATTATAAGACTTTAGAGAGAAAACAGTCTGTCAGTAAACTTACTTAGATATTATAGTTTTAGCAAGAAGTTATTTTTGCAGATTGGTACACCCTGTGTTCTTAAACCAAAAAAAAGACCCTATTTTTAAAAATATGACAGTGATAAACCCATTCATATTATAAATTGTAACTCCTGGTTGACAATATAATCAATTTAAGAGAAATAAGAGGGAGGGGAGGGGTGGGGAAAAATCCTCTCTCAGAAAATATTACAATAATTTATAGTAACCTCTCTACATCATTCTCTCTGAAAATACATATTGATCCTTATGATTTCTATAAACCTATTTTATCCTGCTTTAAAAATTATATCTGAATCAGCATCTTAGCAAAGTGCCCTTTTCTGGTTCAGTTTGGAAGAGTGGAGGAGCTTGGGCTGTGGTATTGGATAGGCAAGATTACAAAACTAAGCTCCAACATTTACTGTGGACCTTGGTCAAGATCTAACACCTTCAGTCTGTATTTTCATCCATAAAATCATAAGATACTTATCCTAAAACGCTCTGAATTTTACATCAATGCTCCACTGAAATTATCTTCATGAAGGTCACCAATACTTTTAATTTTAAAATTTAATAAATATTTAGTTCATCATATTTGACATCTTTGCAATATTTGACTCTTAACCATTTCATGACTCTTCACAGAAACCAAATGAGAAAACAGTTTGATTTACCATTTTCTGCCATTTTCTCCCTTCCTGATTGTTCATGATCACTCTTGTTTTGTAGACTATTCTCTCTATTGTTAATTAAATGACCTCTGTGTTCTTCTCCCACTGAATTATCTTCCCAACAAATTCTCCCCACCACTACTCTTTCCCATGTGCCTCATTTCCAGACCTCTGTCCCAAGCTCTTAGCCCCCATATTGCTACTGCTTATGGGACTTCACTGGACTGTTCTATGAGTACCATCCAAATTTCCACCCACTTCAACCCAAGATAAGAAGCTAGAATTCATCCCAAACCTCTTTCTCTCCCTTATTCTGCTCTCACATTTTCCTAGTCTACAAAAGCTTATTGATTCTACCTTTAATCTATGTTATTTCTTATTTTTCTCTCTGCCACTACTTTACTTCAATGTCTCATTGAATGCCTGTTTAGATCAATGGAATAGCCTCTGCATTATTCAGAGTAGTTTAAATATTGCAATAAAGAACATTTGTAGCAAAGATTGTAACAAAATCTCAGTGGTTTAGCACAATAAAGATTTTTTCTTGCTTGCTCATGTCACAATCCAGTGCAAATTGTTGGGCAGGATCTGCTCCATTCAAGTAACAAAGCTTCTTCCATCTAGTGGCCATACAACCTCCTAGTGGAGTCCCACACCAGACACTTGTAGGTGGCAAACAGTTGAGAGAAGAGAAGGTAGAATTCAGTTATGGGCTTGAGCTATATACAATGGTGGAGCAGGGATGGAATAAATGCAGTTAAAACTCGTTTTAAATTAGGTAATACTGGGAGATGCACAGTGTTCATTAGTCCACTGCAATTCTGAAATCCTGCTTGGCAGGGCTTATGAAGTCCCCTACCCTGGAGAGAGGGTGAGTTACATGATTAAACTTTATTTCTGCACTCAGAGAATAATTTCCTCATTGACCTTTAGCTTTTAGGGGTTCTTATTGTGTATTTCTTCCCTTTGGACACAACTGAAATGAGTGTTCCCAAAAGTTGGAAAGCCAAAAGGTGATTTTACAGCTCCAAGTCTGATATTTTGCAATTCTTGACATTAAAAGTTCTTCAAAAACTTGGTAGGCTTCTATTGTATTTGCTTCCATCTATAATCCTCAGGTATAATTCTCTCCTCCTCTCCCTCCTTAACTGCAGCTACTTTGATTATTGTTTCTTATTGGAAGGTCTCCCCCTTAGTCTGACCTTTGCCATAGAACTAAATCATGCTGTCCAGCTAAGAAGTTCTACTGGCCCTTTTTGGCTCCATTTGGGATCTGGAAGCAATTGGCTTTCCAACCATTTTTCACCCCAAGTCTTTGGACTCCCTCTACAATTTTATATTCAGCTTGAAAACTGGCCAGTTTTTTTGTTTGTTTGTTTGTTTTTGCAGTACACGAGACTCTCACCGTTGTGGTCTCTCTCGTTGCGGAGCACAGGCTCCGGATGCGCAGGCTCGGCGGCCATGGCTCGCGGGCTTATTTGCTCCACGGCATGTGGGATCTTCCTGGACCGGGGCATGAACCCGTGTCCCCTGCATCGGCAGGCAGACTCTCAACCACTGTACCACCAGGGAAGCCCCTGGCCAGTTCTTTCTGAGCTTGTATCTTTCCTGAAACACCTTACACCAAAGGAAACTAATAATACCTATTCCACACTAACACACTCTGTTTCTTTACAGCATGTCCCCTAAAGCAGAGGTTTTCAAAGTGTGGTCTGCACAGCCCTGGGAATCCCAAAGACCCTTTTAGTGGATCCACAGGGTCAAAAATACTTTCATAATAATACTAAGAGGTTATTTTCCTTTTTCACTGTGTTGAAACTCACACTGATACTACCAAAACAACAGCATGTAAAGCTGTTGATACTTTAGCACAAATCAAGACAATGTCATCCAACTGTATCTTTGTATTGTTATCATTGACCTAACATTGTATCATATCTTTTCCTATGTACTCACAGTTAATTTTTTTAAAAGCTCGTTTCACTTAAATATGCCCTTCATGAAACAGTAAAAATTATTCACGTTATTAAATCTTGACCTTGGAAAAGAAGTCTTAAATATTCTGTGAGACCAAAAGGAAAGAACACACACAGCACTTCTGCTGCATACCTAAACACAAAGGTTGTTTTGAGGAAAAGCAGCGTGCAATTGTTTGAGTTGCAAACTGAACTCTTTTTCGTGGAATGCCATTTACACTTGAGAGAACAAGTGATAAACAAAATATGGTTATTCAGACTTGGGTATTTGGCAGTCATTTTCTTGAAAATAAATGAAGTGAGCCTGTCACTTGAAGGCGAACAAACTGACAGTACTTGTTGCCAATGATAAAACTTGAGCTTTCAAGTGAAAATTAGAATTTTGGAAAACGTACCCACCACCATGAGCTTGACAGCTTCTGAATTCTTAAAGACTTTTCTGAAGAGATCAGGAGTGATATTAACAAATGTGACTTTTTAAAATACTATATAATGATATCCCAATGGTAAAACTCAAGGAAACAGTATTTTCTAAGTAACCAGGGTAAGATATCATAAAATCATGCATAGGCAAATGATTCCTTTAAAGCACAACCAGACCAATGAATTTTAATGTTATAGTATGTGAAAAGTTTGTTGATATGGTTTCAGATTCCACCTTGCAATCAACTTTTAAGAAATTATCACCTGTTGAATTACTAGGTGGTATCCAAGAATATCCACAATTATCTGAAAAGGCTATTAAAATATTCCTTTAAGAGAAGGAGATTGGTCTTCTAACAAGAAATATCTATACATCTGTGTGAGGTCAGATTTTCTTCATATACTTCAATTAAAATGACTTATCACAACAGAGTGAATGAAGAAACAAATGAGAATCTAGCTGTCTTCTATTAAGCTAGACAGTACTGAGTTTTGCAAAAATAGAAAACACCATTCTTTACATTAAATTTTTTGAAAGTATAGTAATCATTAAAATATGTTGCTTATGTTACCATAATGGATTTATGATTATTTTCTATTCATTTCTGTTTTTTGACTTCAGTTTAAATTTAATATGGTAATTCTTGCTAGATATAACCCATACGTTTTTGTGATCCTCAATAGTTTTTTAAAAGGTAAAGAAACCCTGAGAAGAAAACATTTGAGAATCACTGTCCTAGAGAAGGGATCAGCAAACTTATGGCCAATGGCAGGTCAAATCCAGCTGCTTGCCTGCTCTGTAAATAAAGTTTTATTGGCACACAGCCACACCCATGTACTTCCATATGGTCATGGTTGCTTCCATGCTATAATGACAGAGTTGAATACTTATAACAGAGACACTCTTGCTTCCCAAAGCCCCAAACATTTACTATTTAGCCCTTTACAGAAAACATTTGCTGACCTCTGTTCCAGAGTTTTAGTTCTCAAGCCTGGCTGCACATTGGAATCACTTGGAAAACTGTTAAAATGATACCAATGCCCCTTTCCCTTACCCAACATATACACACTGATCAATCAAATCAGAACCTCTGGAAGCAGGGTCCAAGCATGGATAGTTTTTAAAATCCTCCAAGTGACTCTAATATGTAAGCAAGGTTAAGAATCCCTGTCCAAAAGCTATAAGATTTTATATCTTGCCTTCCAAGTTAGTCCAGACATCAGCTTATCCATGGTTTTTCCCCCTTCAGAACATGAGTTACTGTATTTCAAGCCCCTAATATTAGGGTCCTCACTGCCCAAGCACGAGTCAGTGCCACGTTTATTGCTGCTGTTACAGCAGCACCCCACTGCGAGGTACAAATTTCAGTATTAGTCAGGATAGGCTGCTGTAGCAACACTTCTCAGTTTCAGAGGCTAACACAACAAAGCTTTCTTTATCATGCAAATCATGGTGCACTGTGTTTGGTGGGAGTTCTTCAAAGGAACCCAGCTGCTTCTATCTAGAGACTCTATCATCCCTCAGGGTCTCTGAGTGCATGGCTGGATCCCTCTTCATCCAGCCAACAGATGAGAGAAAAGAAAGAGCATGGAGGATTAGGCAGGAGGTGTTTTATGAGTCAGGCCTGGAGGAGGTATACATAACTCCCACTGGCCAGAACTTAGTCAAATTGGTCACAACTAAGTGCAAAGAAGGTGCAAAATGTAGCCTACCTTTCTGCAAAGAGGAAAAGTAAAATGGTTCAGTGAATCAGCTTTATCTCTCTCACGACCTCTTTCTTTTTTTTTCTTTTTTTTTTTTACATCTTTATTGGAGTATAATTGTTTTACAATGGTGTGTCAGTTTCTGCTTTATAACAAAGTGAATCAGTTATACATATACATATGTTCCCCTATCTCTTCCCTCTTGCGTCTCCCTCCCTCCCACCCTCCCTATCCCACCCCTCTAGGTGGTCACAAAGCACGAGCTGATCTCCCTGTGCTATGCGGCTGCTTCCCACTAACTATCTACCTTACGTTTGGTAGTGTATATCACAACCTCTTTCTTAACAGAGGTGTCCACAGCCTGTTCTCTAGAACCTGCGAATATGTTATCTCACACGGCAAAAGGGACTTTTGCCAATGTGATTAAGGCGAAAGACCTTGACGTGGGGAGATTATCTTGGATTATCCAAGTGGGCTCAATATGATCCCATGAGCCCTTGAAAATGGAGACCTTTCTGGACAACAGTCAGAGAGATGGGAAGATGAGTGAAGGGTCCAAGAAAAGCAGTGTGCTTAAAGGAAGATGAAGGAAGGGAGCCATGAGGCAAGAACGCAGGCAGCCTGTAGAAGGTGTGTAAAGCAAGGAAGTGGCTTCTCCTCCAGAGCCTCCAGAAAGGAACACAGTCCTGCCGACACCTTGATTTTAGCCCAGTGAGACAGGTGTCAGACTTCTGACACAAAGAACTATAAAACAATAAGTTTGTGTAGTTTGAAATCACTAAGTTTGTGGTAACTTAACAGTAGTAATAGAAAATAAATGCACCCTTCACTTCCATGTTCTTACTGCTATCAGTGATGGTCCCAAAATTTAAGTGTTCATTGGTTGCTCCTTTTCTCAAAATTTTCTCAAAATTCTTTAATGGCTCCTCACTCATTCACTTAATACACATTAAACAACTGCAATATGTCAGGCACTCTCCCGGTCACCAGGACTGCTGCATTCAGTGAAGCAGACACGGTTCCTGCTTCAGTGAAGCTTAGTGTTATAGGGACCACAGAACACAATCTAAACTCTTGCATGTCGTTCAATGCATGCATAATCTAACCCTGAACAACGTGCTTATCATCTCTTGACATTTCTCTCTGCCAGAAAAAGGAAAAAAAAAAGCCTTAGGAGTCCTAATATAATGTAATCAAACTTCTAAGATGCCATAATATTCTGTGGCCTGTTTTAGAAACATCACGGGCCACAGTATGAAACTGTTCTGCCCTCCCTACTCTTTGTCCATCTGGAAAACTCCTACTTCCCCCTTAAAAGTGATCTCAAGTATCACTCCAGAAAATAAAGTCACTCCTTCTAGACTCCCTCCTCTATTTTTACTGCAGTTTATACAACCAATCTAGTAGTTATGTCACTGAATTGCAACTGCCCCTTCCCTGCCTTCATTATGGCTTTTAACAAATTCAAAGAGAAGTTCCTAGTAAATTTACTTTTAAATAAACTCTTTGAGTTCTTGTTCATGCATTCATTCATTCATTCTCTCAAAATAATTTCATCAAAACACATGCTTCACCAGAACTTAATTCTGCAGGAAAATTGACAGCATCATAAAAATCTCAAAATCGGAAAAACAGACCAGTTTCTAAACTCCTTTTGCAATATCTTTTCCAGCATAGATCTCCTATTCAAAGAGCATACTTCCTGGAGAAACACAAAATGGAGAAACTCTGAGAATGCTGCATAATGACAATCATACTGAATATGGTTACCACAAAACTAGGATTCTTCAAGTTCCTCTGTTAGTAAATTTCTGCATTTTACTAAGCATGTGTGAAGGTGTACAGTACTCATAACTTCAACACATACCTACAACACATAACATGCAGTGGATTAAATTATATGAATCATTTCATTTGGATGGATTTATTTCATCTGCCTACAAGAACTGGAGGGAAAAGATCAGTCTTTTCATAAACATTTTAAATACATACATACATAATGTTAAACTTACACTGTGAAACTATTTTGTTGTAATTTACTGTTAAGTTTTTCTTGAAAAAGAGAGCCACTGGTCTGCTTCATGGACTGACACATTTTCCTGGTACAGTCAAGCACTCCATGCAAGATTCACTTTCTGTTTATTAAGTAGACAAAAATCTTCCTCATCAATTATTACATTTCCCTGCATCTGGATATTTTATGTTCACAACAGTGAACATTAATATATTTTACTCAGTAATATATCAGCAGTATATAAATGGTGATCTGCTAAATAATTTACTGTTTATAGAGAATATTTTGATAAATTATTACTGTCACTATTGTGGAGCCATCTTCAGAAGCAAATTTTAATACATTTTCAACCATTTCTTGGACAAATATTTTGTACCTACTATATGTAAGGTTCAGAGAGAGATCAGAAACACCTGTAGAATAATCACCAGTTGTTGACCAGAGTAAAATGTATTCTGACCAAAGGCACATAATTTTCAATAGACAAATCCTAGCTGTCAGTACGTGAAGTTTTCCTGAACATTTCCACTTATCTTTTATTAAGAACTCTCATCTAGCATCCGGCACACATTGGATTCCTACTGTCCCTGTGGTTTAGTTTTCCTGCACACTGAATGTTAATAGTAATTAGCTATTGTCCTTACCCCCACCTCCCAATACATTAGCAGTTTTCCAGTGAGCATTGATTCTGTGCTATGGAGTCTAACGTGCTAACCACAGTGGTCCAGAGTAACCAGGGAATTATCCCCCCAGGAGGACAGGAGCTTTTCCTATCTCTAAGTCAATGATCATTAAAACCAACCAATATATTGTTAAGCTTAACAAATCACAAAGGCTATAGGGACCTGCAAATTGCAATGGTGAAGTCACAATTATCCAGCAATTAGGTTTACAGCTGTATTCACCCTTTCAATAATCACATCTACAAATGCACCCACACTTCTTCCTGCTAAACCTGAACTGGAAGGTTTCTAAAGCTTTCATTTTTATGCAGGTGTCTGAAACCAAGAAAGAAATTGCATCTGAATGAAGTAATAATGACAAACCTTGCGAAGCAGAAAGAACAATAATTTATTCACCTAACATAAGCCTAATTAAAAAAAATGGACATTGCCAAACTCCATTTCCAAATGGTAAATGCTCTGAGCCATCATAAAAATTTGGCTGCCAAAAGAGTGTCTAATAAATAATGAGCATGAATACCTAATGTTTCAGGAATGCTTTCAGCTACAGGTAACAAACAGTATAACTAGAGTGGCTTTTTTTTTTTTTTTAACTGGGGAGTATTTTTATTTCCCATAATGAGAAATCCAGAGTTACCAGGGCTGGACTGGTTCAGCAGATCAATGGTGCTAAATACCCTGAGATTTCCTTGACCATTTCTTCATAATTACAAAAAGACTGCTGCAGCTTCAACAATTATATCCCCTTCTACCAGGAAGAAGGAAGATGGGACAGTGAGAAGGAGTGGTGCCAGTATCTGAAAGTAAACATTGTATGAGGAAGCTCCAAGAGCATGTTTGTTTCTCTTTGGCCAGAATTTTGTCCCAGAGTCACTGGTGGCCTACAGGTGGCAAGAGAGAAGGGAGATGCAGAGAGAACAAGAAAAGCGTCTTCTGACATCCAGAAACTGTTCTAACACCCACAGCGGGGCCTTAATATTGTTAAGAGCTAGTGTAGCACTCACAATAGGCCTTGGTATTCTCCTGTTGACCATAAATAAGCTTCCAAGTCACCATCAGCTACCATGATGAAGTGAGAAAAACAAGACATGTCCATAATCTTCTAAGCACAGAAACAAGGTCATTGTGCAAACCACAAAAATTCCAAACATCTCCATACCCTGACTAATTTGGGGACCTGCCACTCCTTTCCCAACTAGAGCTTTAGCCTCACTTTATTTTGTCCACCTCATAAGATTTTTAAAATATCCAATCATAGACTCATCCTCAATTCCCAATAGCATGCAATCCAGAACAAAGCCACGTTTTAAACTCTCCCCAACACTCACCTAACATGGGTCCCCATCCCATGAGAATCCTTTCAAACACCTTCTACTGAAATGCCTCACATTTCCCATGGTGTGCAGGCTTCCTCCTTGCAACCAGTAATAAATCCAATATGTTGAACTGCAAGTGCATTCCTGGTGGTCTCTGGTTGGAAGGCATTGAAGACTCAGTCAACCAAACAAGTATTTGCCACAACTCTGTTCCATTCCAGTCTAATTAAAATGATGCACCTTAATAGATCATGCTTCAAAAGCCTTAACTAGAAAAGGAACCAGGATATAGTGAACAGAGCATATGATGAAGAACCAAGGGACAAAACTCTAGTCTGCTCTGTCTAATTTACTAGTTAAGTCACCCCAGGTAAGACACTAAAGGGCAAGGAAAGGAACTGACCTCACAATAGTCTGAGTTAACCAGTTAACATTAACTGTGTTTGAGACGGCAAAACTAAAGCTCCAAGATTTTGAGTATATTTTCCTTCTCGTTACATTTGATAAGTGGCCAAACCAGGATTTGAATCCAGGCACCTAACTCCATAGCCTAATGGTTTTCCATTATACCAAGTTTTAATTTCTTCCTCTGTGAACTAAGTTGTTGGACTAGAACTTTAAAGGCCCTTTCTGTTCACCATTCCAGGATTCTGAATGATGAATCACATTATTTACATTTACTCTTTGCAGGAACAATGTGAGGTGATGGACGTTTTTGGAGTTTTGAATTTGATCAAGCCTTTTCTTCAATAAGATAAATCATGAATTTGAACTTCCATTTGAACTTCCAAGTCAAATTAATTTTCAGTTCCTTGTAATTTAAAATATGATTTGCATTTCTCCAATAGTTAATGATGTTGAGCATCTTTTTTTTTTTTTTTTTTTTTTTTTGCAGTACGCGGGCCTCTCACCATGGCGGCCCCTCCTGCCACGGAGCACAGGCTCTGGACGCGCAGGCCCAGCAGCCATGGCTCACGGGCCCAGCTGCTCCATGGCACATAGGATCCTCCCCGACCGGGGCACGAACCCACGCCCCCTACATCGGCAGGCAGACTCCCAACCACTCTGCCACCAGGGAAGCCCCGTTGAGCATCTTTTCATGTGCCTACTGGTCATACATACGTCTTCTTTGGAGAAATGTCTATTAAGGTCTTCTGCCCATCTTTTGACTGGGTTGTTTGTTTTTTGTTCTTGAGTTGTATGAGCCATTTGTGTACTTTGGAGAGTAAGCCCTTGTCTGTCACATCATTTGCAAATATTTTCTCCCATTCCATAGGTTGTCTCTTCAGTTTTTTGTTTGTTCGTTTTTTATGGTTTCCTTTGCTGTGTAAAAGCTTGTAAGTTTGATTAGGTTCTATTTGTTTATTTTTGCTTTTATTTCTATTGCCTTGTGAGGCTGACCTAAGAAAACACTGGTACAATTTATGTCAGAGAATGTTTTGCCTATGCTCTCTTCCAGGAGTTTTATGGTGTCATGTCTTATGTTTAAGTCATTAAGGCATTTTGAGTTTATTTTTGTGCATGGTGTGAGAGTGTGTCCTAACTTCATTTATTTACATGCAGCTGTCCAACTTTCCCAGCACCACTTGCTGAAGAGACATTTTCCCATTTTATATTCTTGCCTCCTTGGTTGAAGATTAATTGACCATAGGTGTGTTGGTTTATTTCTGGGTTCTCTAATCCATTCCATTGAGCCATATGTCTGTTTCTGTACCAATACCACACTGTTTTGATTACTGTAGCTTTGTAGTATTGTCCGAAGTCTGGGAGAGCTTTGCCTCCTGCTTTGTTTTTTTTCCTCAGGATTGCTTTGGTAATTCTGGGTCTTTTATGGTTCCATATAAATTTTTGGATTATTTTGTCTAGTTCTGTGGAAAATGTCATGGGTAATGTGATAGGGATCACATTAAATCTGTAGATTACTTTGGGTAGTATTGCCATTTTAACAATATTAATTCTTCTTATCCAAGAGCATGGGATATCTTTCTATTTCTTTGAATCCTCTTTAATCTCCCTTATTAATGTTTTATAGTTCTCAGCAGATAAGTCTTTCACCTCCTCCCTACCATATGATATCACTCATATGTGAAATCTAAATATAGCACAGGAACTTCTCTGGTGGTGCAGTGGTTAAGAATCCACCTGCCAATGCAGGGGACATGAGTTTGATCCCTGGACCAAGAAGATCCCACATGCCATGGAGCAACTAAGCCCACACATCACAACTACTGAAGCCTACATGCCTAGAGCCCGTGCTCTGTAACAAGAGAAGCCACTTCAATGAGAAGCCCACACACCACAACAAAGAGTAGCTCCTGCTCGCCACAACTAGAGAAAGCCCGCATGCAGCAACAAAGACCCAACACAGTCAAAAAATAAATAAATAAATAAAAATAAATATTTCACAAATGAACCTATCTACAAAACAAAAACAGACTCACAGACATAGAGAACAGACTTGTGGTTGCCAAGTGGGCGTAGAGGGAGAGGGATGGATTGGGAGCTTGGGCTTAGTAGATGCAAGCTATTACATTTAGAATGGGTAAACAACAAGGTCCTACTGTATAGTGCAGGGAACTATATCCAATCTCCTGGGATAAAACATAATGGAAAATAATTTTTAAAAAAGAGCATATATTTGTGTAAAACTGAGTCACTTTGCTGTACAGTAGAAATTAGCACAACATTGTAAATCAACTATACTTCAATAAATAAATAAATAAAATATGGCTACTTCACTTAAGGAATTGTGTGAAATCCTGTACAAAAAGGGTTGAGAAAAGTTAAAACTTGACAATAAATGTAGGAAAGCAAGCAAGCATATTTCTTTTTTATATTCAGCATTCAACATTAACACTTTAGCATTTGCATATTCAAGTGGGAAACCTTTACAAGTTAGTAATAGACAAATAAGAAAATATAATCACACAGATAATTAAATAAAGACAAATGTGAAATTATATGCATTTTAGTCTTATCAATTTAGGAAATTTTTTTAAGAGCAATAATCAGCAGTGTTGAGGACTTAGGGAAATACACACTGAAGGACTAGAGGAAGGAATGTTGTTTTGTAACTTTCTTCTGGAGGACAATATGCAATATATATCAAACATTTCTAATATTTTTGCCTATTGCCTTTGACCCATAATTTCCTTCTAAACAAAATCACAGATGTGTGCAAAGAGTTAGCCACAAAAATGTTTGTAGAGATACTATTTATAACTGATGAAACTTAGTAAAAAGCTAAAAGGTTTATGATAGAAGATTGGTTAAATAAAATGTGGTTTAGGGGCTTCCCTGGTGGCGCAGTGGTTGACAGTCCACCTGCCGATGCAGGGAACACGGGTTTGTGCCCTGGTCCGGGAGGATCCCACATGCCACGGAGCAACTGGGCCCGTGAGCCATGGCCGCTGAGCCTGCGCATCCCAAACCTGTGCTCTGCAACGGGAGAGGCCACAACAGTGAGAGGCCCGCGTACCGAAAAAAAAAAATGTGGTTTATTCATACAATGGAAATCTGTGGATGTTTAAAAAGGAAATGAAAAAACATTAAGTAATATGGGCAAATGTTTAAAATACATTGGTAGGTTGAAAATGTATAATTTTCGATGTGTGATTGCGTTTTTGCTTTAAACATGTATATATAGGTGTTGTTATGGACTGAGTGTGTGTGTGTATGTCATAAAAATCTAACCCCCAATGTGATGGTATTTGGGAGGTAATTAGGTCATGAGGATGGAGTCCTCATATGGGATTAATGCCCTTGTAAGAGGCCAGAGAGTTAGTTCCCTCTCTTTCCATGTAACAAGTCAGCAGTCCGCAACCTGGAAGAGGGCCTTCACCACAACCTGACCACACTGGCACTCTGGTCTCGAATTTCCAGCCTCCAGAACTGTGAGATATACACCTCTGTTGTTTATAAGCCACCTGGTGAATGGTGATTTGTCAGAGCAACCCAAACTAAAACAGGTATAAATGCATTTTTAAAGACTCAAATATCCAGCGTTATCTCTGACTGATGGAACTGTAGGTGGTTTTATTTTCTCATTTTTGTTTATATTTTCCAGATTTTCTACCAAGAATATCCATGTTTTTAATAATTGAAAATGTATTCAGTGAAGTTTTGAAACAAATACTAATATATCTAAATCAATAAAAATATCCCATTCAGTATTTCAAATGTTAAGTTCAACTGTCCTTTAAAAAGAAAAGAAAACCCTAGATAAAAGATAAGTCCTCTCCATGTCATGAGATAGCTCACAGATGCCAAGCCAAGGGCCATCTGTTCTGAGAACCACAAACACCTTTTTCACAAGAGATTTTTAACAATAATTGTTTTAGTCTCTGCTTTCAAATTTGTAAATCTAGCTTAAAATATTGTATGTATAAATAAAGTTAAAAGTTTAAAAAGCAAAATTATTTAACTAAGTGTTATTTGCCTTTTAAAACTTTCCATTGTAGTATTATCTATATGGACTTCTGAGAATCAGAAGTAATTTGTTTACTTAGAATATTTGCTTTAACATGTCACATTTCTATTTTATTTTTTTAAGCCAATGCAATGTTGCAAACCAACAATTGTGCAATGATATTTAGAGAGAGATGGTATCACAGGAAGAGTTATTTTCAGTTCTTCTTTTTCCTTTCAGCATTTTTTAAACCAGAAGGACTTATAAATATCATCAAAAAGTGTGTGACTTATTTAACTACTACATTAATGGTATAAATTTAAATCCTGCTAAAATGAGAAGTTGAAGAATTAATTTACCCATTACAATAGCTACCTTGTACTTTTTGCCTATTGTTATTTAGGTTCTTTAATAAACACTATCTTATTTCATCCTCACAGCCACCCTGCAAAGCAGGTATTATTATCCTCATTTTACAGATGAAGAAATTGAACAATTTAGTCATTCAAACTCATGATTCTGAAAAACCTTTAGTGACTTGGGAAATACCCACAATATAAAATTTTGCATATGACCAATGAGTTTGAATACATAATTGATATCATCTTCTTCCTCAGTGTGGGATACTAACAATGTGACTCTGCATTAAAATTTCCAAGTATAACTCCAAGTCTCCCAGTCTATTTTTTAATTATTCTCCCCAGTGTGTCCAATTATTCCCATGGTGCTTATTCTGCCCAAAGGATCAAACGTGTCTGCTCTAGTCTTGCCCCAAGATCCAAAATGTTTTTTCCTGAGGCTGGAGGTCTCCTTAATGACTGCTGTCTTGATGCTGCTTGTTCCAGAACCTTCTTCTGTACTGCTCTTCTGTCTTCAATGCTGGAGGCTTGGTAGCCATGCCTGATGCCTCCTGAGTGTACCGCACACTGGGTGTCCCTGCTCACCACTGTGGTGAGTGGTGGAGCCAAGGTCATCCACAGAGATGGGTTTGCACTGAGACACCTGCTCTTATCTGTGCCAGAACTTCCAGCTCAGAGGAAGGATACCCTAGGTCAAATCCAGCTCGAACTCCCCAAGTTATAACTCTCTGGGTTTCCGCACACACCCACTTCCATTTCAAAGTGATAAGATTCCAAAAGGCTCTGAGTCAAGCTCCCTTGTAGACAAAAAACCTTCAACCTTCCCTTGATACATTTTCCTATCCACTAGTTTAACCTACTCACACCCTTTCGATATATTCTTATTGCATATCAACATTTCTTTGCACATTATTGACATCTGAATTTGGTCAGCATCACCTCAGTCCATCCTACAGGTTTTCATAACTTTTAAACTAAAAAGAGAAATACCTTGAGCCTGAAGTTTCCTCCTAGGAAGGCCCTCTGTCCCTCTGTAACTTCTATGTAAAAAGGCTGCCCAACATTTTCTGGCACAAGCTATGCTCTGTGTACCAAGAGATATGCCAAGAGGGTCATTTGAATGTCACTGTCTTGGATGCCTGAACCCAGGGCACTTGTATAAAAATGTCCTGTTACAAAGTGATGTGATATATATATATATATATATATATCACATCACTTTGTATATGTATGTGTATGAATATGTATGTATATGACTATATATATTCACAAATGTGCATAGAAAATGGACAAAATGTAGTTACATTTAAGTAGAGGTCAGAGCCATGATGGCTATACATAGCACAACTCCAAGAGGAGCCAGTTACATGAATTCCACTGAGAAATGCACCCCTGTTGTTGCCTCACCCAGTAACTGATGGTTGTTATCCCTGAGTAGGATGAATGATATTAAGTAATTTTTATTTGCTTAGATAGATGGGATGATACACTAATGATTCCACGTTTTGCATTTCTATTCAAATACCAGGATGTTTTCATCCTGCTAACTCTTGGGAACAAATACCAGAGAATCACCTATGGAGGATGAGTCACCTGAGGAGAGGCTAATAAGGAAAGACCTCTTGATGACTAAATGGATTTTCCAGGGTTAGAAACGGGGACATGGCTGTAGGCCATACTGGGCCGACAACAGACCAATCTTATCTCAGGATTTTTGGGGGCTAGAGTCCTCTCAAAGAAGATTGACAGGGGGAGTTAAGTCACTGGGCACTAAGAATTGTAAAATTTGGACTTCAAGAAGAGGCAACCTGGGGCTTCCCTGGTGGCGCAGTGGTTGAGAGTCCGCCTGCCGATGCAGGGGACACGGGTTCGTGCCCCGGTTTGGGAGGATCCCGCATGCCGCGGAGCGGCTGGGCCCGTGCGCCATGGCCGCTGAGCCTGCGCGTCCGGAGCCTGTGCTCCGCAGCGGGAGAGGCCACAACAGTGAGAAGCCCGCGTACCACAAAAAAAAAAAAAAAAAAAAAAAAAAAAGAAGAGGCAACCTGGATTGAAACTAACACTCAGATACATCACAGACCCAAATCAGGAGCACGGGCAGCAAAGGCAAGACTTTCCTGCAATGGTAAAGCATGGTGGCTGTCCTAAGAGAAGTAATCAGTTTTCAGAGTCACAAGGAAGAGCCGAAAATAACGGCAGCAAGAATAACTACAGAGGGAGGAGAAACCTTCAAGATGGCAGAAGAGTAAGGCATGCAGATCACCTTCCTCCCCACAGATACATCAAGAATACATCTACATGTGGAACAACTCCTACAGAACACCTACTGAACACTGGCAGAAGACCTCAGACTTCCCAAAAGGCAAGAAACTCCCCATGTACCTGGCTCTGTGGCTGACAGGGTCTTGGTGCTCTGGTGGGGTGTCAGGCCTGAGTCTCAAATGTGGGAGAGCTGAGTTCAGGACATTGGACCACCAGAGACCTCCTGGCCCCACGTAAAAATCATAGGCAAAAGCTCTCCCAAAGAGCTCCATCTCAATGCCAAGACCCAGCTCCACTCAATGACCAGCAAGCTCCAGTGCTGGACACCCCAGGCCAAACAACTAGCAAGACAGGAACACAACCCACCCATTAACAGAGAGGTTGCATAAAATCATACTAAGGTCACAGACACCCCAAAACACACCACTGGATGCAGTCCTGCACACCAGAAAGACAAGATCCAGCCTCACCCACCAGAACACAGGCACGAGTCCCCTCCACCAGGAAGCCTACACAACCCACTGAGCCAAATTTACCCACTGGGGCAGACATGAAAAACAAAGGGAAGTACAAACGTGCAGGCTGCTAAAAGGAAACCCCAAACACAATAAGTTAAGCAACAGGATAAGACAGAGAAATATGCAGGAAATGAAGTTGCAAGGTAAAAACCCACCAGACCAAACAAATAAAGAGGAAATAGTCAGTCTACCTGAAAAAGAATTCAGAGTAATGAGAGTAAAGACAATCCAAAATCTTGGAAATAGAATGGAGAAAATACAAGAAATATTTAACAAGGACCTAGAAGAACTAAACAGCAAACAAACAATGATGAACAACAAAATAAATGAAATTAAAAATTCTCTACAAGGAATCAATAGCAGAATAACTGAGGCAGAAAAACAGATAAGTGACCTGGAAGATAAAATAGTGGAAATAACTACCACAGAGCAGAATAAAGAAAAAAGAATGAAAAGAAATGAAGACAGTCCCAGAGACCTCTGGGACAACATGAAATGCACCAACATTTGAATGATAGGGGTCTCAGAAGAAGAAGAGAAAAAGAAAGGGTCTGAGAAAATACTTGAAGAGATTATAGTTGAAAACTTCCCTAACATGGGAAAGGAAATAGTCAATCAAGTCGAAGAAGTGCAGAGAGTTCCATACAAGATAAATCCAAGGAGAAACACACCAAGACCCATATTGATCAAACTATCAAGAATTAAATACAAAGAAAAATATTAAAAGTAGCAATGAAAAAGCAACAAATAACATACAAGGGAATCCCCATAAGGTTAACAGCTGATATTTCAGCAGAAACTGCAAGACAGAAGGGAGTGGCAGGACAGTTTTTTTTGTTTTTGTTTTTGTTTTTCTTGCAGTACGCGGGTCTCTCACTGTTGTGGCCTCTCCCATTGTGGAGCACAGGCTCCAGACGCGCAGGCTCAGCGGCCATGGCTCACAGGCCTAGCCACTCTGCGGCATGTGGGATCTTCCCAGACTGGGGCATGAACCCATGTCCCCTGCATTGGTAGGCGGACTCTCAACCACTGCACCACCAGGGAAGCCCGGCAGGACATTTTTTAAATGATGAAAGGGAAAAACCTACAACCAAGATTACTCTATCCAGCAAGGATCTCATTCACATTCAATGGAGAAATTAGCTATCAATTAAAGGAAAAAATTGTAAAAAAAATACAAACATATGGAAGCCAAATAATACGCTACAAAATAACCAAGAGTTCACTGAAGAAATCAAAGAGGAAATCAAAAAGTACCTAGAAAAAAATTACAATGAAAACATGGCAGCCCAAAACCTATGGGATGCAGCAAAAGCAGTTCTAAGAGGGAAGTTTATAACAATACAATTCTACCTCAAGAAACAAGAAAAATCTCAAATAAGCACCCTAACCTTACAGCTAAGGCGATTAGAGAAAGAAGAACAAAAAACCCCCAAAGTTAACAAAAGGATAGAAATCATAAAGATCAGATCAGAAATAAATAAAAAAGAAATGAAGGAAACGATAGCAAAGATCAGTAAAACTAAAAGCTGGTTCTGTGAGAAGATAAACAAAATGGATAAACCATTAGCCAGACTCATCAAGAAAAAAAGGAAGAAGACTCAAATCACAGAATTAGAAATGAAAAAGGAGAAGTAACAACTGACACTGCAGAAATACAAAGGATCATGAGAAATTACTACCAGCAACTATATGCCAATAAAATGGACAACCTGGAAGAAATGGACAAATTCTTAGAAAAGCACCACTTTCTGAGACTGAACCAGGAAGAAACAGAAAATATAAACAACTAATCACAAGCACTGAAATGGAAACTGTGATTAAAAATCTTCCAACAAACAAAAGCCAGAACCAGAAGTCTTCACAGACAAATTATATCAAACATTTAGAGAAGAGCTAACATTTATCCTTCTCAAACTCTTCTAAAATACAGAAGAGTGAGGAACACGCCCAAACTCATTCTAAAAGGCCACCTGATATCAAAACCAGACAAAGATGTTACAAAAAAAAGAAAACTACAGGCCGATATCACTGATGAAGACAGATGCAAAAATCCTCAATAAAACACTAGCAAACAGAATCCAGCAGCACAATAAAAGGATCATACTCCATGATCAAGTGGGGTTTATCCCAGGGATGCAAGGATTCTTCAATATAGGCAAATCAATCAATGTGATAAACCATATTAACAAATTGAAGGATAAAAACCATATGCTCATCTCAATAGATGCAGAAAAAGCTTTCGGCAAAATTCAACACGGATTTATGATAAAAGCCCTCCAGAAAGTAGGTATAGAGGGAACTTACCTCAACATTATAAAGGCCATATATAACAAACTGACAGCCAACTTCGTTCTCATGGTGAAAAATTGAAACCATTTCCACTAAGATCGGGAACAAGACAAGGCTGCCCACTCTCATCACTGTTATTCAACATAGTTTTGGAAGTTTTAGCCACAGCAATCAGAGACAAGAAAGAAATAAAAGGAATCCAAATTGGAAAAGAAGAAGTAAAACTGTCTCTGTTTGCAGATGACACGAGACTATACATATAGAATCCTAAAGATGCTACCAGAAAACTACTAGAGCTAAGCATTGAATTTGGTAAACTTGCAGGAAAGAAAATTAATGCACAGAAATCTCTTGCATTCCTATACACTAATGATGAAAAATCTGAAAGAGAAATTAAGGAAACACTCCCATTTACCATTGCAACAAAAAGAATAAAATACCTAGGAATAAACCTACATAAGCGGACAAAAGACCTGTATGCAGAAAACTATAAGACACTGGTGAAAGAAAATAAAGATGATACAAACAGATGGAGAGAAATACCATGTTCTGGGATTGGAAGAATCAATATTGTGAAAATGACTAAACTACCCACAGCAATCTAGAGATTCAATGCAATCCCTACCAAACTACCAATGGCATTTATCACAGCCCTAGAACAAAAAAAATAAAATCACAATTTGTATGGAAACACCAAAGACCCCAAACAGCCAAAGCAATCTTGAGAAAGAAAAATGGAGCTGGAGGAATCAGGCTCCCTGACTTCAGACTATACTACAGAGCTACAGTAATCAAGACAGTATGGTACTGGCACAAAAACAGAAACATAGATCAATGAAGCTGGATAGAAAGCCTAGAGATAAACCCACACACATACAGTCACCTTATCTTTGATAAAGTAGGCAAGAATATACAATGGAGGAAAGACAGCTTCTTCAATAAGTAGTTGGGAAAACTGGACAGATACATGTAAAAGAATGAAATTAGAACACTCCCTAACACCATACCCAAAAATAAACTCAAAATGGATTAAAGACCTAAATGTAAGGCCAGACACTATCAAACTCTTAGAGGAAAACACAGGCAGAACACTCTATGACATAAATCACAGGAAGATTCTTTTTGACCCACCTCTTAGAGAAACGGAAATAAAAACAAAAATAAACAAGTGGAACCTAATGAAACTTAAAATCTTTTGCACAGCAAAGGAAACCATAAACAAGATGAAAAGACAATCCTCAGAATGGGAGAAAATACTTGCAAACAAAGCAATTGACAAAGGATTAACCTCCAAAAGATACAAGCAGCTCATACAGCTCAATATCAAAAAAACAAACAACCCAATTCAAAAATGGGCAGAAGACCTAAATCAACATTTCTTCAAAGAAGATATACAGATTGCCAACAAACACATGAAAGGATTCTCAACATCACTAATCATTAGAGAAATGCAAATCAAAACTACAATGAGGCATTACCTCACACCAGTCAGAATGGCCATCATCAAAAAATCTACAAACAAGAAATGCTGGAGAGGGTGTGGAGAAAAGGGAGCCCTCTTGCACTGTTGGTGGGAATGTAAACTGATAATAGCCACAATGGGAACACTATGGCAGTCCCTTAAAAACCTAAAAATAGAACTACCATATGACCCAGCAATCCCACTACCGGGCATATACACTGTGAAAACCATAATTCAAAAAGAGTCATGTACCACAATGTTCATTTCAGCTTTATTTACAATAGCCAGTACATGGAAGCAACCTAAGTGTCCATCGACAGATGAATGGATAAAGAAGATGTTGTACATATATATAATGGAATATTACTCAGCCATATAAAGAAACAAAATTGAGTTATTTGTAGTGAGGTGGATGGACCTAGAGTCTGTCGTACGGAGTGAAGTAAGTCAGAAAGAAAAAAACAAATACTGTATGCTAACACATATATATGGAATCTAAAAGATAAAAATGGTTCTGAAGAACCTAGGACCAGGACAGGAATAAAGATGCAGACATAGAGAATGGACTTGAGGACACGGGGAGGGGGAAGGGTAAGCTGGGATGAAGTGAGAGAGTAGGATAGACATATATACACTACCAAATGCAAAAATAGATAGCTAGTGGGAAGCAGCCGTATAGCACAGCGAGATCAGCTCTGTGCTTTGTGACCACCTAGAAGGGTGGGATAGGGAGGGTGGGAGGGAGATGCAAGGGGGAGTGGATATGGGCATATATGTATACATATAGCTGATTCACTTTGTTATACAGCAGCAAGGTACACAACAGTGTAAATCAATTATACTGCAATAAATATGTTTTTTTTTAAAAAGTGGGTAAAAAGGAGCCAACCTTGGACCTCTTTTTTTTTCCCCACTTCCCCCAGAACGGAAGCCTGCATTGTGTTTTTCTAGCTGACTCTATTGCTTTCCAACTAGACTGCTGTTATAGGAAAGAACAAACAATAATAATAACCTTTTCCTTGTGAAATTTTGGACCTCTCCAAAAAATTGTGTGCTTTCTCTGTGGAGAAAAGCTCAGTTCCTTTTGAACTAGTTTCCCTGCTTCCCCTCCCCTTGACTTCTTCAAGTTCAGTCATTTTTATGATGACGTTTCTCCTGTTTCCCTCTCAGAATTCCCCTTGGTTTGCTGTCCTCTTTGAAGCTGCAGGATTGGATTGATCTTTTCTCTGTGGTCACTGTTTCCTTCATCTCCAAGAGTTTCTTCTATGAATTCTCTCTCTTTTTCAGACCGCAGTCCTCAATATGTTTCTCTTGGCCTCCAATGACTTGGCAGTCAGATACTACCTTTTCTTTAGAAAACCTTTGTTTTTCTTTTTTTAACCTAGTCTTATTCTTCAGGTAAATCAAATTCCTGCAAGCCACTAAAGATTGCTAAGGGTCCTCATTTTGGCAGTACTAATTCAAGTATTGTGTTGTCAGAGATTTCCAAGAGAATTCTTCCCCATTAGACAGGTAAGTAGTGATGTTGCAAAGCTTTCTCTTGTGGTCTGTGTCATAGTACCTACTAACATGACAGCAAGATCAGTACAGCAAGGATTGTTGACCTCTGTGCTCGATTTTGCTTAAGATTCTAGTGTTTGGATTTAGAACTTAGTCAACCTGGAAGCCCCAGGAACCTGAGCAAGTGGCCCTCTAGTTTTATCCCACATATCAATGTTTTTCAACCAATACAAAGAAAAGGTATTGGGAAGAGAGTCTTTAGGGAAACCAGAAAAGTAACTTTAAAGAATTGCTGGTCCTCAGGGTGGCAGCCAGAGATGCAGTTGTGGGAGTGGAGGATCCTGCATGGCAAAGCTGGTCCATGCCCCAGTGTGGCCCTCTGGCATTAGAAACCACAGGAGAGTTGTACAGCTGCCTGGCCTCCAATGGGCCTTGGCAGCTGGTCATTCCAGAAAACTGGCAGCAATGGTGTCATTCCTAGGAACATGGTCCAGCAAGAAGAATGAAGATTTTATAGCCATGAGAAAGCTAACTATGGAGGATGGAGGGTTCATGCTATTCATCTTTTGAATCTGATGACAGTACTAGTGGGCTTTCCCAGGTCAGATAAATTTAGATTAACCCAAGGTTTTATCAGAATGGTACAAGACTCGATATACAGTAAAGGGAACAATTTAACAAGCCATGTTCTTTTTCTTGTTGGTAAGAGAGAAACAATAGAGTATGAAGCTATGTGAAAGAATACAAGAAGTAAGCGGTCAGAAGCTGAAATAATTTCATTTGATAAAATGATCTGGGAATGAGTATGTCTTTCTATAATATATATATGCACTTAACACAGTGCTGGTACTTACTAGGTTCTCAATAACTGTTAATAAGATATAATAATAAATTATGCCTGAAAAAAAAAAAGAATAACCACAGATGGATTCAATACCAGGGATCTCCTTCTTGGGTCTTGAAATCTAATGAACAACTATGTAAGAGAGAACCCCAAGGGAGAGATAACTAGATCAGCATATGGACACTTGGTCCTCCTTTAATTTAATCTGGAGAAATAAGAGGTATGTAACTATGCACAGCCATTGCTTCTTCATGTCTTTCTTTATCATATAAGTTATTTGCAATGGGCATGCATTGATTTTTTTAAACTAACATTACTAGCTTAAAATGATTAATATGACAAATTATACTAAGTAGATATTAACTTACATGTCAGTTTAGTAATTAAAGAATCTACTACTGGTTTAAAGAAAATAAATACATTAATATATTCAGTCCACGAAGATGTCATATAGAAAATTTTACTTCAGTGTGCTACAAGAGATGAGATGCTACTAGAATGTACAGCGGAAAAGCAAGCAAAAACACCTCAAAATAAAGATTGCTTGAGGACATACTGACCCTGATAATGTTACACATCCTTGCAATCCCTGAAGGAAAGGTTTAGACAAGGAGAATATAAATAGTTTCTGTTTATTAAATGACTGGTCCTGTTTAGAGTATTTCTGAAGATTTCTTCCTGAGAACATTTATAATAATAACAATTAACAACCAACACCACCTCCCTCCTCTTTCCTTGGGTCACTTTGGAGATACAGTGCATTGATATTTGTGTCAAAGAGAGAGTCTCTGTTTTTAATTAAGAAAAAAATGTTCAACTTTTATATCCTTTTTCTAAGTTGGTCATGTCAGAATCCAGGTGAAACCAAACGGGTTTTAAATTTCTCTTTATTTTTGTTCCCTGTAGAGAAGCGATATTTTACTCAAAAAATTTACTGCCAAAGACACTGATTATTCTTATGTGAAATAATCAATAGGAAATTTAAACATATACATATGCACAGAGTTTACACTTAGACTATGTTTCAAATAGTACATTCAATTTTACTTTGACTTTCTTAAAGGCATCTAATGATTTATCTTAACCTCTTTTATGCAGAAGAGATTCTAGTAACAAAACATATAAATTACTCCAGAGAAGGAAAACATAATGTTACTATGATTAAACAAAAATCTTATATCTGTAACGAAGCATGATTAAAATTTACCACTGTTTCTTTGTGTTTGGCTAAAACTTTCTGTTTATAAACTAACACACAGGGAGGAAACAGGAAAGAAACAGCCTAACCTTTATCCTTACAATGCATATTTGTTAAGGCCTGTGGTAAACTGCTAGTCAGTAGCTGAATCCCAGTGGCTAAATAAATATATAAATACGACAAAAAACGAAACACTTCTAGAAAGCTAGACTAAAACCAGAATTGCCTGAAGGATTCTCATTTCTTTTTCACTTTTAAACTCTTCTACCGCATCTACCATCCACTCCCATCATGGTGGTGGAAAACAATAGAGCTGCAATTTGAAGTCAAAAATTAATGTATTACAACAGATTTGAGAGCCAAACATTGAAGCGAGTCAGACAACTTTCTGTGATGGAAACCCACAGCTAAGAAAAATTAAACTTCCTATAATTGTATAAATTACACCAGAAATACTTGTAATTACCCAGGTAAACGATGACAAAAAAATTTGCCCTTCAGGAGCTGGATTACATTTGAAGGGAAGCTGCCCTTGTTTTCTATGCTCAAAAAGGAATGCATGTTGACGTACAGGAGAATAATAGCTAATGCATTTTGGATAGCACTGTGGAAAAGGATTTTAAAGAAACCTGATAAACAGGACATGGCTGTTTTCTGTAAGGAGATTCAACAAGCCCAACAAAACAAGAAGCCACATGTGATAGCCAAAACTATCCTCCACCCCCAACACACACACACACACACACACACACGCACACACACACACACGCTCACCACCCTTTTCAACTAGCTCCTCAAACACAACATTAGCAGGCAGATAGTAATCTAGAATGAACCAGATCTGGTGTTTTTCTTTTTGGATCTGGATGCAGCTGTAAATCAAGCCTGACTCTTGTGAGACAGGAGAGAGTTCTATGGGCTCTGGAAGCCACAGAAGGCCTGCCTTTAGATACCTGGCAGAGCCTCCAAATGTTAATCCCATGTCTCTCTCTCTCTCTCACACACACACACACACACACAAAGACCATCAATTCAGTCCTGCTAAATTAGACATAGAAGATGATGGATATGGCCTGCATTATTCCTGTAACCAATCATCTAAAATAAACAGGTTCATTTATTCATTTAGTGTTGCTATTAAATGATATTTGAAGGCAGACAAGCTTAAAGTATAAGGTAGAACATGTCATGTCAAGCCACTTAGGGAATCCTATAACTGATGTTATTTTCACCCTGAATGTACAGTTCACATTCATTGTTCCAGATGGGAGGTTCATCAGAGTCCCCCTAGAACATTTTGAAATCCTAACATGAGCCTCTTCAATCCGTAATTGTAAGCAAGGTCTTTCTCCTTCTTTGCCTTTCACCATGCATGCACTCCAGAGAGCAGTTTCTCTGTAACACATCATTCATAAGAAGACTTTCCCACCACCCTGCCCATAAAGTCAGCATTGAATCTTTTGCAATGTTTTGACACTTACCTAACTGAATACAAAGTGATCTGAAATTTCTCGCTCTGTTTGTTATATAGTTCTAATGGGCCAACACCCTTCATAAACAATCCAGTGCTCTTCAGAACAGAAGTGGCTTATTTAGCCTCGCTCAAAGTACCATGGTATCTTTTTAGTGGGAAGTCTCATCAAATGGAGCTATTCTCTGGGTAGACCCATTAAAACCAGACATAAGATAAAGAACATACGTAAATGTACTTTCATAGACCAAGTATTCTTAATTGCCTAGATTCCATTCTGCAAGTCAGTTGAATACTTTCTGAAACTACATATGCCAGGAAAACAAGCTGTATCTAAACAAATGCAGTATTATGGCTTCCCTGGTGGCTCAGTGGTTAAGAATCCGCCTGCCAATGCAGGAGACACGGGTTCAAGTCCTGGTCCGGTTAGATCCCACATGCTGTGGAGCAACTAAGCCTGTGAGCCACAACTACTGAGCCCACGAGCCACAACTACTGAGCCCACGAGCCACAACTGCTGAAGCCCGTGCACCTAGAGCTCCTGCTCCACAACAAGAGAAGCCACCGCAATGAGAAGGCTGCGCACCACAACGAAGAGTAACCCCCGCTCGCCGCAACTAGAGAAAGCCCACACGCAGCAACGAAGACCCAACACAGCCATAAATAAATAAATTAAATAGATAGATAGATAGATAAGAAAGTACACTGAGTCAATAGAGGGAATACCCAGCCACTATTTCTAACTCTGCAGCTATGAGAAACTCGATATTCAGTTTTCTTTTTTGTCAAACATTTTAATTCTAGGGGTTGAAACAGTTCCTTAAAATGTCTACCCAGGGCTTCCCTGGTGGCTCAGTGGTTGAGAGTCTGCCTGCTGGTGTGGGGGACACGGGTTCGTGCCCCGGTCCGGGAGGATCCCACATGCCGCGGAGCGGCTGGGCCCGTGAGCCATGGCCGCTGAGCCTGTGCGTCTGGAGCCTGTGCTCCGCGGCGGGAGAGGCTGCAGCAGTGAGAGGCCTGCGTACCACAAAAAAGAAAAAAAAAAATGTCTACCCAAAGAAGAAATGCAGGGTATCTAGGAAGAGAGGAAGGACAAAGGGAGGAAGGAACAATCCTCTTGCATCCTGCTCCATGACAACAAAGGAACACCCTGAGATCTTATCCTCCGTGTGGACCTCTAACAACCCAACTACAGCCATCATTACAGTTGACTCTTGAACAATGAGGATTTGAATTATGCAGGTCCACTTATACGCAGACATTTTTCAAAAATACTGCATTGCTACACAGTCCATGGTTGGTTGAATCCGAGGATACAGACCATGGATATGGAGGGTCAACTGTACGTTATATGTGGATAAACCACCGCATTGTTCAAGGGTCACCTGTATTTACAGAACATATCTGTGTTGAAAATTTAAGATAGTCCACTGAAAATTGAAGTAATCTGCACACCACAGACACAAAAGTTTAAAAAAAATAACAGTAAAGAAAAATCCTAATATAAGGAATAAAGTTATCATACATAAAACTTAGCTATGCAGAGTGCAGAGGTTTTGATGTAACCTACAGAATTCATCTAGAGCTACAACCCTTATAGGTAGACCCTTGTATGGTTGCTCCACAAATGTATATTCAGGATCCATTCTGCATCAGCTACCCCCAACTACTAAAGTCCCTAATTTCTAGTGGATATAGCAGAACAACATTCCATGAAATGGTAACATAACCTATGTGACAATGATGATACAAGAAGCCTGATAAAATGCTTTTAGATAGCCTTTTAGATCAGTTAAAAACCACCAGATTTTTATTTACAATGTCACCCAGTACTTATATATCTGTTTATCTGTCATTGCCTCAAGGCTTGGTTCTCGTTGATTAAATCTGTCTTAGTAAGGGTTATATAATTTTTCTTCTAGATATGAGACGGCCATAGGGACTTTACTTCCTGGTTAACCAGTCTTAATGAATCACCACATTTTCATATTTTCCCACAGGAAAGGAACATGGTATGACAGAAACAAGTTAAGGCATAATGATCTCCTTCTCTTTCTTGAACAAGTCTGAATCTTCCCTTTGTATATCCTTTGTGTATCCTTTCATTTGTAATAAGGAAATCACTAAGAATTTTAGCTTTTAAAAAATCATGCCAATACTAATCTCATTTCTTACAAAGGTCTAGAATTTATTACAAACTCATTTAAATCAACAACAGAAAAGGAAACAAACCTCCAAAAGATCAACAATTTACCTAATTTACATAATCACTAAAAATTAGGACCAAGTGATACAGAAAAAGATAGACACCACCTCACCACCAAATCTGTAAGTCCCATACCATACAAATACCAAGCACATGCATATTCACTAGGTAGGAAAACAGCTAAACTCTCAATTTTCTCAAATTTCCTTTGTAAAACTTTCCTTAAAAGGAATTTTCTTCCAAAATATTATAAATCATGATATTTTAGACCTTCTAGTATCTGCCATATTAGGTCAAAAATTATTGGTATTTTAATAGTGAGTTAAATCCACTTTAAGAGAGAGTTAATTAAATGAACACTTTAGGCATAACATGGTGTCACATAGTCAGGCAAATTCTGTGTATACAGATGGCATTCCAAAAACATCCCATTGCTATTTTCATGTCCATTTAGACATGAGGCACTGAGTATGTATGTGTTGAATTCGCAAATTCTCTTAAAGGCAGTCAGGTGCAGGTGCACGGGTTGGAGGGAAAACAGTCTGCCAGTCACTTAGGACTGCCAGGTTGCAGAGGACACTTGCACCTCTCTCCCACAAATCTTCAGGCAATCTGAAGCCACATAGGCTGCTCCAGGATAAACCTGGATTGTGGTGGATGAATAACAGGTCCATCTTTTCTTATATTTTCCTGGTCATTTTGCTAAATAGGTTGCAAAAGTCTCCCTCTGTAAGACCTATTTGGCAAGTAGTTTTTCTAGGACATAAAGCTAGAATACCAAGAAAATTTTCATAATCACAATGCAACCTAAAACCTTAGAAGTATTCCAGTGGTTTATGACAATCCAGCACCAAATCCATTGACTGAAGACTCATATTAAATACTACATCTTTGTTGATAAAGCCTAAACTCCTAAACCTGCCTGAAAGGCCCCCAAGATTTTGCCACTAACTTAATTTTCCTCCACCTGCCAGTGATCAATCTGACCTGTTTCTGCTCTCAGAACACTAGTTCATATGTGCTCATTCCAGGGGGTGAATTATGATCATTTTAAGATAATATTCATGTTGTTTCCACCCTCCTTTGCAACTAGGAATGACCATCAGCCTAGTCCATCTCTTTATTCCTAGTGACGGGTTCCAGAATGGTCATGTGATTCAAGCTGATACAGTGATACTCAACTGAGCCGTGCAGGAAGAAAAGCTCTTTTTACTGAAGCTGCTTAGTTCTGTAAGATGAAAAACTTGAGTGAAGAGGATCCACAACATTAAGCCAATCAGAGATTGGAGCTGGTGCAGAGGAACAAAGTAGTTTGTGGCCCTAAATCCAACCATGCCTAAAGCTAGTATACCCTCTGGAATTTCCAATTATGTGAACCAATTAATACCCTTTTTTGTTTAGGTGGTTTCTTTTCTTCAGTTTTTTTTTTTTTTTTTTTTTCTTTGCGATACGCAGGCCTCTCACTGTTGTGACCTCTCCCGTTGCGGAGCACAGGCTCCAGACACGCAGGCCCAGCAGCCATGGCTCACGGGCCCAGCCGCTCCGCGGCATGTGGGATCTTCGCAGACCGGGGCACGAACCCGTGTCCCCTGCATCGGCAGGCGGACTCTCAACCACTGCACCACCAGGGAAGCCCTCAGTTTAATTTTAAAAGACCTTTGGTGAAGATTAGAATCACATTCAGTATATAACACAAGTATTTCTACAAGCAATGCAGTAAAGTTTGAAATACACCATAACAAAAACATTTTATTATTCCACTAGTGAGAAATCTGTTTTTTTACTTTTATCTAAGTTTAACATCAATTCTCCTCCTCTTCTGATCTTGGTCTCCCACTAATTTTAATGCACAACAAAAGTGTTTATTGTGTAAGCTGTGTTTTTACATTCTGCCTATTTTTCTGTTGAGGTTTACATTCTTATTAATTTGTAAGAGATTTCTGTATATTAGGGATAGAAGACTTCTATCATATACGTGGCTATCATATATGTGGAAAATTCTTTTTCCTACTGGCCATTTATCTTTCCGTCTCATGTGTAGTATCGATTCCATTTATAACATTTAACTTTTTATACTTAAATTTACCAATCTGCTTTTTTATTGTTTCTGGCTTTCACATCATACCTAGAAAATCATACTTCTCCACCCCAATATTTTCTTTAAAATCTGCCCATATTGTCTTCTGTTACTTTTACTTTTATACTTTTTAACAAGTATAATTATGTAAAGAGCACGGTAGAAATGACATTCTTCCCCAGCTGGTTATATACTGGACAAACACTTTATTCATGAATGCATATTTTCCTTACTGATTCAAGATTCTAACTTTCTCAAATGCTATATCCCTATATATACTTGGGGCTGAGGATGGACAATTTGTTTTTTAACCATCTATTTCTCACATTGTTTTAATTTCAGCTATTTTATGACACAATTTAACATCTGTTTAGGCAATACTCCTTCTTAGTATTTTTGTTTTTCAGAATTCTTTCATCTATACTTGCATGTTTATTCTTCAAAGTGAATTGAGAATCATTTTGCCAAGTTCCTCACCAACCTCCCCACAATAAATAGGGATTTTAATTGATAATACACTGTGTATAGAATAAATTTAAACCAAATTGACCTCTTTATAAAAATTGTCTACTTGTTCTAAGGTATGTCTCTCTATTCAAATCTTTTGAAATGCTCTCAAATCTTTTTGTTATGCTATTATGTAGAACGTTATAAACTTATTCATTCAGTTCCTTCATATTTCTTGTTAAGACTATTCTAGATATTAGATGCATTTATTTGTAAATGGAAATGGAATATTTTCTCTTTATGTTTCCCTTATAAGAATGTGCAATATTAGAAAGCTACTGGTTTTATTTATTTTACAACCATCTACCATAATGAATATCCTTATTTTCTTAAAACTTTCATAAGTCTGCAAGATATATAATTTTGTTAATATTTTCAAAGAAGGGCAGTTAGTTTAAAATAGTTTAGGGAATAATTCGGTGACTAGTACAATTTAAAATTTTAAAAGTGTCTGCTGGTTTAAAATACACACACACACACACAAAACCTTACACACATATATACATACAAATCCTCTGGATTGGGACATGTTTTCTTCTAGAATACTAGCAAAAGCAAGGAATTCAGTAGCTTTGTAAAGCACTCACAGTGTTTTCAGAGCTCTTCCTCTGTTCCACCATTTTGTTTCTCCAATAAGAGCATACACATCACTTAGCGCAATTCCTCTAAGAAACCATTCTTTTTCAGTGATTCTCAAAAATCAAATATTGCAATTTAAAAATCAGAAAAGGAAAACATCTCATCTGATGCTTCTGTTACATTTTCTTTTACCGGGTTCACAATGTATGATTAACAATGCACATAAACTTGGCTCTGTGATGTTGTGTTTAGATAATGATTGAAATCCATTAAACTATCCTTTTATGGTTGATGATCTGTCAGCTGAACATCCAGCAGTTTCTTTTTATAGAAAAATGATTTGATCTGCAATGTCCTGGAACATGTTTTTCCAGCTATTTGGCTTCAAGCTTATGCTAATTACCAAGCATTATCTTACAACTTCTGTGGCACACATGAACATTAAAATCGCCTCCCCCTAGAAGCTTTCTTTGAAGATGAACCAGTGGAATTTCTATAACATTCACTGCAGGTACTACTCAAGTGATAGTACTACAACAAAGTTTTTTTTTTTTTGATTTTGATTTTTTTATACAGCAGGTTCTTATTAGTCATCCATTTTATACACATCAGTGTATACATGTCAATCCCAATCACCCAATTCATCATACCACCACCACCACCACCACCCCGCCACTTTCCCCCCTTGGTGTCCTTACATTTATTCTCTACATCTGTGTCTCAATTTCTGCCCTGCAAACCGGTTCATCTGTACCATTTTTCTAGGTTCCACATATATGTGTTAATATACGATATTTGTTTTTCTCTTTCTGACTTACTTCACTCTGTATGACAGTCTCTAGATCCATCCATGTCTCTACAAATGACCCAAATTCATTTCTTTTTATGGCTGAGTAATATTCCATTGTATATATGTACCACATCTTCTTTATCCATTCATCTGTCGATGGACATTTAGGTTGCTTCCATGACCTGGCTGTTGTAAATAGTGCTGCAATGAACATTGGGGTGCATGTGTCTTTTTGAATTATGGTTTTCTCTGGGTATATGCCCAGTAGTGGGATTGCTGGATCACATGGTAATTCTATTTTTAGTTTTTTAAGGAACCTCCATACTGCTCTCCATAGTGGCTCTAAAGGGTTTCTTTTTAAAACTAAGTTTTATTTTTCATATGTCTTAGAGAGTCAATAGATTTTTATTAGAATGTTATATTTTCTCAAAGAAACACCCTGAGTTATAGTAGAGATATGCTGAAAAATACAGAAGATTCATTTGTCTTTTCCTAACAGCTCTTTTAACCAATTATTTAATAACATTAGTTAACTTCTATTTTTTTATCACTGATTCTGCTAATGAGACAGAATCTGAATCCTGAATCTGAATTGTATCTGAATCCCAGAAGTGTAGATCAAACTCCTTCATGTGTACATGAAATGATATTAGTAATAACAACCATTTACTGAGTGATTATTATGTGTCAGGTACTAAGCTAAGTGTTCCACATGTGTAATTTCATTTAATTATTATGACAACCCATGAGGTTGATGCTATTATTATCCTCATTTTAATGATGAGAAAACTAAGGCTTAAAGGAGTAAAGTCAGATAGAATGCAAAGCCCAAACTCTCATCCATTCACATAAGCAATGAAGAATCTCATATTTGAGTACCCAATAGCAGCATGAGTAAATTGCCTACTTACCTAGTGAACTCCACTAGAAATCAGGAGATGCCCTTGGGACAGCTATTGTGACTAGAAACAGAAGCTAAGGATAGTAAGAATGAGCTCTCTCTGAAAATATTCAAAAATAGTATCTCACTGAAACCTCACGACTGTCCTGTTAAATCATTATTGTTCCCATTTACAGGTGGGAATGACAAAAAGTCACATAGCTAGGAAGTAACAGAGCCATAGCCAAATCTTGTAGATCCAAGTCCGACACTCCCACCACATAACTCAGGTTCATAGACATGGTGACAGAGATGGCAAAACCTGTCCTTCCTGGTGTCACACCCATGGTATCCTCAAGTTCACTTCACCCTCGGTGTAGACACTGTGGCTGTCTCAAACGTGAGTCAACCACAGTAACTGCTGGTCTCTATCTTTAGGTAAAAGAAAACATCTCTTATTAGCTTATTTCCTTTTATATCCTGTTTTTCTTGTTCCTGGATATCAACAAAATGCCATTCAAAGCAGTTAAAATTCTGTAAATAATTCTTAATCCACTTGATGTTCTATGCAGTTTGACCTACATTTTATAAACTTAATTAGCTGCTTGAAATTCATGTACATATAAAAGTTGTTTCATCTTAGTTATTCTGTACAATCCCAACATGCCACTCATCACAGACCACTTTTACAACTCTCCAACTACTTTGTAAGCTCTCCTACATGCTCTACAAGGCCTTATTGCTCTGGGTCCTGTCTACTTATGGCAGAGGGAGCCTTGCTCCCCTCCATGCCTCAGCCTCCCAGGCAGTTAGCCTGGGGACCTGAGACCAGCTTGGCCTGTTGGACTACATGTATATTAAATCATTAAACCTCACAATTAAGTAGTCTGTTTTCTTAGATTCTGTATGTATCTGCTTGGCATCCACTGATCATATGATTATAATAACTATATTTTCTTAATTTCTGTATTTTTGATGCTCTGGCATTTGGGGGCTTCAATGACCCAGGGAGTGATGCCCCACTCAGACCTGGAGACAGATGGCCCTTCCAGGGCTAGCCAATTCTTAAAGACCATAAAAGTCTCAGCCAGGAGCACATCTCTCATATACAAACCATCCAATCCCGAGTCCCCAGACACCTCTTTATATCTAACCCTCGCACACCAAGCCAATATTTCCCCTGCACTAAATCACCTCAGAGCCAGGTACCAGGCAACAAGAAACTACTCCTTTAGCCTGAAGCCAACAGGAATTATTCAAACTTGCCATTCTGTTTTCCCTGCCCTACTTCTCCCCAGGAAATCCCAATAAAAGTTCTGACCCATACTCTCCCCTCTCTCCTGTCTTCTGCCACCTGAACAAGACCTGAAACTTCCCCCATGGTCCTGAATGGTATTCAGTGACGCCCCTCTCTGGAACCTGTGGGCATAATCAACTTCTTCCTTCCAAGCTTCCCTACTTTGGCTGTACCAGCTTTACCACACCACATCCAACATGGACATTCTTGGAACACCAGATACCATTTCTAACCTCATTTTAGAGAGGATGAAACTGAGGCACAGAGTATTGAAACAATTTCCTAAGATAAAGTGAAAAGCCAAGATTCTAAGCCAGGTAGGCGGGCTCCAGATGGCAATAAACCAGGGCTTTGTCATCTTCTTTGCTCCCCTCTCCCCCTCCACTGTCCCTGGAATAGCACCTGGCTTCATGTTTTTTCTTTGTATTCAGTTGATGTGATACGAGGCCACTTGTGTATTTTACAGTGGTCTCAAAAAGCAATTGCCATAGATGTAGTACTTGAACCTGCAGTCTGCTCTATCACAAATCCTAGTTTTATTTTAAATTTTACTGTTTTATTCATTTTTAGTCTTAAGATTTCTAGATATTCTTTTACCAAGTATTCTATCCCAGTTCTGATGAAAAACTAGTCTCATTGTTTCTGATATATATATATACACACACACACAGACACACAAACAGGGGAAGGATGACAGAGTCCAGGAGACTGTCCATGAGGCATATTCACAAAGACAGGTACACTGGCATTTGGGAGGATGAAAGCTGCTCTTTTTCCTAGGCTACACTGTATTTAAATCACCTCTCCATCAAGACATCAGTATTTCCATCGAAGCTCCCAGGATTTCTGTTACCCCCAAGTAAGCTAATCTAGCATGATCTGATATAAAACCAGAGGTTATCATAGCAAGCTTTGGTAAAGAAGTCAGGGCTGGGCTTCGCTGGTGGCACAGTGGTTGAGAATCTGCCTGCCAATGGAAGGGACACGGGTTCAAGCCCTGGCCTGGGAAGATCCCACATGCTGCAGAGCAACTAAGCCTGTGTACCACTACTACTGAGCCTGCACTCTAGAGCCTGCATGCCACAACTGCTGAAACCCGTGGGCCTGGAGCCCATGCTCTGCAACAGGAGAAGCCACAGCAATGAGAGGCCCGTACACTGCAACAAAGAGTAGCTCCCATTCACTGCAACTAGAGAAAGTCCGCGTGCAGCAACAAAGACCCAACACAGCCATAAATAAATAAATAAATAAATAAAATTTATTTTAAAAAAAAGTCAGGGCAAAAGTGATGAGCAATATATTAGGTTAGCTCCCCCAGAGAAACAGACTTTAGTATGATTTAAAGATCTCTAAGTAACCAACCCCTTGACCCCCATGAATAAACCTTATATTAATGCATTCTCCCCAAGGATCCTTGGGAAAAAGACTTGAACATTTCCATGGAATTCTTAGACAACATTCATGTGTTTGCCCTATGTCAAGACCAAGAGTGGGGGCGGGGGGGTAGTTTTCAGGCTAATTAATATACAATTGTATACCAGTTTTGCCATGTGTAGATTCAGCTATAGTGTTAATAAGAAAAGGTATATTTCTAATAAATATTTGCTACCACAAGTAGAAAGATAAGGAAGCCTGTTAGGAAAAATTGCCAGTGCCCTAGTCTCACATTTCTGAGAAAGGGCTTCTAGGGTAAAACTCCCTCCACTTTCCCTACATGCCCCTCTGTGTGTCCCAAACAACACACAGATGATTGGGAGATTAGAACAAAGAACTGTACAAGTGTGACTCAGCCCTTCTACCTTCACTCCTTCAAGTCTACAGAGATAGAGGGCTTTCATTATGGCAAGAGAGAGAAGTTCAGGCCCTGATGAAAAAATATTTTGGTGTCCTCCAGAGCAGGGTAGACTAACAAAACTCCTTATAGGGCTTTGTATTGACCCACACTCTTTCCAGACCACCAGCCCCAGTTATTTGTATTGGCTCCCCCCACCCCTCATTGCTTCTGGCCTTCACCTCCAGATCCTAAACTACATGTAATACATACACAAGAGTCAGGACCCCAAATTTCTCCCTCTTTGTCAACTACTAAAGTTCAGCAGAAGCAAAGCAGTAATTCTGAGTATGTTTTCTCTACAGTATTCTTTGGATCATCCTAAAGCTTATACTTAAGGGAAAACATAAACAATCAAATTTTCCACTACTAAGGAAATATCTAAGCTCCATACCCAGACTCAGCCTTAATAGTCATTTGATCCAGATCTATCTGGCTCTGCCCATTTCTCAATTAGTTCCAAACTCAGAGGACTTATGAGGTAGAAGTAACGATCCTCCACCTCTTCAAACTTTAAAAAGTTCTGTCAAAGGTAACCTTAAAAGCTGTAAAATGATGCTGGAGGAACGAAGATGGTGGAGTACAAGGACATGCTCTCACTGCCTCTTGTGAGAACACCAGAATCACAACTAGCTGCTGGACAATCATTCACAGGAAGACACCAGAACTCACCAAAAAAGATACCCCACATCCAAAGACAAAGGAGAAGCCAAAATGAGACAGTAGGAGGGGCACAATCACAGAAAAATCAAAACCCATAACTGCTGAGTGGATGACTCAGAGACTGGAGAACACTTATACCACAGAAGTCCACCCTCTGGAATGAAGGTTCTGAGCCCCACGTCAGGTTCCCAACCTGGGGGTCCACCAATGGGAGGAGGAATTCCTAGATAATCAGACTTTGAAGGCTAGTGGGATTTGACTGCAGGACTTTGACAGGACTGGGGGAAACAGAGACTCCACTCTTGAAGGGCACACACAAAGTAGTGTGTACATTGGGACCCAGGGGAAGGAGCAGTGACCCCAGGGGAGACTGAACCAGACCTACATGCTGGTACTGGAGGGTCTCCTGCAGAGGCAGGTAGTGGCTGTGACTCACTATGGGGAAAAGGACACTGGCAACAGAAGTTCTGAGAAGTACTCCTTGGCATGAGTACTCCCAGAGTCCGCCACTAGCCCCACCAAAGAGCCCAGGTAGGCTACAGTGTTGGGTTGCCTCAGGCCAAACAACCAACAGGGAGGGAAGCGAGCCCCACTCATCAGCTGTCAGGTGGATTAAAGTTTTACTGAGCTCTGCCCACCAGAGAAATACTCAGCTCTACACACCACCAGTTCTTCCCATCAGGAAACTTACACAAGCCTCTTAGATAGCCCCATCCACCAGAGGGCAGACGGCAGAAGCAAGAAAACTACAGTCCTGTAGCCTGTGGAAGAAAAAACACATTCACAGAAAGATAGACAAGATGAAAAGGCAGAGGGCTATGTACCAGATGAAGGAACAAGATAAAACCCCAGAAAAACAATTAAATGAAGTGGAGATAGGCAACCTTCCAGGAAAAGAATTCAGGATAATGATAGTGAAGATGATCCAGGACCTTGGAAAAAGAATGGAGTCAAAGACTGAGAAGATGCAAGAAATGTTTAACAAAACCTAGAAGAATTAAAGAACAAACAACAGAGATGAACAATACAAAATTGAAATGAAAAATACACTAGAAGGAATCAATAGCAGAATAACTGAGGCAGAAGAATGGATAAGTGACCTGGAAGACAGAATGGTGGAATTCACTGCTGCAGAACAGAATAAAGAAAAAGGAATGAAAAGAAATGAAGACAGATTAAGAGACCTCTGGGACAACATTAAACACAACAACGTTCGTGTTATAGGGGTCCCAGAAGGAGAAGAGAGAGAGAAAGGACTAGAGAAAATATTTGAAGAGATTACAGTCGAAAACTTCCATAACATGGGAAAGGAAATAGTCAACCAAGTTCAGGAATCACAGAGAGTCCCATACAGGATAAGCCCAAGGAGAAACACGCCAAAACACATAGTAATCAAACTGGCAAAAATTAAAGAAGAAAAATCATTGAAAGCAGCAAGAGAAAAATGAGAAATGACATAACAAGGGAACTCCCATAAGGTTAACAGCTGATTTCTCAGCAGAAACTCTACAAGCCAGAAGGGAGTGGCATGATATACTTAAAGTGATGAAAGGGAAGAACCTACAACCAAGATTACTCTACCCGGCAAGGATCTCTTTCAGATTCAATGGAGAAATCAAAAGCTTTACAGACAAGCACAAGCTAAGAGAATTCATCACCACCAAACCAGCTCTACAACAAATGCTAAAGGAACTTCTCTAGGTGGGAAACAAGAGAAGAAAAGGACCTACAAAAGCAAACCCAAAACAATTAAGAAAATAGTCATAGGAACATACATATCAAAAATTACCTTAAAGTTGAATGGACTAAATGCTCCAACCCAAAAGACACAGGCTTCCTGAATGGATACAAAAATAAGATCCATCTATATGCTGTCTACAAGAGACCCACTTCAGACCTAGGGACACATACAGCTTGAAAATGAGGGTATCGAAAAAGATATTCCCTGCAAATGGAAATCAAAAGAAAGCTGGAGTAGCAATACACATATCACATAAAATAGACTTTAAAATAAAGAATGTTACAAGAGACAAGGAAGGACATTACATAATGATCAAGGGATCAATCCAAGAAGAAGATATAACGATTATAAATATATATGCAACCAACATAGGAGCACCTCAATACATAAGGCAACTGCTAACAGCTATAAAAGAGGAAATCGACAGTAACACAATAATAGTGGGGGACATTAACACCTCACTTACACCAATGGACAGATCATCCAAAATGAAAATAAATAAGGAAAAAGAATCTTTAAATGACACAATAGACCAGATAGATTTTATTGATATTTAGAGGACATTCCATCCAAAAACAGCGATTACAGTTTCTTCTCAAGTGTGCACAGAACAGTTTCCAGGATAGATCACATCTTGGGTAACAAATCAAGCCTCAGTAAATTTAAGAAAATTGAAATCATATCAAGCATCTTTTCTGACCACAACACTATGAGATTAACAATGAATTACAGGGGAAAAAAACGTAAAAAACACAAACACGTGGAAGCTAAACAATATGTTATGAAGTAACCAAGAGATCATTGAAGAAATCAAAGAGAAAATGAAAAAATACCTGGAGACAAATTACAACAAAAACACGATGATCCAAAACCTATGGGATGCAGCAAAAGCAGTTCTAAGAGGGAAGTTTATAGCTATACAACCCTACCTTTAGAAACAAGAAAAATCTCAAATAAACAATCTAACCTTACACCTAAAGGAACTAGAGCAAGTAGAACAAACAAAACCCAAAGTTAGTAGAAGGAAAGAAATCATAAAGGTCAGAGCAGAAATAAATGAAATAGAAACAAAGATAACAATAACAAGGATCAAGAAAACTAAAAGCTGGTTCTTTGAGAAGATAAACAAAATTGATAAACCATTAGCCAGACTCATCAAGAAGAGGAGGGAGAGGACTCAAATCAATAAAATTAGAAATGAAAATGGCGAAGTTACAACAGACAGAAATACAAAGCATCCTAAGAGACTACTACAAGCAACTCTATGCCAATAAAATGGACAACCTGGAAGAAATTCTTAGAAAGGTATAACCTTCCAAGACTGAACATGAAGAAATAGAAAGTAGTATGAACAGACCAATCACAAGTAATGAAATTGAAACTGTGATTAAAAATCTTCCAACAAACAAAAGTTCAGGACCAGATGGCTTCAAAGGTGAATTCTATCAAACATTTAGAGAAGAGCTAACACCCATCCTTCTCAAACTCTTCCAAAGAATTGCAGAGGAATGAACACTCCCAAACTCATTCTATGAGGCCACCATCACCCTAACACCCAAACCAGACAAAGATACTACAAAAAAAGAAAATTACAGACCAATATCACTGATGAATATAGATGCAAAAGTCCTCAACAAAATACTAGCAAACAGAATCCAACAACACATTAAAAGGATAATACACCATGATCAAGTGGGATTTATCCCAGGGAGGCAAGGATTCTTCAGTATACATAAATCAATCAATGTGATAAACTATATTAACAAATTGAAGAATAAAACCGTATGATCATCTCAATAGATGCAGAAAAGGCTTCTGACAAAATTCAACACCCATTTATGATAAAAACTCTCCAGAAAGTGGGCATAGAGGGAAAATACCTCAATATAATAAAGGGCATATACGACAAACCCACAGCAAACATCATTCTCAATGGTGAAAAACTGAAAGCATTTCCTCTAAGATCAGGAACAAGACAAGGATGTCCACTCTCACCACTATTATTCAACATAGTTTTGGAAGTCCTAGCCTCGGCAATCAGGGAAGAAAAAGAAATAAAACGAATACAAATTGGAAAAGAAGAAGTAAAACTGTCACTGTTTGCAGATGACATGATACTATACATAGAGGATCCTAAAGATGTCACCAGAAAACTACTACAGCTAATCAATGGATTTGGTAAAGTGGCAGGATACAAAATTAATGCACAGAAATCTCTTGCATTCCTATACACAAATGATGAGAAATCTGAAAGAGAAATTAAGGAAACACCCCCATTTACCATTGCAACAAAAAGGATAAATAATCCTAGGAATAATCCTACCTAGAGAGACAAAAGACCTGTATTCAGAAAACTATAAGACACTGATGAAAGAAATTAAAGATGATACCAACAGATGGAGAGATATACCATGTTCTTGCATTGGAAAAATCAATATTGTGAAAATGACTATACTACCCAAAGCAACCTACAGATTAAATGCAATCCCTATCAAATTACCAATGGCATTTTTTTATGGAAGTAGAACAAAAATCCTAAAATTTGTATGGAGACACAAAAGACCCCGAATAGCCAAAGGAGTCTTTGGCAAGAAAATGGAGCTGGAGGAATCAGACTCCCTGACTTCAGACTATACTACAAAGCTACAGTAATCAAGACAATATGGTACTGGCACAAAAACAGAAACATAGATCAATAGAACGAGATAGAAAGCCCATAGATAAATCCACGCATCTATGGTCAACTAATCTATGACAATGGAGGCAAGGGTATACAATGGAGAAACGACAGTCTCTTCAATAACTGGTGTTGGGAAAACTGGACAGCTATATGTAAAAGAATTAAATTAGAACTCTACCTAACACCATACACAAAAATAAACACAAAATGAATTAGAGACCTAAATGTAAGACCGGACACTCTAAAACTCTTAGAGGAAAACATAGGAAGAACACTCTTTGACATAAATCACAGCAAATTCTTTTTTGATCCACCTCCTAGAGAAATGGAAATAAAAACAAAAATAAATAAATGGGGCCTAATGAAACTTAAAAGCTTTTGCACAGCGAAGGAAACCATAAACAAGATGAAAAGACAACCTTCAGAATGGAGAAAATATTTGCAAACGAATCTACTGACAAAGGATTAATCTCCAAATATATAAAAATCTCATGCAGCTCAATATTAAAAAAAGCAACCCAATCCAAAAATGGGCAGAAGACCTAAATAGACATTTCTCCAAAGAAGACATACAGATGGCCAAGAAGCACATGAAAAGCTGCTCAACATCACTAATTATTAGAGAAATGCAAATCAGAACTACAACGATGTATCACTTCACACCAGTTAGAATGGGCATCAGCAGAAAATCTACAAACAACAAATGCTGGAGAGGGTGTGGAGAAAAGGGAACCCTCTTGCACTGTTGGTGGGAATGTAAACTGATACAGCCACTATGGAGAACAGTATGGAGGTTCCTTAAAAAACTAAAAATAGAATTATCATATGATCCAGCAATCCCACTACTAGGCATATACCCAGAGAAAAGCATAATTCAAAAAGACACATGCACCCCAATGTTCACTGCAGCACTATTTACAATAGCCAGGTCACAGAAGCAACCTAAATGCCCATTGACAGATGAATGGATAAAGAAGATGTGGTACATATATACAATGGAATATTACTCAGCCATAACAAGGAAGGAAATTGGGTCATTTGTAGAGACGTGGTTGGATCTAGAGACTGTCATACAGAGTGAAGTAAGTCAGAGAGAGAAAAACAAATATCGTATATTAACACATATATGTGGAACCTAGAAAAATGGTACAGATGAACTGGTTTGTGGGGCAGAAATTGAGTCACAGATGTAGAGAACAAACGTATGGACACCAATGGGGGAAAGCAGTGGGGGCGGTGGTGGTGTGATGAATTGGGCAATTGGGATTGACATGTATACACTGATGTGCATAAAATTGATGACTAATAAGGACCTGTTGTATAATAAATAAACTAAAATTCAAAAAAAAGTAAAGGCAACCCAAATACCCATCAAAGGATGAATGGGTAAACAAAATTTGATGCATCTATACAATGGAATATTGTTCAGCCATAAAAAGGAATGAAGTGCTGATCCATGCCACAACATGGATGAACCTCAAAAACATTATGCTAAGTGAAAGAAGCCAGACTATAAGGGCCAAGTATTATATGATTCCACTCATATGAATTATCCAGAATAGGCAAATCCCTAGAGACAAAAAGCAGATTGGTGGTTGCCAGGAGCTAAGGTGAGCACGGGGAAGAAACAGTGACTGCTTATTGGGTACAGGGTTTCCTTTTGAGATAATAAAAATGTTTTGGAACTAGAGACAGGTGGTGGTTGCACAACATGTGAATGTACTAAATTCTACTGAATTGTATACTTTAAAATGGTTAATTTAAAAAAAGCTATAAAATGTTTAACACTTATCTTGTACTTAAAAAAAAAAAATCAAATCCTAGTTTCGCTAGGTCTCCCTGAGTCGAAAGTTCACGTCCTGATAATATCAGGTACAGTTGTATGCCTCCATTCTGATTTTTGCTTCATTGTTGAACTCAAAAAATCTTAGAACTGAAAATAATTATAGGGACTACTGAGAAGTATCTTGCCCAAGGTCCCAAAGCTAGTCACTGACAGAGCTAAAGCTAAACCCAAGTCTTCCAATTCCCAGTGGGGTTCTCTTTCCATGCTATTAGACTTCCTTCTAGTGCTCTTTTGGTGACCTAATTCTATATGTGTCTTCATTCCTTCGTTAATATATGAACGATGTTTGGTGATAGCAAGTAGGTGTGATAAATATAAAATATCAAAATTCGAAGCAAAATTAGAGAAAACAAACAGCTCTGCTTTCATTTTACTGATGAGGCACCTGAGGGCCGGAGAGATGGCACAGCCCAGCCAGACTACACTGCTCCTGCATCTAAACTCAGTTCTCTTTCCTACTCAGAAATGCCCATCCTAACCACTGCAAGCCAAAACTCAAGTGTTATTTCTTTCTGCTTGGCCAGTAACAGAGATATTTAACCCCCTAAATAAAAGCATAAGCAGTACATTATTATAAGTGTCACGTAACTCTCGACAGAGACCATTCTGTTGATTGATTTAAATTAGCTTTCTCCTAAAACTTACTACCTTTTTGGTAATGAGATTTCTCTATCCTAGCATAGACAATATTTAGAATACCAACCCTGTTTCTTAGGTAGGAAACAACTCAATGATGAACGCTGATGAAAACCATTAGTTGTGCAAAACCATATTAAGTTGTTTCAGTAACAAGGCAGGGACTGTTTAATGAAGTATGTCTTCACAATAAATAACAACAATAAAGGGAAATTTACTGCTTTTGTACTCCAATGGACATTTGCCACACATTCCAGAGCATTGGAAATGAAAATTGGATATATTTAATTAAGTTAGTATGTAAGTTAAAAGGTAAAGAATGTTTAGGAGAAATCAGTTAACATTCGGGTCCTAAGTTTTAAAAATAGGTTCATCTTAATGCAAATATATGAACTCAATCAGTGTCATATTTATTCCATGCATTTATTGTCTCTGCTGAATAATAATGTGAATATTGAGACTCCTACACATTTGTTATACTTTGGTATGAATTTCCTCAAGGACTGTGGTTTATTAAACAAAAGGCCCTACTGTATAGCACAGGGAACTATATTCAATATCCTATGATAAACCATAATGGAAAAGAATATTAAAAGAATGTGTATATGTGTATAACTGAATCACTTTGCTGTATAGCAGAATTAACACAACACTATAAAACAACTTAAAGAAAAAAAGGACTGTGGTTTATCATTTTCACAGAAAATCCCGGGATTAATGAAGTGCAGACCTAAGATGTGCCACAGTGTATGTGTCCCATGCTCAAGAGCCCCATCCCTAGAAGGACAGACCAAGAGAACCCACAATCCACATGCAGTGAGACCACCACAGAGAAACACAAGCTCGTGCCCAAAGGATGAATCCCAGGTGGAGTCAATCATCACTCTTTTGTTCCCTCTACAGTGTGGGTCACCCACCTAGGTTGGAAGTTCCTTGTGAGCTGGGGTGGCATATGTTCATCACTGTGTACCCAACACAACCTGGATGAAGCTATCACTTGCCAGCCACAGTTCTGAAGCATCCTATCTCTTCCCCTCTCACCTCGTCCTTTTTCTGAGCTGCTTTCTTTTTTTTTTTTTTTTTTTTTTGTTTTTGTTTTTGCGGTATGCGGGCCTCTCACTGTTGTGGCCTCTCCCGTTGCGGAGCACAGGCTCCGGATTCGCAGGCCCAGCAGCCATGGCTCACGGGCCCAGCCGCTCCGCGGCATATGGGATCCTCCCAGACCGGGGCACGAACCCGTATCCCCTGCATCGGCAGGCGGACTCTTAACCACTGCGCCACCAGGGAGGCCCCCTGAGCTGCTTTCTTAATGACTTTTTCCTTTTCTACCTTTCCTGCTTTCTAGCTCTTCCAAATGTTGCTCTCAATACCAGTTCTGAAAAAGGAAGGGCTGTGCCTGTCTTGTTCTTTGTGGTATCCATAATGCCCACCAGGAAGAAAGCCTATAACATCACTGACTATTGGTTTTGTGTCTATTTGAACACTTTTAGGGAGAAAGTATTTGAAATTGTTCCATCCATCCATTTTATAACAATTCTAATTGATAAAGCCTTCTTCAGGTAACTCAGATGTACAGGTGTTTTATGGGTGGGTAAGGAGGAAAGTATTGATAGAATTCTGCTTCCTAAAAGCATGTTTTCTCCATATCATTATGTTTAAGCAAAAAATATACCTCACCATTTTTCTTCCTTTTGGCACTATACAAGAATGAATATAAGCCTTGTCCTCAATAGATATTCAGTTATTTGAAGATAAATAAGATGTCTCTGACTCAAAACAATTCAGATTGAACATGGTCAATGCTTCTCATTGCCCCTGACATTAACTTCTACCTATCCACCTCACCACACTTCCCTTTTCCTTTAATATATATATATATATATATATATATATATAATCTCCATTGGTATTAAATAACTGATATTTCTAAATGAGAAAAATAATCAGGAAAATATCAATTTGCAAACCCTTTCAGGAGATCCTTAGAAGAAAACAACACTGTTGAATAAAGTCCTGTCAGACTATTCTAACATCCGACAAAGTGAAAGATCAGGTAAAATTAGGGATGAGCATGCCTTTAAATTCTGATCATGGAGAATACTTACCCACATATCACAAGGTGAAATTTACCTATCAAACAATAATTATGGGGATGTAAGCCTGACTGGAAAGCTACACCAACAGTGTGGTTGATTCTGTCTACACTGAGGAGCACACACCATGATCCATAGACTCAAGTCATGAAGGAATTAGAACCGGGCCTAGTGAAATTGCATGATTTTATCCACATGAACCTTGCATATGCACTTTTTGAACTATATCCGATTGCACGCTCCCTTTTGCACACTTACACATTACACACAAGAATGAGGAAAGTACATAAAACAAATATACATCTCATCTATACACAGAGGTCCCAAGTTAAAAATGTATGGCATCTTTCCAGGCCCTCAGAATGTGTTTTTTAAAGGGCACAAAAAGTTCAATTAAGTGTATGTAATATAAAGTTCTTTTGTTTTACCCACGTTAACAACTAAATCAAAAGTCAAAAGTTTCAGACAAACACCAAGCAGTGTGGCATACAATGGAATGTTATCCAGCCATTGAAAAGAATACATGCTACCGACACATCTACAACAAGGAAGCCAGACACAAGGGTTGTGTATCGCATGATTCCATTTATATGAAATGCCCAGAACAGGCAGATGGGTAGAGACAATAGATCAGTGCTTGCTCAGGGCTGAGGGTGGTGATGGTGGAAGGAATGGGGAGGGATTGCGGATGGGGAAGGGGTTTCTTTAGGTGAGGAAATATTCTAAAATGATGGTGACAGTTGTACAATTCTGTGAATACACTAAAATGCATTGCATTGTACACTTTAAATGGGTGGGTTTTATGGTGTGTAAATTACATCTCAATAAAGCTGTTATTAAATGGCAAAAACAAAAAAAAAGTTTCAATTTCTAAAAGCAAAGCAACATTCTTAGCTACCAAGGATTTACTTTGTAATTCTCTATCCACAGACCTATTGTTGCAGAGGTGGCAAGTTATTGCTATTGGTCAGAACTATTCTTTTCTTCCATGTTGCTGTTTTTTCATGCATGTGGGGGAAGGAAGGGGAAAACACAGATCTGCATCAGCAGAGCTCCTGGTTTTGTAGCTTTAAAAGGGGTTCATAAAAGAGGAAAGCACATACTCATTTTTGTCAAATCTATGAGGAATATGTTCACCAAAACACCTTAGCAAAGAGATACCACATCATGAATATTAAATGGGAAGTTATTCACCCCAACACTATCCCCTACCTCATTTACATTCTATACAGAAGAAGTTTCCATCCCTCCTGTGAGTTGAAGTAAATGGGAGAACAGACTTGGACTCAAAATAAGAACAAGCTTCCATAAATGAAATAAGATGTGTAAAAGAGGTGAGTAACATGTCAACTGCAGAGAGTATGTAAAGGTGAAGTATTATTACTAATCATTTGAACTGGCTAAAAATGGAAATTTCTGACTGAAAAGTTCTGCATGTCCTATCACTACATGAGCTCAAGTAGTTTCCCCTAAGGGTGATGGCAGAGGGAATCCCCAAAGCAGATGTTTTGATGAGATTTCAAAAGGCCCTTCCAACACCAAAAATGTGATCACACTAGAACCTAAGTTACTACTCCAAACTTTTCCACTATTTTTCAAATCATGGATGTACTGTGTGGCTTATTCTAATTATGGTCCAAATTAATTTCAAAAAGTCATTTCTAATGAGAACTTAAAAGCAAATTTGGTTCTTTAAACAATTGTAAAATTATAAATGGAACAAAGAACATCTTTTTAACCCATGTAGTATAAGGAAAGGTGTAGAACCTTTGTAACGAGGGAGATCGGCACTTCTTAACTATACGACCTTGGGCAGGATGCTTAACTTCTCAAAATCTCAGTTTCATCATTTGCTAAACAAGAATCACAATCCTGTGGATTTGTTGGAAGGACCACATGGGTTAATATGCCAAACTCCTAGGGTTCAGTGGCTGCCCAATAAGTGGTATCCACTGTTATTGCTGCTTTTCTTCTACATAGAGATAAAATAAATGTCTTGTGATGTTGATTTGTTTTTATACTGAGGAAGCACTGAACACCTTGAAGAGAACAATTATATTCCTGGACTTCGGATTACATTATTATTCTTCTGGAACAGTCTTCATTAAAAATTTTCCTTGGAAGTAGAGGACATGGTATAGGAGAATAAAACCCTTTATTCCAGTTAGAATGTCAGACAGTGTTACTTATTCTCAAAATGAACCCTTTTGAGTCATGTTCTCCGGGAAAATTATGCACGGTCTGAGCATCAATGCACGAATAGCTTGTGGTAAAGAGATCTGTAAGGAATGACCATTCTTAGAGCTCTTGAAGTCTTTAGGTTCCTGAAAACAAGGATTTATCATGAATGATCTCATGTCAAGATTGAAAATATAGGAAAAAATTAAAAGCGACATATTAAAATCTCATAGCATAATTCTACCCTGTCACATGCACAAGCAGGATGACAACCCAGAGTATCTTTCTGTTACATGCTAAGCTTTCCCTAAGAAAATGGAGACTTGCGAACTTCTCCCATCTCTCTCTCTCTCTCTCTCTCTCTCTCACACACACACACACACACACACATCCACGTACACTCCAATAGTACATAATCAGAGTGTTTTTCGACTCCCTGGAAAACACTATACGCAAGTAAAGAGTAGCAGCACTGTTTGCAGATGGAACAATCAGAAACACAACACAGTGAGCCAACACCGGAAGTAAGAGGAGGAGGAGGATTTTTAGATGTTAAAATATGAAGTTTGTCTGAGGCAGAATAAACTGCCAGATTTCTTCAGATCTCAACTTGAAATGTCCACTTGGTTGCGTTTAGATTTTCGCAAAGCCACTCTGTGGATGACTATTCTTATTAGCTAAGTTTGATGCCCTTGCTTTGGTAAAGCAAGTAGCCCACCTTCACTTTTCAAAACATCTTTTTACCCCCTTCTAGTCACAACTCCTCCAAATACTCACCACTTCTTATTCAAACCAGGAACTGATAACCAGTCATTTTTCTCCCCTCACTATTCAGAATGTTATAAGCAGTTGTATTAAGCCTAACCATCTGCCTCTTAAGTGAACCTTAAATCAGTTGCCATGATTGCTGCCCGTGTATCTGGCAGTGGGTCCACAGGGGGCTGAAGGAAATGCTGGGAAACACTCTAATAAAACTTGAGAAAGGTTCACTTCCATTGAGCTTGGAGGAAACCAGAGGTGTTATGGTTCCACCCTTCACAATGCTGATGGGTGAACTGAGCTGTACCCCATCACCCAGCTTGTTAAAGTCAGAGCTGAAAATAAAACCTGACACCTAAGCCCTAGTTCAGTTTTTACTAACACACACATATGCACACACACACCTTGATTTCACTTGAATTTCTTCCTCTTGTTTGATAAAGAGTGAAACCACTAAAAATTGTTGTGAAAAAACTGGTTTCACACTTGACTGTTTTAATTCCAGAAGGCAAGGGCAGGATGCCTCAAAGGCATCAGATGACTGGAGTAACCCCCTAGTCAGGGACATTCACGGGGTGGGGGGTGGGGAGGACGTGGAAGTGTCGGCAATCCCTGAGGGAGAAAGTACAGGGAAAAAAACAAAACATCCTATGATTTCACCATGGGAAAAGCCTCTACTTACGGAGTGGGAGAGGCCGAATAATATTAATTTGGGCTTCTTCCCCTAAATACTCTAGGACTGGTTTTTCAAGCACAAAAACAGGTCCCAGACAAGCTACAACAGCTCACAGCATGTTCTCTTCAATGACTCCCACATCTGTATCTCACTCGCTTCTCACCCCAGACTAGCGCCTGGTCCCTGGTCCCCATTTAGAGAGTGCAGACCAGGGTAGAGTGTCAGCAAAAGAAGAAGTAGTGGCAGCATCAGAAGACAGAGAGGACTGCAGGACTTTAGATCTGGTGTTTCTCTGTCTATTCTTGGCTAACTTTTAGAAGAATCTGCCTGCCTACATGGCAGTTGAGAGCAATCTGTCTGATCACCTGGGTCGTCCCTTAATTTTCATTCTAGCTTTCTTCCCCCTCCCACCTTTTTTTTTTTTAGGTTTTCTTTTTCTTTCTTTTCTTTTTTTTTTTTTTTTTTTTTTTTGGATGTGGACCATTTTTAAAGTCTTAATTGAATTGTTACAATATTGTTTCCATGTTTTGGTTTTTTGACAATGAGGCATGTGGGATCTCAGCTCCCCCGACCAGGGATCAAACCCACACCCCCTCCCTTGGAAGGTCAATTTTCAACCACAGGACTGCCAGGGAAGTCCCTCTTTTTCCCTTTTAACATTCAAAAGAGTAGCCCATAACTGGAGCTGCCTCAATACCACCCACTCTCACCATTTAACAAAATCTTGCATTCACACATGACTGGTGTTCTTGTTCAAAACCAGTGTTTTTGTTGTCTTTCTTCACCTTCCTACATCTCTCCAGCAGATTTGGCATGGTTGACTTAATGGAGAATTCTGAAGTTAAATTAGGACTGAAAGGATGAATCTGCCCCACATTATGCCAGGAGGTGAAAATAGTATAAACCACTTTTTACAGATATCATCTGTTCATATATCTTCACAGTTTTTCCATATTACCTGTTTACTATTTTAACTGATAACTTAAAAAACTTTAGTATTTACCTTGTCTCAGTCTAAGCAATAAAAATCTGTCAAATCATGAATTTGAAGTACATGTCTATTTTTCTAGCTTACATTATATTTAGATATATAACTAAACATTTTGAAGTTTATTCATATACCACCAAGAATCATCTCAAGTGGCATCCATGGGAAGCCTCGACTTTGGGAAACACAGAACTAATCAAATTAAAGCATACTGTGGAGCATACATGACAGACTCGCCAGAAAAAAAGGACAAATGGTATTAAATAATGTGAGGTGGAAATGCTTGGGCCAAATTATTCAGAACTTGATATGGCCAAAAAAAAAAAAAAAAAAGAAAATGCAATGAAAGGTGGGGAGTGAAATTAAAGTAATGCTTAAAAGAAATTCATCTGCTAGGTATAAATAGGATACATTGGAGATAGGAAGGCCTAGATTTGAGAAGGCCAGAGGTCTAATACAAATAATAGCCATGCTGAGATAGTGAGAGCCTGGACTATTATGATAGACTAATATGACAGGGGAAAAGAATGAAGAGCTCTACCGTAGTAGAAAAAATTGACAGGAACCTGCAGGCAGAGGAAAAGGAAGTTGAAGGAGGAGACAAAGTCAAAGATGATGGCAGATTTTCATATGAGTGACCACTAATGTCACTAGCAGATGACATGGTGAGTTTGAGAGTGGACATTCAAGTGAAAATGTCCAATCAACTTTCAGTGATGTGGTTCAAGAGCTGGATGAGAGGATGGGCCTATCATGATTTGGGAGTCATCAGCAGAGATTTGACAGCTAAGTTCACTGAATGGACATGCACCCCAAAATAAAAAGTAAGAAGAGCCAAGTTACAGTTCTATTCAGGAATCCAGGCTGAATGAGCCGAGAACAAGGACATTTACCAGCAACAACAAAAATCTACTCTAGAGCAGGTTTCTCGACTTGGCAGGACATTGGAAATATTGGGGAACTTTAAAGATTACCAGTGTCTGAGCCCCACCCCAAACCAATTAAATGTGGCTCCCTAGGACCATGACATTAATATCATTACCAAATTAAGATTTTCAGAAGTATGGACAATTCTAGACATATTTAAAAACTTTAAGCCATGGGCAGAAGACCTAAATAGATATTTCTCCAAAGAAGATATACAGACTGCCAACAAACACATGAAAGAATGCTCAACATCATTAATCATTACAGAAATGCAAATCAAAACTACAATGAGGTATCATCTCACACCAGTCAGAATGGCCATCATCAAAAAATCTAGAAATAATAAATGCTGGAAAGGGTGTGGAGAAAAGGGAACACTCTTGCATTGCTGGGGGGATGTGAATTGGTACAGCCACTATGGAGAACAGTATGGAGGTTCCTTAAAAAACCACAAATAGAACTACCATATGACTCAGCAATCCCACTACTGGGCATATACCCTGAGAAAACCATAATTCAAAAAGAGACATGTACCAAAATGTTCATTGCAGCTCTATTTACAATAGCCCAGAGATGGAAACAACCTAAGTATCCATCATCGGATGAATGGATAAAGAAGATGTGGCACATATATACAATGGAATATTACTCAGCCATAAAAAGAAATGAAATCGAGCTATTTGTAATGAGGTGGATAGACCTAGAGTCTGTCATACAGAGTGAAGTAAGTCAGAAAGAGAAAGACAAATACCATATGCTAACACATATATATGGAATTTAAGGGGAAAAATGTCATGAAGAACCTAGGGGTAAGACAGGAATAAAGACACAGGCCTACTAGAGAATGGACTTGAGGATATGGAGAGGGGGAAGGGTAAGCTGTGACAAAGCGAGAGAGAGGCATGGACATATATACACTACCAAAGGTAAGGTAGATAGCTAGTGGGAAGAAGATGCATAGCACAGAGAGATCAGTTCGGTGCTTTGTGACCGCCTGGAGGGGTGGGATAGGGAGGATGAGAGGGAGGGAGACACAAGAGGGAAGAGATATGGGAACATATGTATATGTATAACTGATTCACTTTGTTATAAAGCAGAAACTAACAAACCATTGTAAAGCAATTATACTCCAATAAAAATGTTAAAAAAAAAAAAAAACAACTTTAAGCCAGACCTCTTAATGCTGCACTTTGAGAAGCAACCCAATTTTCTAGCATTTGCAACATAGAGATGATGATAAATGGAATAAAGTATTGGGTGGGCTAAAAGTTTCATTCATTTTTTTCCGTAAGATGGCTCTAGTAGAACTTAGTTGTCTTTAACTTCATTTGAAACAATTTTTGTTATATTGTGACAGCTGTCATATCAGTGCACATTTAAAAAAAGACTTATCGAAACTGGTGAATTTTTGTGTAGCCATTTTAATATTGAAGAAGAAAGAATAAAAGCAACATTTTCAGCATATTATGCTTTATTATTTTAAGAAAGATAAAAATGCAACTGAACCCCAAAAACTATTTGTGCAGTGTATGGAGAAGGTGCTGTGACTGACTGAATGTGTCAAAAGTGGTTTGTGAAGTTTTGTGCTGGAGATTTCTCGACGGATGATGCTCCACTGTTGGGTAGACCAGTTGAAGTTGATAACGATCAAATCAAAGCAATGATTGAGAACAATCAACATTATACCACACGGGAGATCGCCGATATACTCAAAATATCCAAATCAAGCGTTGAAAATCATTTGCACTAGCCTGGTTATGTGAATCACTTTGATGTTTGGTTTCCACATAAGTTAAGCGAAAAAAACTTTCTTGACTGTATTTCCACATGCGATTTTCTGCTGAAACGTAATGCAAATATTCTGTTTTTAAAACAAATTGTGACAGGTGATGAAAAATGGATACTGTACAATAATGTGGAATGAAAGAGATCATGGGGCAAGCGAAATGAACCACCACCAACCATACCAAAGACCAGTCTTCATCCAAAGAAGGTGATGTTGTGTATATGGTGGGATTGGAAGGGAGTCCTCTATTATGAGCTCCTCCCAGAAAACCAAACGGTTTATTCCAACAAGTACTGCTCCCAATTTTACCAACTGAAAGCAGCACCCGACGAAAAGCATCCAGAATTAGTCAACAGAAAACGTATAATCTCCCATCAGGATAACGCAAGACCACGTGTTTCTTTGGTGACCCGGCAAAAACTGTTACAGCTTGGCTGGGAATTTCTGATTTCATCCACCATATTCACCAGACACTGCACCTTTGGATTTCCATTTATTTCAGTCTTTACAAAATTCTCTTGGTGGAAAAAAATTCAATTCCCTGGAAGTCCGTAAAAGGCACCTGGAACAGTTCTCTGCTCAAAAAAGGTAAAAAGTTTTGGGAAGATGAAATTATGAAGTTGCCTGAAAAATGGCAGAAGGTAGTGGAACAAAAGGGTGAATACGTTGTTCAATAAAGTTCTTGGTGAAAATGAAAAATGTGTCTTTTATTTTTACTTAAAAACTGAAGGCACTTTTTGCCCAACCCAATACATGCATATACTAATAGTGATTTTATCTGTGTAAGATTTCTGGTATTTGTTTTCTGAAATTTGCATTTTTTTTACCTTCTTTTTTTTTCATTTTGTTCTGCATTTTAGTTGTCTCACTTGGGAAGGTCTTTCAGGGCATTTAGTCTGGACAATCATTTTTCATATTAAAAAAAGGGTATTTATAAGTTCTCTTTTTCCCTATTGTGAATGCCTCTAAAATTTCACAGTCTAGTAAGAGACTTCATCTTTTTTTCCATTTCTTTGTTTTCTTCACACCAATTTGGATGTTGTCCACACGTAATGTTTTCAAAGATAGTCTTAACTTAGGGAATCTTAGTATTTACTCATTATTTGCAAAGCTTTAAAAATCAAATGTAAAAAAAAAACTAATGAAAAATTTTAAACAATCTTTCAGATTTAAGATTTAATGTTACTTCACATTGGATAGGAAATGAATAAACTACTGAGAGAAGATGTTCATCCTACATTCAGTTGTGCCATGGAGGGGAATAACTATGCCTTGGTTCCTCCAGTTGCCCTGAGTAATGATACAAAATTTTCATCTGAAATATTTTTTCAGATGTGAATTCAAATGGGTAGATGCAATCCATTGAAATTATCATATGTACAGATAAGGCTATGATATCGGAAAATTAACCCAATCCCACTTTTCAGAACAACTTATCCCAGATGGAAAACAAGAATGATTTTAACTAAAACTCAGTAAATCATGTTAAGTATTTAACACTTTATATTTTTGCTACACAACAATGATAATGTCTTACATTTACATAAGGCTTACTATATAATAAGGTAAAGAAAATGAGTCCAGGAAAATTTAAGTATCCTAAGATTATATAACTTGGTCTATTTGTTGCTTCCTTAGCACATTATTAAATTCTAAATTAACTGGGAGACAATTCACACACACACACACACACACACCCAAATATAGAAAAGTGTGAATCCTAGAATATCAGAAGTTTGGGGCAGGGAGGAAGAATCAAGATTTTTGTATCATGAATTTGTTTTCTTCTTCACACCATTTTAAATACACCCTGTGTCCCTAGCTTCTCCCCTACTAGTGTCTGCATAACAAGTTGTATGCATGTTCCACATAAGAGCCCTTCAAATATTTGAAAACAGTGATTAGGTCCCCTGGTAACATCTCTCTTTTGCAGAGAGATGAGCTCCTGAGGATGTCTACATCTTTTTCTGAACTCTGTGCTCTGCAGAAGCAAACATATTTCAAGTGAAGTTCAAACAAAACTGAGGTGGAATGAAATATTGCCTGCTTCATTTTTGATATTCTCTCTCTCAATGCTTATTTCCTATTCGAACTTTTCCTACTTAAGTCCAAGTCCCTGTTTTTTTGCTGATGTTCTATGACTAACCTCAAGTCTTTCTCACGGGTGCTGAGACCAAGCTCCATAGCTCACTCTTATGCTCATTAATTGCTTGTTTCTTTTCACAAGGTGTTAGATAGCTTCAAAGTCCTTTTTAACTCACCATCAGAGTAGCCTAGACATGCCAAGAGAAAAGCACATGGAACTGAACTCTACACAAAATTCACTGAAGAAAATACAGTTGTCAAACACTTCAGCCTTAGTGTTGATCCTATATGAAGATTTCAGAAAGTTTATATGATTATTGTAATACCAAAGAAATTCTTTCAAATGCTTCTTTTGTCTCCATAGAGGATTTCTAAAGTCATCATAGGGTACACTTGCACAATGTATAAAACCAAGGCATATTCTCTAGAAATGTGTCCTTTATTATAAAGGCTAGATTTCATTTGATTGGAGGAGGGTAACTGGTATTTTTATCATGTCATCAGAAGGCAAAATTCACACCGCATTTTACATGTAGACAGGGATTTGGCAGGATAAAGAAACTTGGAAGTTTCTTCAAGCAGGATCCAAGACTTCATGATCTCAAACAGCAGCTCAAACTGAATGAGTGGGCAGAATGAAGCCTGTGAGATTGTGATGGTGCAAAGTTGCTTAATGGAGAGAATGAGGATGATCAAAGTTGAACCAGAGGCCAAAAAAAAAAAAAAAAAAAAAAAGTAAGAAGGAGAAGTAGCAAATTGAGGTGAGAAAAATAATAGTTGTCAAAACGATAAAGTTACAGAGTCAAGAAGGGATTGGAAGTAAGAAGAATAAAAGGATGATTTACAAAAGAGGTGGAACAATTCACAGAAAATTGCTGTGAATAGAACAATCAAGGTACTGTAGCCAAGAACTCCCGTTTCCTAGAAGAATTTTTAATACACAGATTACTTTCTCATGTTTAATACTGGCTTAATATAAAGTTAAGAAATGCTTTACTTTGAGGAATCTTGGCTAAGTGAGCTGAAGAGAAAGTCATCTATCAAGAAGAAAGCAGGATTTGTCAGCCTTGGCAGCACATTAGAATCATCTGGAAAACTTTAAAATTGTTTAATTTTTAATTTGATTTCTTTTATAGTTGATTTTTTCTAACTTTGCAAGTAGAATTTTTAAAAAACAGTAATGCTTTCCTTTCAGTTTAAAGCTATACTCAACAGAGTCATTGCTAGACCTGTGGAAAATTACCTCTCTAGTTTTACTGAATTTTTCTGGAGTGGTTGAACTTTAAGACAGCTTCCTCCCCTTGCAACTTCCTTATAATTTTCATTTTGATTTTTTTATGAAGTCACAGTGGAAAGCTTCTTCAGTATCTCCATAATGAATCAACACTGATTCCCTATTCAAATGATGTCCCCATTGAGAAAGACCCACTAATTTCAAGATCTATACAGCTAAACAAAGTCTCAAGTTCAAGTTTCCCATCACTATCAACGGATTGTGGAAAATAAAAATACTAATTAAAATACAGAAATGAAACCACTGGTTTCTGGGAAAAGCATGACTTTCAGAGAAAAATAAGATGCTTTGCATGAAAATATTCCCACTAAAAATTTAATTTTTCAGGAAATTATACCTTTGTTGCCACGTGGCTGATGATATTTAAATTTAAGTGGTTTAGAAAGAAACACAATATGAATTCTAGATCAAGCTTTTCTACTTGCAAGTCTAAGATGCAAATGAAACTGCTTTTAGAATATTCCTACTTTCAAATGGGACCTAAACAATGAAGCATTCTATTTTCTTATCTCAAAACTATATTTTTTTGAAAATTTCTCCTTTTTATACTTTTGAAACATTCCCTCCATGTGTAAAACCAAAGGATTTTCTGATTAATTGATACTAAACGTTAACCTAGAGGTTAAAAATAAGTACATTTCAACGTTGTATTATAGCAAAAAGGGGAACTGTTATAGAATTGGGGTATAAAAATAGACAAAATTTTCAGCCTAATGAATAAATGTGAAACACAAAATTGTTTTCTGAATCACTAAGTTTTGTCATCCAACTGTCCACCCTTACTTTACACTACATAGATTGGGAGTTTGTGTATCCCCAGTGATCTTTCAGAAAAGGGTGGGTCTGAAGAATTTAATTCAGTTGAGTGTCTTCTTTTACCCACTAAAGCCGAGCTCCCTCTTCTCATAGGAATGCTATCATGACGCATCTCTCAGCTTTTGTTCATGTTTCTCTATTTGACCTGATTAGTCCTTTACTTCCCTAAAACTGTCCTTTCTTTAAGTATCACATCTTCCATAAGACCTTTCCAACCATCAAGCTCATTTTTCTCAATCTTAGTAGAATCACAAAAACACAGACAATGAGAAAGGAAAGTGGCAAAGAGGTTGCACTGGTGAGTTAGATGTATTCACCCTTTTATGTTCATTGTGGCAATCAGATGTAATGACAACATGTTGTATGGTAGCTAACACCTTGTTGAGAAGGAAAAAGGAATTCATATTTATTATGTTGAACAGGTACAGGTCCTTCCCACATGTCTTGCTTAATCCACACACCTGTCCACTGGATGCCAGCCCTTAAAGGATGTCTTTACATTATGGTTTACTGAGCATTCCTTCACAAGCCAGGAGGATACCTTGACCAGCTACAGGAAAGAAAGGGTCAATACACCCTAAATCATTGCCATTGGCAAACTCTTAAAATTCAACTGCTCACTCTGAAATCATACCATGTAGTAAACCAGTTACCTCAAAATGCATACTATGACATAAGCATGTCTTGACAGCATGACACTTAGAATCAGGCTTCTCCAGTCATCCCATCGAGATTTGTTTTTCTATGTCAAAAGTCAATTTTAAAACATCTGCTTTAAAATCCTTCCAGACCAAAATAATATCCATCCTACTCCACAGCAGTGCCTACCAAAAATCCAAAAGAATTAACAGATAAAGGACAGCTAATGGACATGTGAACCATTCATGCCCCAGCAATCTAATCCATGTCCCTGAATCTTACAGAGGTATATATGGGTAATACAGAGAAAGCCCATCTGCTTTATCAGTCTCTTTACTTCAGCCTCTCCTATTACACTAAGCTCCATGAGGGCAGGATAATGAACAGTAATAAAATGAACAATGACCAAAGTGAAACTAGAAGAAAAGAAACACATGGCATCAAGAACTCAGAACGGTTATAAAATTAAACTTCCTTTCACAAAATAAACCACCAGGAAATGATTCACGAAGATGTTATCTGGTTTATAGTCAAATGACTGGGATTTATACTACCAACAAAGATTTGAAGATGTAGGGTGTATATGAAATCTCCATAAAAATATTATCTTACTTCCTAAGCAAATTCCCAAAGATAAAATTGAGAGGAAAAGCAGGGACAGCTTTGATTACATAAATATCTGAAATGTTATCACTGATCTGAAATACATCAGAAATAGAGTTTTGGAAAAGATGGTGGTATGGTAGCAGATATCCAAAGTCCTTCCTAGAAACTCAGTCAAATCACAAAAGAAAAACAAGAATAGGAGAAAATCTGCATCTGAGTTCACAATGGTCAAATTCCAGTGGCAGATAATGAGTCTATTCTAGTTAACATAAGCAGAACATTTTACATGATTTTAGATGGCTATCAGAATCATGAGAAAACTTAATAAACAAACTCCTAGTTAACTTTTCAGAAATGACTGAGAATCAATACAGAACCAAGCTATGAAGAAAAATGGTAGTTCTATAATCAGGCACCTGCCTGTAAAACTCAGAAGCTGCCACCTGATAATCAGGAAGCCACAACAAAAATAGATACCCCAGGATGGCATTTGCTATAAGAAGCTGGAAGAATAGCTTGTGCCTCACTTCTCTCTTCCAAATCTCATACAAGGGCATCCAAATGATTAAACCTAAATCCTGTTTAGAATCCTAGCTAAGAGTGTCTAGAAAATGTACTGTTTTTCAGCCTCTTCAATAAGTCATGGCAAAAGCACTAAGGATTTTTTGCTAGATATAGTGAAGATGAGATTAGCTTGAAGGGCTCATCAGGAACATACTCATGATTCCCCTTCTCCAGGAGTAGTAATGAGACACAGGAAAAAACTAAGGAAATCCTAGGAAAAAACATAAGCACTTTTAAATCAGAGGGGACATGGCTAGAGGTGAGGTTAGCATCACTCAGTTTGGTGCCCCATCACCAGCACATACCAGGGCTACGCTACCTCATTGGGAAAGGAATCCTGGCCATGCCAAATAAAAACATGCAGTACAATGTTTTCTGAACTGGCTTATCACTAATGTAGCAGACTTTTCCCAACTGGAAAGTTATTCCCCTAAAGCAAGAGCATTGTATATTTCTACCGACAAGGTTGGGCTGGCCCTAGTACCAGCATATGCCTGGAGTAAAAGAAATATGGCCCTAGGACAGTAGTTTCCAACAACCAAATTGTAGAGACCAGGTTCTTCTGTGGATATATTTATCTTCCTCCCCAGTCCCCTCAGACTGATAAATGATTGATAATTTAACTGAATTCATTCAGATGGATACCTTAAGTTCTAAAAGGATGAGGCCAACAATAGCCATGTAAATAGTCACTACTTAGTGGGAATAGGAGGCAAAAAATAATAATGTCAGCTCCCATTCACATCACCCACAGGGAAATTGAAGAACACTAATCAGACAAGAGATAGGGACAGAATATACAAGACAACAGATGAGAAGAACATTAACATTAAGTGAGGTGGGGAGAGAAAACAAATAATGCAATAGCAGCATTTTAAGTGGCATAACAAGCAGCAAAGATTAGATTCAACCTCAGAAAATAAACTGCAGAGAATCAGAATTAGACTAAAAAGTAACAGCAAATGAAGTAGATAAAATATGAAAAACAGATCAGATATCTAATATATGAATAATGGGTATTCATTTAGTAAATTGTTTTGGACATCTTTGTGATTGGCTTAAAACAAAACACAGAAGTACAAAGATATTATAAGAAAACTTTCCTAATGTGAGAAAAAATTCAAACAGATAAAAGGGCTCATGATATACTAAGAAAAATAGCCAGACCTTTGTTACATCATGGTAAAATACTGGGAGTGGGAGAAGGTGGGAGGAGAAGAAAAGGAAAAATGAGTCTAGGTTTGAGCTCTTTAATGACAGAAAACAATAGGGCAATTTGTACGGAAACTTCAGGGAAAAAATTATAAGCCAAGAATTCTATAATGAAATGAGTTCACATGTGAAGGCAAAAACATTCTCAGATATATTTACTCAAATTTTTGTATACCACTCTTGCAATCTTCCTGAAAAAAAGAAAGAAAGAAAGAAAGAAAATCCCACCAACAGGTACTTGAATATTTCAGTCAACCAACAAACACAGCAAGATATAGATTTCAAAAATAGGAAGCTATGACATAAAAGACTGTCAGGTGGCAAGTCACAGAACACTATCCAAAACTAACTCTAAAAAATGGAGCTTTGGTAGCCTCATATAATAAGTACAGGGGTATACAATCATCAGCTTTTTTCCCAGTGGACTCGTCCAACAATTTCCTTAAAGACCAAGGTATTTTTCACCCATCTGATCCTTGTCCTAAGCAGGTTAGCTTTCATCTTCATGAATACATAGCCCCTGCCAAGACAGACATCACTCCCCACACATCCATGAGGGACGAGAGGGTGAAAAAGAAAGCTTTCTAATACACAAATCTCTTTTTAATCAAAAAGTATTTCCCAGGAGTTTTCCAACAATATCTCCTTATATGTAAGTGGCCAAAACTATGACACATGGTTATCTGTACCTGCACAGGAAGCTAGGAAAGTGTTTGTCACTTTCAGGCTCTGTCATAGACAGATGGTCTCTGAGAGTTGGAAAGAGGGGAAGTGAATGCCTGTCAACCAAGTGTGTAGTGTCCACCAGCATATAAACGTAATTATAATTATTGTAAAGTTTTGCAAAACATTTGTATGTTATTTCTGGAAAGATTAAGACATTTTTTGACATATTACATCTAGACAAAACTTAGAATATACCAACAAAAATCAAAAGGGGTTGAGGGGGTAGGAAAGAGTGTATGGAGGTCATGGTAAGTGCTCCAAATGTTACAGGTAAAATAGTCCCTCCTCCTCTCCTGAATCTCTTTCCTGTGTTGATAGGGAGACTTATACATACCAAAAGGTGTAATCCTTGCTCTTGGAAATGGTCAAGAGATAGGAACAATTATATAGATTTATCTAGACAGTATGACAAGCACCATCCTGTAAGTTCAGCATTTCCCTGACTCCCCACTCTCACTCCTTCCTCGGGCTACACCAAAATTAAATTACCACTTCTTTAAGAAATTCAGATATTGAGCTTATCCATCTGGCCCATTCTCACCTACCGAAAACCCCTTCTCTAGTGCTCACTCCCCACTGTGAAAACTGATAGGAGATATTGGAGACTCTTAAATCCATGATCCTGACTCAATTGTCTAGGTCCTGCATCCCGTCCCACCCTCCCCACCCCCATTCCCACAAGGGTCCCCTTTCTACTGTGGAATATCAATTCTCTCCTCTAAACTTCAATCAAGATAAGGTGTTGGGCTTCCCTGGTGGCGCAGTGGTTGAGAGTCCGCCTGTCGATGCAGGGGACGCGGGTTCGTGCCCCGATCCCGGAAGATCCCACGTGCCGCGGAGCGGCTGGGCCCGCGAGCCATGGCCGCGGAGCCTGTGTGTCCGGAGCCTGTGCTCCACAACGGGAGAGGCCGCAGCAGTGATAAGGTGTTAACAAAGGAAGAGAATAGGAGTAAAGAGAAAAGTCATGTATCCATTATCCATAAAAACTGTATCCATTATTTCTCAGTCTTTGCCCAACGTAAGACATTACATCCTATTTTTTGAGGGGAAGAGGGCTTCTTCATACTCCTTTCAATTCTCTCTCCACTCCCAACAGATTTTCTGCCATGACTCATCCTCCCCTGAAAACCAATGCACTCAGCCCTAATGCTCATAACCATGTCAGTAAAAGGTCTATTCTTTACTGAGGCCAGAACAATGAAAAGAACAGGGCTTTCTGCAACACTGAAAGATAAAGGAAAGCTAACACTTTTCTACCTCTAACATTTCCACAAACCACCAGAGTCCACGGCTATGGTCACCTGAGCTTTCAAGGGAGGGCAAGGTGGTATGGAGTGGGAAAGTCAGGGAAAATTGGGCATTCAATGAATTTGATCCATCAATCCTCAGTTTTGGACGACCCCTAGCAGAAGCCTCCTAGCAAGTGGACTGTTCCACAGCTGGCTCCTGTTAAGCAGTTTCCTAAGAAAACACCACTACCCTTCCCCACCTCATTAAGCACATGAAAAACATCTGTATCCACCAGGAGCCTGACCCAAGATTTATTCCTCTCTCTTTCAGCAACATGAAAATTCACAGTGGGACTGTCCCAAGGGCAGTCCAGGAGTTCAGCCGCACCTCTGTCTAGCATGGTCAGCAACTGCTTGAGTTCCTCATTTTCCCTGGGAACTGCTGTCTCCTGCTTCTAGAGGTTTCTCACCACTGTCGGGAACAACACTTCCTCCTTTCTACAAGATGGAACAGGACAAGTACAAGAAAGAGGAACAAACAGCTCAAAACTCAAGGTATTCCAGCATGCTTCTTCCAAGGCTTTACACCCTAGTCTCCCCACAAACGCCCCTCCATTCTTACCTGCTGTTGTCTTCACCAATTTTCCCTGTGGTGGTTTTCTTCCCATCTGACTGCTTCGGGTTGTTGAGAATGTCAGTCTCTGGGTGGGAAAAGAGAAGAAGGAGGGGGTGTGGGTGCCATGGAAAGTATGGTTTTTCTCGGGAATGCTTCCCATCACCTCCAAAGACTAGCTTCCCCCAGCAATTCCACCTTCCCCCCAGCAATTCCACCTTTCCCCTGGCAATTCCACCTTTCCCCCCCCCCACATCTACTGCACCTGCTCCCATGGCTACCCCAGCTCCTGCTTCTTCTTCTTCATCTCCTAGTCATACTACACCTTCCAGGTGATTAGCAACTATTGGAGGATGTTATGGACAGGACGTGACCACAGGTTGACCTGTGAGCAGGACCCGGACAATTGGAGGCTCCTGCCTGCTCCCCATCCTTGAAATGTACATTCTGCCCACAGTTCCCACAGCCAGAGCCATTTCAAGGACACAACCTTAAGACAGCAGTGTGTTGTTGAGACCATCTGGATGGTATGTGGGGCCGAACCAGGTTAAGGACACTATACAAACTCAAGATTCTGATGCACAGGTGCAGAAATCTACTTGTCTTGCAGACTCCAAGACAAGTCTGATAAGTAGATTTCCTTACTTATTGTAACTGCCACCTAGGAATCTGAGTGGCTGCCTCTTTCTTCCCTCGCCACTTGTCCTCCATGTAGAGTGGCCAGGTTGCAAACCAGCAGCAACCGTTGCAGCCACTTTAGTGCAGGGAAACATTAAACAAGAATGACACACGCAAGACTCCCAGAGTCACCAGCCAGGGGAAATAAGTCAGAGCCTACACAAGTGGAGAAAAAGAACCGTTCCTTCTCCACACGAGTGTGGAGAACAAGTTATGGGAGGTGTGCCGTCCTCCCCTGCTCCCTGAAGCTAAGGCTTGTTCCCCTACCTCCTTCCATGCCTTGCCAAGGTTGTGCAGCCCCTTGTCCTGTTCCTCAAGCTCCTGTTACTGAGCCCACACAGCAGCACTCGTCTCCTTGTGTATCTGAACCCAGGCCTGGAGCAGGGCAGGAAAGAACTGCGGTTCTTCTAAGCCAGTAGTTCTCAGCCATTAGCAGGCATCAGCATCACCTGGGGAGCTTGTTAAGGCTGACTGCAGAGCCCACCCCAGGAGTTTCCAATAAAGTAGGTCTGGGTGGGGCCCCAGAATTTGCATTTCTAACAAGCTCCCAGGTGATGCTGACATGCTGGTGCAGGAATCACACTGCTCTAAGCTCTACCTTAGCTTCTTGTCCCTTCCCATCTTCCTCCTTCCAGACTCTCAGCAGACTTCATTGGAAAGAAGTAACTGTGGGCACTTTACTTCCTCTCTGTGCCCATTCCATCTTCTAGGACAAGGTCTGTTTCCCTCAATCTTCTCTTCATTATGCACTCACTTAATCTATCCATCAGTTGGGCTGGAGTAAGGCAACTAAATAGCTTTTGCAGACCCCCAGGTGATTCCATGGTATAAGGTTTCAGAACCACTAGGTAGATGGTGATCATTGCCCATCTCCACAGGTAAAGAAAACCTCTGCTGCCACCTCCCCTTGGGCACCTTCCTCAATACGGAACATTGGGGACTGGGGGCCCAGTGGGTCCATTACACCTCTCCAGTCCTCTCTCATCTGGAGCACACCCTGTCAACTTCAAAGGGAGGCTAAGTCTCTGAAACACTTCTGCTGTCCTCATTCTGCATTAAGATCCTGGGGTTTCAAGTCCCCCAGAGCAACCCCTTCTATCAAGTGCAGGAAGTTCAAGAAGGGAGGTTCATCCCTTTGCTGATTCATGCCCAACTTACCCCCATGAGAGATGGAGACAGAGAAGGTGGCTAAGGTCACTGTCTCACAAAGACAACACCACTGCCCTCTCCACCATGATGCATACCCTTAGCTTCAGGCAAAGGAGCAGAACCCGCCATTCCCTAGATCCAGGGCAAAACATCCCTCTGGGGTAAGCTAGACCTAGCTGAGCCCCAGCAGTGGTTGAGCACGTAACTGTAGGTGTCCAAAAGCAGAAAAAAAATAGGGAGCCACCAAGTAGACACAAGGCAAATGCTATGTGAGCCAGGACAAAGTCGGAGTCAAGGAAGTGGAAACTAAGTAATGAGAAAGCCCCCCAGCTGCTACCTGGAATCAGAGTCCCTTCCTCATGAGGTTCCACGATGCCTTCTGTGACTAGGAGGGTGTTGGGAGAAGCAGGCTTTCCTCCGGTTTTCTGCAAACCAATGTAAGTCAAAAATGCTGGAGCCTACCCAGGCATGGCTTCCTTAACTTTAAGTACATCCCCCTCTAGTACATAATCATACTTATTAAACCAGAAAATACTTCAGAAATCAAAAAGCCAGATTTTCTTATTTAACGAAAAAGGGAAACAAATCAGTCACACACAATAAGAGGCAAAGCCAGAAGTAAATCCAAATGTTGTAATTCCAAGTTAATTTTTTCCACGGTACCATATTTCATCACTAATTCATCTCCACCACCTCTATTCATTTCCCAGCCAGTCTAGCTAAGCCAAAGAATGAATGCTTACCTAGTTTAGCCAGTCTCCAAAAGCCTGATTTCTCAGAACTCCTTGAGACCACTTGCTTTCTCATTGGACAGTCTTGGGTTTCCAAAGAGAAAGAGAGAAGAAAAGAAAAATAGGAATTGTGAAGAAATTATATGAGGAAAGTCACAGGAGTGGCTGGCTAATGACATTCTTCCTATGAATTCCAAGGGTCTTCAGTGCAGAGACCCAGGCTCCCAGGGCCAGCCTCGTTGCTCACTAGTTCTCAGTCTGGGCCCCACCTTAGAAATGCTTGGGGAAATTTTAAAATTCCTCATGCCCAGATCAATTAAATCAGGATCTCTAAGTATGAGACCCAGACAGCAGGATTGTTAAGGCTTCCCAGGTGATTCATTGTGTAGAATCACTGCTCTAACAAGCTATATGTTAGTTCCTCTCCCAGACTCTAAGGCTGATCAGCTGGGGGATAAGCTTTCTGGGTGGGAACCAGATGAGTATTAGAGAGGGCAGTTCTTTGGCAGCAATGTAAAAATTAAACTTAAGCAGCCATTCAGTAAGGAATAAATAAACTCATGCTTTAGTTTTAAAATAAACCCTCTAATTTTATTGAGTCAACCTTTGCTTCTCTTCAAGATTTTTTTCTCCTTTTCTGTTCTATAAAATTATTGAGCTAAAGCAATAATGCTAATGGGATCAATACTGAACATCATTAGAGGTAGATGTCATACCTTTTCTTAACAGTCTTCAGTGAAGGCGTGGAGCTGGAAAAAAAAAAAACAACTATGTTTACTCCCTTCATATGTCTGCTAAACTGGTTGCCTGGTGCATTGGTCCTTTTTGAACTCCCCCAGACCAGCAGTCCAATCAAGGCTCACCTAAAGGATGACCTGCAGGGAAGAAATCTTGCAAGGCTTTATAAGAGAAGCACTTGCCTGGCTATCATTTAACTATTCCAGCTCGATAGAATTGCTAAGGTGTTATCAGCTAGCTAGGACCTGGATAGCAGGAAAGAGGAAGGCAGTTCATCGGGAAGAGAAAACACAGAGGCAGGAATCCTTAAAGTTGGGAAGTTCGTAATATTACACTGGAACTACTCAACTGTATGGCTAACCATTTCTCTTTGATTCCAGGTAAGCAAATTGGACACTGTTTCAGGTGTTTCTTTATAAGTGAGTTCAGAGAGGCAGCATGGTGTAATGAAAGATACCAGGACTTGAAGTCAGGGTCAAACCTGATGTGTCACTCACTAGCCCTATCTTTGTCCTTGAGGGAAGTTTTTTAACCTCCCTTAGCCTCAGCTTACTCACCTGTAAAACAGAAATAATAAAATCTACTTCACAGGGTTGTTTTAAAGATTAGTGTTTTTGTATGTAAGTACCTAGTATCGTGAGTGAAAAGGAAGGGCATTCTACAAATAATTGTGGCAACAAGGTAAATAACCATAGCAATTGTACTCATAGCAGCAGTTGTTATTGATTCATATTGACAGAAAAATAGTTAGCTTATATACCAACTGAAAGCTCTCACTTTATTTTATTCAGGTTTTAGGTTTTTATTTTGTGAAAGTTTGACATGAGTAATATTCATAGGTATGGACCTGAAGCTTACAGTTATAAACAAAATTCCTTTAAGGAAGCCCTTTTAATTTCTAGTTTTAAGGCACTGGAATGATATGAGAAGGCTTAAGACAACACTTTCAGTCCCTCAATCAGTGAGACCACACTAGCCAAGTGGTCTCTAGTTTTTAAAGCAATGAGAAAAAAAGAGATCAACTCTATAATGAATACAGTGTACAGAAGTGGAGAAATTAGTATAAAATGAAACACTATGAAATCAAGAGAAACATCTTGCCATATATATGAAGATGTAACTCATTCTTTAGCAGAATGAGTAAAGAAAAGAATGACCAAATGCAACCTGGCAAAAAGGTGTATGAAAACTTCCTCCTATGGATGGTGAGTGTATCGGACAAATTATCAACAAATACACAGATTACTTTCTAGATCAGAGAAAAGTATTAAATAGCTGTGTAGCCTTAGGAATGTTTCTTAATCTCTCTGAACATCAGTTTTTCTTTTTAATTTTATTGGAGTGTAGTTGGTTTACAAAGTTGTGTTAGTTTCAGGTGTACAGCAAAGTGATTCATTTTTACAGATACATATATTCATTCTTTTCCAGATTCTTTTGTCATATAAGTTATCACAGAATATTGAGTAGAGTCCCATGTGCTATACAGTAGGTCCTTGTTGGTTATCTATCTTATATATAGTAGTGTGTGTATATTCATTCCAAGCTCCTGATTTATCCCTCCCCCCCCCCCGGCCCTGCCCCCGATGTTCCTCTCTGAGCATTAGTTTTCTCTTCAGTAAATTTGGGATAATATTATCAAGACTCTCTTGCTATGTGTGTGGAATTAATAGTCAGTGGTGCATGGAAAGCACTTAATATAGTGCTTTTCACTTTGTTGTTGTCTATTATTTTTGTCTCTGCTGCTGGGATTAAAATAATTTAGTAGCAGGGTTTGAAGACTTATCAGAGAATAATGACCTAGCTAATTTTCACTACCTGATCCTGCCATAAGATTAAAGTGAACTATCAGGTATATTACAGGCTCCTGGCATCCTTAGTTATCCTTAGTTTGTTCAGTAGGAAATCTAAATTTAAAGTACTTAACAGGAGTTAAGTTCTGGGTTTTAATCAAGCAAGCTAGTTATGTTAAGGGATGACATCTCTTATCACCTGTTATTGTTTTTTCTACAAAGTTTTGATCAGAAAGCTGTGTTACAAAGACTTTTCAATTTCTAACAATGGGAAATCCTTTCTAATTAGTTACCAACCTCTCCTTGTCATATGTCTGAACAACATTCAGGGAGTGTGTGAGAAGCTAAGGGGAAGAAGCATGCAGAGTAGTATGCTAGAATGCAGTTTGCCTGTTGGGGCACTCATCCTTAAGCAATGACCACAGCAGACTTTGCAAAGGGCATGGTAAACCTTTCCATTTTATTTGCTTATTCACTGAATATTTCTTAAGCATTTAGGAGTGACCAACTGTCATAACAAGCAACCCCAAAATTTCATTGGTTTTACACTACCTGATTTAGTTCTTATACACAAAGTCAAATCAGACATTCCTGATCAGCAGCTTTCATCCAAGTAGTGACAAAATCCCAGATATTCCCATTAGTGATTCTGCCATGTCTTAGGGTCTTTTCAGAGTCCTCTGCCCAATGCTTTATGCTCAGCCATAAAAGCAAAAGGCAAAAAGAAAGAGACCTCAGAAAGTTGAGACCCTGGCACCCATCCATCTCAGCTCAGAATAGATACACATCACTTCCCACAGTGCATTGGTAAGAACTAATTACATTGGACTCCCCTGGTAGCACAGTGGTTAATAATCTGCCTGCCGGGACTTCCTGGTGGCACAGTGGTTAAGAACCCGCCTGCCAATGCAGGGGACATGGGTTCGAGCCCTGGTCCGGGAAGATGCCACATGCCATGGAGCAACTAAGCCTGTGCACCACAGCTACTGAGCCTGCTCTCTAGAGCCCATGAGCCACAACTACTGAAGCCCACATGCCTAGAGCCCCTGCTCTGCAACAAGAGAAGCCACCGCAATGAGAAGCCCACGCAACACAACTATGAGTAGCCCCCGCTCACGGCAACTAGAGAAAGCCCGCGCACAGCAATGAAGACCCAATGCAGACAAAAAAATAATAATAATTAAAAAAAAAAAGAATCTCCCTGCCAATTCAGGGAACACGGGTTCAAGACCTGGTCTGGGAAGATCCCACATGCCGTGGAGCAACTAAGCCCGTGAGCCACAACTACTGAGCCTGCATGCCACAACTACTGAAGCCCACGCACCTAAAGCCCATGCTCCACAACAAGAGAAGTCAGCGCAATGAGAAGCCCATGCACTGCAACGAAGAGTAGCCCCCTCTCACTACAACTAGAGAAAGCCCACATGCAGCAACAAAGACCCAAAGCAGCCAAAAAATTTTAATTAAATAACTAAATAAATAAATTAAAAAAAAACTAGTTACATGGTCTCACTTAGATGCACAGGAAGCTGGGAAAAGTAGACAGGTAGTCAGTCCCCAGAAATAAGTCTATACTATGGAAAGAGAGTGTGATTCTGTGTTGCTCAGGTAGCCATCACTGCCATAAACACCCAATTGCTGGGGACAGATCAATTTTTAAAAAAGTGAATCCTTCTCATCATGAAGCTTGTAGTCTAGTTTATCTTTAATTAGAAGCTCCTCCTAATGGCTCAGTGTGCTGAATTGCCTTTTGTCAATTTAACTCTCATCCCTGTCTACACTGTGGAACTACATGTCCCAGAATCCTTTCCTGGTACCATTCAATGTTAGATCCTGCCAATGAGACTTTCACAAAGTTTTAAAGAGAAGAATCACTTTTCTCAGTAGCAGCTGTTTGCAGGCAGATGAGATCATTTTTGGCAGCACTCTTTGGCTTTCAGTGCTTCTCCCAGGAATCACCTGCTATAAGCAAGCAGCTGAGATCATCAACAGAAGCTTCCAGTGGCTCCAGCCATCCTCCTGAGAATAACCCACTTCACTACTCCATGCAGCTAGGATCACTGATAATGGCTCTCCAGCAATCCTGTACTTTCAACTTTGCTAAATAATCATCTTCTAGACTTTCTCTCCCACAGCAATTCCAATGTTCTGGGTTAATTTTATTCTTACACAAATACTAATTTTCTGACAAAACCTGAACACAGGATTAAAAAGTTCAGTCAGTGCACTTATTCAGTAATTCAAAAAATATTTTTCATTGCCTGATGTATGTCAGGTTCTGTGCTAGGTGCTAGAGAATACAATTTGACAGGCCCACTAGATAAACTTCTGGCTTCATTGTGCTCACTTGTAATAATCTCAGTGAGAAACACATTGTAAAACATAATAAATTCTGAAGAGTACTTTAAAGAAAAACTGTAGGGTGTTGTGAGAGAGGACTTTTTTCAAGAGAAGTAAAATAAAAGCTGGGGTGGGTAGACTCCTACCACAGTCATCAAATTAGAAAATCAAGAGTAACTCAATGCTATATTACTAGTCAAAAGAAATTTGGCAGAATTCATAGAAGGTATGACTAAGTAGATGTCTTTAATGCCTCTGAGTTGTAATGATATATCACCACAGGGGTCACAATATGTCAAGGTCACAATAATTATCTTCCAGAGGCAAGAAACCCTACTTTGTTCTTATGTAGTAGGACAAAATATTTCATATTATCTATATCACTCAAGGATTTGGGATATCAGTGAAATTTTAAAAAACCAATTGACTATAAATACAACTTCAATATATGTAACTATTAGAATTTTAAAGTAATATCCATTAGAGAAGAATCAAGTAAAGCAGAGTAGACAACTCTGATCAAGAAAAGATGGTGTTTATAGTCTTCCCACATGTTAATTCCATTTGTCAGTCAATGGCTAACATGCTTATTCATTTTATGTTTTATAAACTGGATTAGAGAAAGACCATCAACATTCACTGTTGGGTTGTGTACTAGCTGTCTGAAAAGTATAAGATGTAATTATGTGTTCATTTTCTTTCACTATTAATGCTAATGTTAATATAGTTAATAACAATTAATTAATATTCTATTAACAGCTTGGAAAAAGAAAAAATCATGGATGGACAACCATAACACTCCACCCTAACCACAACTAGAACATATAAAATGTTTATAAAAATCTGCTTGGTTCTTTATATCTCTTTAACCTTCAGAGATAGACCTTTTAATTTACCTGTTTCCAACCTTTGAATATAATCAAGGAGATCTCTTGTAAACTCTGCCCAGTAGTTCAAAGCTCAGCAGCTGGCCAGTCTAGCTGCTTGCCCTATGGTGTTATTGCCCAGAAGCAGAGTCCAGCCTTACTCTTTGTAAATAAGCTTCAGCATACATTTATCATTCAAAAAAATTATTGAACAACTTATGTATGTTGGGCCCTGGAGATATAACTGAAGAGGACTTAAATGATTCCTGTCCTTATGGAGCTGGGAGAAGGAGGGGGGTGGGCAGGAGGCAGAAGAACTAGGAGGAAGTGGGACATCCATGAAAGGAAGTACAGGGCCAACTAATCCAAACTTGACAGATTTGAGTCTCCCAGAAGAAATGTCTTCTAATTAAGACCTAAAAGATGCTAAGAAAATTATTTTGGCACAGAAAAGAGGTAAAATAATCCTGACAGAATGAACAGCCTTGGGGAAACCCAGAAGTAAGAGAGACCATGGCAGATGTTATTTTGGAGGAATTGGAAAGAATTTAACATGGCTGGATTTTACATTAGTGCTGAGCAATATAATAAGTGAGGGCAGAGAATTAACAAGGAATAGATATTACAGGAAATGGTAGAGGCCATATTAGAGAATTTGAACTTTAAGAGCAGTGTGGAGCCTTTGAAGGGTATAAACTAGGAGGACAGTAGGATCAATTTTGTATTTTGGAAATTTCATTCTGGCTACCACATGGAGAAAGGAAAGGAAGGAGAGAAAGATGGGAGGAGGAAGAGGATGTGCCATATAGAAGATTATCACCATAACTCAAGTATTGATTAAAAAAATCATGGTAGTTTAATCTATGTCAGTGAGTCTTTCTCTGGATTTACTGACTACTACTGTGTTTTATTTATTGAACACCTTTGTTTGTTTCCTGACTTACCCCTCATAGCCCTTTCTAGATGTTGAAGTCCTATTACAAATTCATCTCACTAGCTGAATTTCTACTACATGATACCAAATATACTTGAAAGTAACTTATTGCCAAGCTGTCCCTCTGCTGATTGCTCAATGGTGTATTCCCCAACCTGGCCATGCTAGGGTCTCAAGAAATACTGGGACCTGTACTTCTTGCCTACTGCAGATCTTTCTCTAAATAACTCCTACTTAACTACTTCCTATTTTCTGATGCTAAGACCCTTCGATTTGCTGTCATTCCTCTGTGAAACTGTCTGCCCCCCAAGTCTTTACCATGTTCCCCTACTCTCCCTATGACCTAAGCTCCAATTAATACGTTAGCAAAAGCATGGACTCTAATAGGCATTGACACAGATCTTAGAATTTTGAACCTACCCCAATCCTGAGACTGAAGTCTGGTGTCATAGAAATTTTCTCAGTCTGAATTTAATAGTTATTTTGACCAGAATAGGCAAATTCATCTCTTAAATATTATGAGAGCAATTATAAGCTTACAGGTACATTGATTCCTTCATTCAGTAGTCATTGAAAGTCAGGTCCTATGGTTAGAATTTAGCTAACCTCTGAAAAGGATAAAAACTGTTGAATGGTGAATAATTCTTCCTTCCAAGAAGTTAACAAGCCAGCTTGGAAGCCAAAGAATATGAACACTGAACATTTAGCTAATTTTTTAAGATATTTAATTATCTCAAAATGATAGATATCAAGTTAATTTGAATGCTTACTGTGTGCCAAGCTCTGTGCCTAATGCATGACATGTCCTATACTTTTTCATTATTATAATAATCATGCAAAGCAGGTGTTATTATTCCAATTCTTAAAATAAGGAAATAAGATGCAAGGAAGTTATATGACTTGTCCAAAATTGTACAGATGGTAAGTGGTAAAAGTGGATTCAATCCCTAGTCTGTTTTCCCTCAGGGGTTTTGCTTTTTACTCATATGCTATGGTGCTTGCCTTCTAATGCCCATGAATCATTTTATATTCTAATCTAAAACCCATTATGTTCACTTAAAATATGTTCTGGGAAAGAATACGGTGGGATGAACAAAGACAAGAATGGTAGAATGCTTTCAACTTTTATGGTAACTCCAGTTAATTTATTGTAGCTAACTGAAACTCTGTCTTAAGAGAAGTGATAGTAGTTGAAATAACCTATAAAAAGTATTTTGAGGCTGCACTTGAACTCAGTGTGAAAGAAGGCCATCTTTAATTTGTGATGTCTTCCCTGAAGTCAGAATAGAGAAGTTGTGATACTGAACTGTGTTAGTACCTATCTGTGTGCAAGGAAGTCCACAAGACACAGCCATATACAATTGCCTAATAACAGTGAGGATATAAATGAATTTTAATATCCTATATCTGTCCTGAGCTAGCACCTTAAACTTCTACAATTTTCAATGCCTGTGTATGCAGCAATCTAGAAAAGAAAAGGCAAAAGAGAACTGTGAGGGAATAATAGGCCAAACCAGCATTTTCTAATATGGTAACCATTAGCCACATGTGGCTTTCGAGCACTTAAAGTCTGGCTGGTGTGACTGAGAAACTGAAATTTTTATTTTACTTCATCTTTTTTTTTTTTTTTTTTTTTTTGCGGTACGCGGGCCTCTCACTGTTGTGGCCTCTCCCGTTGCGGAGCACAGGCTCCGGACGCGCAGGCTCAGCTGCCATGGCTCACGGGCCTAGCCGCTCGGCGGCATGTGGGATCTTCCCAGACCAGGGCACGAACCCGTGTCCCCTGCATCGGCAGGCAGACTCTCAACCACTGCGCCACCAGGGAAGCCCTATTTTACTTAATCTTAAGTAATTTAAATGAAAATGCTATATACTATAGTTGGTTTTTGAAAATGTTTAAATATGTTTAGAATAACTTGGGTATGTGATTCCACTTTTTAGCCATGTTATGAAATCTAAAAATGGATCAAGTAATTTCAATGAAAATTAACTTTCAAATTCAAATATGCTATAAGTATAAAATATACACTGGATTTTAAAGATTTAGCCCACACAAAACACAATGTAAGATATTTAATAATTATTATATTGATTATATGTTGAATATCTTGGATATATTGGGTTAAGTCAAATATACTCTTCAAATCAATTTCACCTATTTCTTTTCACTTAATGCAATCAACTAGAAAATTTAAAATATATATGAGGTTCACATTTTATTTCCACTAGACATCATTGGACCAGATACTGCAGATCACAGGGACGGGGAATGGAGGGTGGAAGTAAAGTCAGTATAGATTTAATTGAGCATTCAGGTAGGTTGTTGTTCTAGGTCAGTGTTTCCAGGACTTTTTTTCCCCCATTATCATTCCTTAAGGTACCTTTTTAGACAATTTTTTCCTAGTCGCTCTTGCCATGAAATTTGACCACAAAAGATATACTGTACAGTATATCTGCTTATATACCATGGACCTTTGGAGGGGACCACAAACCATTCTAATATCTGAGATGTTCTTGCCCAGAGTCTACTTAATAGATTGTCCCTTTGAGGGTGATATTATTCCCATTGAGAATTCATGGGTTATGAGAATTGGGAAGAATTAAGTGATTAGAGGTCCTAGTGAGGATAGAAGGTGACTTCAGACAGTGTGAACTAATAACAAATAAGGGGTTATGAGTTAAGTGGGAAAGGGGTAAGTTGAAGAGGAGGTAGAAGTACTATAATGAGGATCTCATGCAGGGCATAAAGAATTAAGACTAGTGCCCACAATTATCCAACACAGTTTTAAGAGGTGCTGTGTATATCACTAATTCCTCCCATACAGATGCCAATTCTATAATTTGGAATGAAATGAGGAAGTTAAAAAAATATATATCATGTGATAGCTTCATTTCCAGGTGTTGGAATTTAATAAACCAAGCACTACCCCATCATGAGCTCCTCCCTGGTTTTTGCCTTCCTCTCATCTTCACTGCTCATGTACCTGTAGGAATGTAAAATGAGGGTAATTGACACTGGAGGAAGATGAACCCCAAAATGTAGGAAAATGGTCAATCAGTGCAACTTCCTGCAAATGAAGATTCATGTAAATAAAATGTTTCCATATTATCCATCTCATAAGGTAATTTCATATAATTTAGGAGGCAAAATGAGGCAATATCTACCCCCTAGATGTTGTCAGAAAGTAATTTTCTTAAAGCACATAGAGTAGAAGCTTGGAACTTGTATGTCATGAGATAATAACATAATGGTAAACAGACAAAGAAATCTGCATTAAGTCTTGGGTGATAAAAAGAGAGGTGATGAGTAAGTATTTTCCAAGTTTTTGCTACTACTGTCCAAGGACACAGGTACCCTGGCCAACTGACAAAGTGTTCAAGTTTTCTTCGCAGAGCTATCCTCATAATGAAGATGAGTATCTTAGCTTCATGATAATTAAAAAGCATCATTTAACTTATTTTATCCTGACTCAAGCAAATTTCTGCTTTAAATTTAGCTTTGCAAATAGGCTCTTCTGACCAAAAAAACTCCCCAGATGATCAGCTGTTTTAAGTTTTCCCGCCAGTCAGTAGTGATATTTTTTCACTGAAAATTTATGAGCTAGCAATTTAAATAAGTCCTTTGGATGCACTCAAAATGTAGTATGTTATAAACCTAAACCCATAAATTCCTCCCCCTTTCCTGCTGTTCCTTTATTCCCTATCTGTATAAATAGGGGAGGAGAGTGAGGCTATCACCTAGGCTAAATGCTGGGAATTTTTCTGAGAATTCTTGCTCTCCTTGGTTCTTGCTTTACTCTTAGTCATTGCAGCCCATCACCTCTTCTGTGTAACACATGTACATCACCATGGCTACTGTCTTAAGTCCCTCATCAACGCTCCCCAACTTCTGTAAAGGTCTTTCTGTCACTTATTTTTCTTTCAAATCAATTATCACCTTAAACACTACTGTATTAACCCTGACTGACATGGCTAAAGTGACTAAGACAAAAAGGGAACTTAATGACTCGAGTAACTAAGAATGGTAAGAGTGTTTCTGGCTTCAGTTGCAACTGGGTCTGTAGACTTAAGCAGCTTATTAGGTTTCTTTTTCTGTCCCTCAGCTCTGGGTTTGTCAATAGATTGGCTCCAGTCTCACCTTTTGCAGACAGACTTTCTCCACCTGCTGAGTGTTGTGGACATGGAGATGCACGAGCATGTCCCTTCCAGAAGGGACTTGCTGCCAGCTGTGGGGAACGCAGTGAGGCAACAGCCTCCAGCTGCCAGCTCCTTTCAGGTCTGTCTCAGCTGTGGAGATCCACCTCACTGTAGGTCACAACTTTCCCACGGTGGCATGCATCTGGGGACAAAGTTAGTCTGGCCAGCCATTTGAGGTCCAGGCAAGATGCTGATGGGCTTTTCTTACTCCAGAGCTCCCTGCCAGTTGGGCTGGGGCTTTGTCAAACCTGCATCACAATTCCTCTTCTCCCTCTGCTCAACAATGTATCTTTTCCATTGGGTTGACCCCTAATAAACCCCTGTGCCCCAAACTCCATCTCTGTCTGCCTCCAGAGCACCCAGCCTATAACTGTGGGTTTCATGGCCTAAATGACTGGGATTTCCAGAATCCCAGCTCCATGATGCCAGGATCAGGGCTCAGCTTTCCCCCTCTAGCTCTGGTTAGAACAATCCTAAGGATGGATTCTGATTGGCCCTATTTGGTTCACATTTCATTCCTTGGGGTAATTACCAGGTCCATGGAGTCAGGGGCTGTGTGACCACCACCAAGATCACAGAGTAAGGAAGGGTTATCTAAAGGAAGGAAAATGTTGTCCTTTGTAATTGTCCATGCATTCAACTGAGCGCTCTTTCTAAAATAGAGATCTAAATTTGTTTTTCCTTTGTTTAAACATTATCAACTTTCCCCAATGCCTATAGCAGAATATTGGTGAAAAACATTCACAATAACACAGAACTCTCTAAAGGACACAGATGCAGCAAAACACCCCTTATTTTTGTGGGGCACATTACTTAGGAATGCTTTCTGCCTCAAATGGAGATTCCATTTTACATAAAAAGATATCTAGAGGAATGCAGTTGCTGCCTTTGGTTCAGCTGCTCCAATGTGTCAGGGCCAGCCAACATCTTGTTTGTCCTCATGGCTTTTCATTTGTGGTTGAAACACGGTTGCCAAGACTTTAGCCATCATGACTTCAGTTAAGACAGGACAAAGGGGGAAGGAAGGAGTCACACCAAAGCTTTCCCAAAACCACCCACACACACACACACACAAACCTCACCAGTTTCTACTAACAGTTTATGGGTCAGAAATGAGTCATATAAAAACCTCTAGCTGCTGGGGAGATGACTGAGAAAGTAAGGTTCTGTAGGAGTCATCAGGGGAGAAGGGGTTGGAATTTAAGCTAGATAAGAAACAGAGTGAGAACAGGAGAGGGTTGTGAACTGACAATGAAGAGGTTGTAGAATTGTAGATTCCAGCGAGTCAGGGTACCAGAGGAGGAAACTGGAATGAGAGGACATGACGAGAAGAGAGTTAGAAAGTTTGAACTTGAGATTGTGGAGTTAGTTGAAGTTACTTGTATTAACAAGGTATAAGATAAGGACATAGGAGTCAGGGACTAAGTGGAAGAGTAAATAGAGGGAAGGAAACAAACCAGGAGACACCACTGACTTAACAGCTTTTACAGGCCAAGCAAGTACCTGCCACAGAGCAGACACTGGAAAAATGAATATTGACTGACTTCCCAGTCAATATTCATCTGCAATCTTGATGTCTCTCCTGAGATGGAGACCCTTTTGTCAAACAACTTTCTCCTCCCCGATGTCCTGTAGGTGCCTAGTGCCAGCGTGCTCAGGATCAAATCATAATCCCTCAGTTTTTGTTTGTTTTTTTATAAATTTATTTATTTTTATTTTTGGCTACATTGGGTCTTCGTTGCAGTACGCGGGCTTTCTCTAGTTGCAGTGAGCGGGGTCTACTCTTCGTTTTGGTGAGCGGGCTTCTGATTGCGGTGGTTTCTCTTGTTGCGGAGCTCGGGCTCTAGGTGCACTGGCTTCAGTAGTTGTGCACACAGGCTCAGTAGTTGTGGCTCATGGGCTCTAGGGCACAGGCTCAGTAGTCCTGGTGCACGGGCTTAGTTGCTCTGCAACATGTGGGATCTTCCTGGACCAGGGCTCGAACCCGTGTCCCCTGCATTGGCAGGCAGATTCCTAACCACTGTGCCACCAGGGAAGCCCTAATCCCTCAGTTTTGAGCACCCCATCCCTCTCTTATGCTCTCGGGTTAGCTTAATTGTATCCATTTATCTTGACTGGAAATCTGAGAGTTGTCCCGACTGCTCCTCTTCCTCGCTTCTTTGATGTTGTTCCTTGCAACATCTTACCAGTTGCAAGGTTCAGCAGTGCTATCTTAGAATTGTCTTTCTGTTTCTTCTCTTCCTCCAACACCTCGGTCAGACGTGCATCACCTCTTACTCGGACTTTGGCAGTCTTCTTCGAAATTATCTCCCTGTATAGAAATATTTTTCTTAAAACTGTTTTAATTAAAACTTTCTCAAATCTCAGAAGTAACATGTTAACCTCAATCTATGAATCTAGGGAAAGTTGTACGAAATACCACCTCTTCCTTATGCCAGCTGAATAAACTGGTACCCATCTTTCACTTGGTCAACAACAAACATAATTAGTCATTTATAAGATTATTTTTACTGCTGTTTTTATAAAATAGGATCTATCCATATGCCCTGTATGCTAATTTAAAGGTTCCTTAAGCCAGTATCTAACACACTGATGGCTCTCCGTAATTTATGGGTTATGTTTCAATTATTTTGTTACCCTTGCATATCAGAGTAGTTATCACTTGTTATAACACATACTTAATTACCTGTTAGGGTCTTAGCATTCTGAGGATAGAGGCCATGACTATCTTGTTTACTGATATGCTCTTAATACCTAGAGCAGGGTCTAGTGTCAAAAGTGTTTCGAATGAATACAAAGAGCAATAGCAAATAATGTGTCACTAAAACAAGAGCTGACATTTATTGAGAATGTACTATGGGCCAGTGCTATGAGGACAGGCTACGTGCTTACATGCATTATCTCTTTCACTACTCAAAACCTAGGAAGTCAGTACTGTTACTAGTTCATTTTATCATGGAGGGAATTGAACCTTAGAGAAATTGTCACTTGCCCAGAAGTCATGACTACTAGGTAAAGGATTCAGGACTTAATCATGGTCTGATTCCATGCTCTTAATAACTGTGGAGCTAACAAATGAATTACCTTTTTAAAAGTTTGAGCATATTTCAACATTTTCCTAAAATATACATTGTCACTCACTTGCATTTTATTACAGCATCTTTACTAGGGCATTTTAACTAATCAGGGAAGGAGTGGAATTACAGAGATCAACTCAGCATTTCTCATTCCTGCAGCCTCTCTGTTCTTGGCTGTGGCCAATAGGGAGTAACATTTACTGATAAATTCTTCATAGTTAGGATTTTAGTTTATATGAATTATTTCTTTTTTTGAGACAGGGTTTTAAATAATGGGAATTTTTAAAATCTAGTTGGCAGCTCAAGCAACTAGTGTTAATATGTTTACTCCAGTAAACTCTATTTTCATCTATTATATATATTTTCATTCTAATATGTATATTATGTATAGTGTATTCTATTAAGTATATTTGCTCTAAGGTTGAAGCAGTTATGACATGGTATCCAAAATGTTCTTAAATATTTGGGCTTCCCTGGTGGCGCAGTGGTTGAGCGTCTGCCTGCTGATGCAGGGGACACAGGTTCGTGCCCCGGTCCGGGAGGATCTCACATGTCACGGAGTGGCTGGCTCCGTGAGCCATGGCCACTGAGCCTGTGCGTCCGGAGACTGTGCTCCACAATGGGAGAGGCCACAACAGTGAGAGGCCCACATACCGCAAAAAAAAACCAAGCCCCTCTTTTGTTTCCTATATGAACTAGCATGGAGAATGTTTTGTTTTCTTGGCAGGTTGGAGTAAAGGTAAAGTTTCAGATCTCCTGGCAGCATTGCTTATTAATAATAAATGGTCCCTGAACTGCCATTTAGAGAAATAGGATATGCAGAGCTGTGTGATGCTGGACTAGAGACATTTCTTTTTTGCCAGTTGGTATAGAAAAAAAGACATGGAAAATGAGGTATTTGGTCAGGGGATTAAGAATTTTGAAAGCAGGGATTAAGAGGAAATTGAACCATTTCTCCATGTGATGTGTAATATAAATCCCCTGTGCAGAAAAGAGTTAACAAAGCAGACCCAATTTCCATTCTTTGAAAGTCCTGCTTGCAAGGTTGACCCTTGGTTGGTATCTGGGAAGTTGGATTTCAGGGAAGCAGGGGGAACCATTCTCAGAGCTGATGAGAGTGGCCCATTGTGCCTAAAGTGTGCAGACAATATTGTTTTTCCTGAACACCTGCTTTCCTTCTGGGATTTTGGAATTTGGATGTCAGTCAGAGGGTACCTATATGACCAGCCTCCAATAAAAACCCTGGGCACTGAGTTTTTAACAAGCTTCCCTGGTTGGCAACAGCTAGAAAGGAGTTATCACAACTCATTACCAGGGTGAATTAAGTGAATCTTGTGTTACTCCTCTGGGAGAGGACCCTTCAAAACTTATATCCAATTTTCCCTAGACTTCATCCCATGTGCCTTTTCCCTTTGCTCACTGAACTTTGTAGCCTTTTGCTGTAATATATCATAGCTATAAGTATGACTGTTATACTGAGTCTTGTGAGTTCTCTTAGCAAATCACCAAACCTGGGGGTGATCTTGGGGACCTTCAACATAGCATCTTACTCACTATTACTAAAAATCTTCAGTTTATCACACATCCATTGAGTTTTCACAAGGTACCCAAGTACTTTTAAAACATTGGGAATGTAATAATGAATAAGGTGCATCCCCTATTAAGAGGCCTGTGGGCCAGTGTTGTGGTTTTCATCCAAGGTTGGTTTTGTCTCACGGGGGACAATTGGTAAGTCCAGAGACATTTTTTGATTGTCACCACTGGGACAGTTCTACTGGCATCTACTGGGTAGAAGCCAGTGAAGTTGCTAAACATCCTACAGTATAAATGGGACAGCTCTCCCCATCCCAATAAAGAATTATGCAGTCTAAAATGTCAGTAGTGCCAAGGCTGAGAAGCCCTACCTACTGAGATACAGACACATAAACCGATAATTTTAATAGAATGTGAAAGCTGTTTGCTAGCTTCCTCTCTGGGAGGAATCTTGTCCTCTGCCCTACCTTAGCCTACCACAGCCAGGGTCCCCACCTACCACCTTTTCACTTTCACCCCTTCACAACCCCACATTTCCCCTGATGAGGTTAGATTCCTCAATTTCTATAATCATTCCCTCTCAAACCCACTATGCTCCCATATCTATCTCCCTGTGCAGGCCTCTCTTGTCCAGTCACAGCACCACTAAATCCAAGTCTGCATCTACTCCAGACTCACAACGCAGCTGGCTTTGATGGTTTCACTTTAAATTCATGGTCACTAACCATCAAGTGAGCCTGAATGGTGCCATCATAGTTGCAGTCCCTTCATTCCCTCACTCAACAGTTTCATACCTCACCCTCTCTCCTCACATTTCCTGTACCTCCTACCCCTGGAAGTTGATTGGGCTGTTTCCAATGTCACTGAAAAAATAAAAACAATCAGAACTTCCTCAAGCTCTCACCGCCACAGCTACCTACATGCAGACACCTGGCCCCAAGAACTCTGTCTTCTTGCCATTATGAAGGATGATAAATTCTTCCAACCCCTCTCAGCAGGTTCCAACCCCTCTCACTTGCTCAAGGACATCACTCTAGCAACTCTATCCCTTTTCTCCTGTATCATCATTCTTCCCCTCACTACTGAAGGTTTCCTACCAACAGGAAAATATGCTATTACTTTCCCCATCTTAAAAGACTTCATCTCCTGACCCTACTTTTTCCTCCATCACTGCCCTATTTCTCTCCTCCCCTTCACCCAAAAACTCCACAGAATACTTGTATGTATTTGTTGCTTTGAATTTTTCTCCTTTGATTCTTTCCTGAACCAATTCAGGAAAGAATTCAGGTTTCTACCAGCACTACTCTTCCCAATCTGCTCTTGTCATCCATGTACCATTCTGTGACGATAAGCCATCTTCTCATAAGGCAGAGGGAGGGTGGGAGCTCAGGGCTCTCCCTGACCTGAAACCACAGCTTGTTCATGAACCCCATTCCACTGTTCCTGTTTATTTCACGGATAGCACAGTTCTTCTCAACTCTCTGAATCACCTCCCCATGCTGATTGCTTTGTTCTCTTAGTGGCTTTAAGTTCAATTCCAGTGAAAAATAATCCAGTTGGTCCATTCATAGTTTCAGGCCAGGCTTCATCATATATTATCTACCAGACTATGAACTGACTGGGATGATTTGGTTCAGGTATACCCTGGCCACATATATGTAAAATAACCAATTATTGTTTCTCTAAGTTGACAGCTGAGGGAGAGGCACCTTTATCAAAGAAGGAACACTAGGATTAAAGACTGCGTGCTGAAGCCAGTATAGTGGTATTCAGTCGATTTCTGATCATTTTGTCCCTAATGGCATGGATCAAATACTGCCTTAAAATATAGTAATCCTTGAATACATTACATGTGATATTCTCTAGATTTAAATGCCTACATTCAAGGACTATGTCTTAAGTTATCGCCGTATCTTTCAGCCAATTGACTCTGTGTCCTCAGCTTGATAAGCCACATTAGGGCAGTGTAAAAGAAACGTTTACACTTACAGCTTTGGACATGAAGCATACTTTCCCAATTCTTACCATGCTTCATTCTGTCCTTATGACTGCCTCATCTTCTGCTACTACTTCTTTCTAGCTGTATGCTAGACTGTAAACTCTGGGTGGGAAATAAAGTGATTCCCTTGCATTGGGTTGGCCAAAAAGTTCGTTTGGTTTTTTCCATAAGATTTTATGGAAAAAACCAAACGAACTTTTTGGCCAACTCAATAGTTAACTGCTCTATCCCCAGAACCTTGTTCCACAGCCTAGCCCATCGTAGGTGACTGGCAAATGTTAACTGAATAAATAGCAACTGAGCATTCGTCCCAGACTGGTCCCTTTGGCTCCATTTTTATGGCTCCCTGGCTAGCCCCTTGTGGTATGTCTTCTGCAATATCTTTGTCTACTGATTATACTCTTTCCCTACCTTCATTCCATATCCTTTTCCTAAATTCATGTTGGGAAGCCCGGCAAGGTGTGATGCATTGAAAACTGTAGACATGTAATACATTTGTAGCAAAAAATTTCTTCCCAGGAATGTAACCTACCACCTTACTGGCCAGTGCTATTAACATGGTTATCTGCTTTTTCACAGCCCACCATTACCACACACGATAGGAAATAAATAAGGCCATTTAATAATAATGTAAATGTTACTACTAATAAAGATAAGAGTTACATTAGAGTCAAGTTACGTATCTTTTATAGGACTGGGAAATTTTAATATGTTTCTCCATTCAGGGAGGGATTTGGGGTTTATATGATCTCAATCATTTGTTTATCTGTTAATACCCACATTTTGGACATTTCACAGATCATTAGCATACCTACTAGAGGAAAAGAAATATAAATAGAAAAGGAACTAAAATTAAAATGTATTAACTGGGTTATATGCCCATAAATCTGATAGTTTAAAAAAAGGTGGGGGGGGAAGTAAAAACTGGCAGAAGGGGTAGGAGACTGAAATCAATGATTAGAAATGAAGCGTGAGAACTGACTATGGAATTCTTTTATCAAGAATATCCTTATTTTCCATTGGAATGCACCCTGGGAAATCAGTTATAGTATTCTCTGTGTGGTAGGTCAATTTTTCTGGCAAAGGGGACCATATAATCTCAGTGTGAAACATTTCACACATGGGAAAGGATCAGGACTGGGGGGAAATGTGATGGAAATGAGCTAGAAGAGTGAATTACACACATGTTTGAGTTGAAGCTGCTCCTGCCAGGCTGTAAATTATGAGAGTCATTTATAAGAGAGTCCATAATTGCTAGAGGAATTTCTGTGTTAATCATCAGGAGACAGATTCAATAAAATAAAAAATAAAAAATCAGTGCCAGCTTATGTAAGGTTCTTTCTCCTTTCCCAAGGCAATTATTGGCTATTCTCTGTTGATGACTAAGGAATGATAGCACCTTAATTAGCTATTTTTCCTTGAAGAAAATCACATTGCTTTGATTTAAGCACACCCAGACAAGCTATCCAGGAAGTCTGTGGCTACGAATTTACAAGTCTGTAGATTTCAAAGAATCCCAAAACCAGTCCCTCTGGTTCAAATAAAATAACAATATAAAACATAATTTTAGCCTTTATTGAGAAGATTAAATTCTGTTTTAATAAAAACATTTTTTGGCTGTATAATTGCTATATTAGACTGAACTCTCATGTCAAAAAATCAATAAAAATTAATTGTATTTATATGAAGTATAGACTTGCCTGAATCATACCAATGTGAAGAATGACAAATATCATCCAGATGGAAAGAATAGTCATAAATTTTAAAATACAAATCAGTTGTTAGACATGTTAATTTTCTCTTCTTCCTAGTTCCTAGAGCTATTTTGTGTGTTCTTATTTGCTGTAACTTGAAAAAAATTTTAATATGTAAAACAAACTGGGTTTGGGGAATTCCCTGGTGGCCTAGTGGTTAGGACTCCATGCTTCCGCTGCAGGGGGTACAAGTTTGATTCCTGGTCAGGGAACCAAGATCCCTCATGCCTTGCAGCAGCCAAAATGAATAAATAAATAAACAAGCCGGGGTGGGGGGGGCGGGTATTGAATAGTCCCTCAAAGAGCAGAACAGGCCACTATAAGTCATAATTATCTGAGATGATTTTTTTTTAATAGTTACACAGCAAAAGTAAAGAAGCCTAAGATTTGCATTGTTTTTCTTTCTTGTTTGTTAGCCATTACAACTGAATTACCTGGGCTAGTTATCAGCTTTTCAATAGTTTTATTGATTCTCTTTTCTTATTGTAAAACTTTCTATTTTCTTGATTTCTAATTTCGAATTTCTGTATTTCTCTCCAACCTAGTTTAATTCTGTTTTTACCCATTCAGATGAGTAATGTCATCATAATAAGCACTGTGAGGAAATGCCAAGTTGATTTAAACAAACATCTTTTCCCCCAGTGAGTTTACATTCTAATAAGAATAAATCATGGCTACTTAAATAACTAGAAAACAAACAGAGATACTTGGGGAAGAGTAGTATACAAAAAGGACTATGAGAATTTAGAAAACAGAAATAATGAATCCTGGACAGAGAGATTAAAGTAGGCATCACAGAGAAAAGTGCATTTGTGCTGAGCCTTTAAGGACAGGTATTGTTTATATATGCTGGGGTAGGAAAATGGTACATAACTGTATGGATGACCAAATTTAGTAACTGATAGAAATTTGTATTTCTCCTCTTTCTTTAAGACTCAGTGATCTCATACTCATTTGGGAAAGCATGGTGTGGCTTATTCTACAGTGAGCTTGATATCCAGCAGTCCCTTTATGGCGATGGTACATGCAGGAATGGACTATCAGGAACTGTTTCTCACAGCATTAGTGACACAAAATACACATCTCCTTCTTGACTAACTCATTAGATGGGAACCAACTGATATACCATAAATGATCTGCACAGCATGACCTCTTTTCCAGAAAGAGACTGCACTTTTTATTTTAGTAACGTTAGGGATTGCAAAATGAGAATTTATTCTTTTTTTCATTTTTTTAATCATAGAAATAGCTTTTAATTTTTACACTTAACATTCTGAGTAGCATGTAATAATTGCTAAGGACTATAGTTTTAGAAAAATAAGGATGAAATAATGCACGCAAAAGATAGGAGAGGTATTTTTAATAATTTTAAGGGGGTTAATGTTTCTATCAACTTGATTACCCATAGCTCTGTACATATAGTCCTATGGATTTTAGACCCAGTTTTTGAGTCCCCACTATTCACCAATAAAATGGCAGTGATGTAGATAAGAATATTCCTATAATTCTTTCTAATGATTATATGAAACCCAGAAGCTCTAAGGAGAAAAATAATTGACACATTTGACTTCATAAAACCACAATACTGTTATATAAAGAGACACTACAAACAAAGGAGAAAATATTTTCAATATGTATGGTAAAGGGTAAATACCACTTTATAGAGAAAACTCTTACAAACCAATTTCTTTTAAAATAACATGACCTCCATTAAGCATATGAAACTATTCCCAACTCCACTAATAATCAATTCAACTTAAACAAGAAGAAATCAATTTTACTTATTAGATAGGCCAAGATTAAAAAGAATACTAATATCCAGTCTTGGTGAAATTAGAATAATCATGCACTTTTGTGGAAGTATAAATTGCTACAACATTTCGACAAGCTATTTAGCGTATTTCACAAAATTAAAGTGCACAGTTGCTCTGACTCAGGAATTCTTCTATGAATTTATCCTACAGTAATATAGAAACATGAGATATACAAGCATGATACCTTAACAGTGGTTGTCATAGCAAACAAAAAATAAAGACAGCCCCAAAATTTGTCTATAGGAACTGATTAAATAAATCACCATAAATTTTTACCACAGTCATGGACCCATTTTGTAATCTCAAGACAACAATTAAAGTATGGTTGGGTGGGAGAGGGAAGGAAGATAAAAATTGTTTAAAATGTTCACTTTAAAAACTAACTTTATCATAAATCACAAACATGCGTAGAGTAAAAGGTGAAAGCATGGCTCAGACCCAGCCCCACTCCCACTCCCCAAAGTTGCCACTGTAACAATTTGGTATGTATCCTTTCCAAAATGGAGAAGCTTTGAAGCCATGACCTGATCTGCTTTTACTAAACCAAGATGCAGTTAAACATTAGTTTTTAAATCTCATAATAAGATACAAAGTAAACAGCACCAAAAAAAATTACACTTCCCAAGTCTACAATTTCCAAAAAAAACTGAAATCAACTGCAGTGGTATTGTGTAGCTCTGCTTTCTACAGAGAAGAGTTTAATTTCTATGCTTCTTTTGTAACATGTCAAATGTCACAGACAACACAGGCATTCAAGCTTCTCTGAGCCTTAACCACTTTCTTCCAAACTTCCTGGTTTTCACTTCATGTACTATAAATGATTTGCTTCCTATTTTAGACCAATAATGTTTCATAATTTCCATCAACTTTTCTTACAGCAGCTCTTTTTCATATTCGGCAGCCTGCCCCTTCCCCTTTCTCTTAAAATCCAACAGTTTATTTAAATAGTTTTAATTCCCCAAACATTTAAGCAATGTTAGAACAATTGCTATAAAGTGTTTAGATGCCTGGCTGACCCACAATTTCCATTTAAGCCAGTCAGTAGGCGGAATTAGTTTGATTTATTATTTTCTTTTGAATTGATCTGTCTTCGTTCCCCACTTTGTGAGACTCTCCTTACTTCCCCCTTCCTCCTCTTCTTTGTCCATGGCTTCGTCCTCCCTCTCACTCCCTTCCCCTCCTTTTATTTCCCTTCCTACCATTCCTGCCCATCCTATCACCACCCACCCTACTTTCTCGTTTCTTAACGTTTCATCTGCAATATGTGTTAAAACAGAACTTCAGGATCTCTCTGGGAACTAAAACACATTGTATACCATGGCTTCTCCTATAGGCTTTAGCAAGAAAAGATCATGAGCACAATTGTCCCTCAGGATCCTGGCTACAGCCTAGCGCAGAACAAGGGAGCACAGTAACTGGAAGGGGAAGAAAATCTTTCACTTGCAGAACTTAGGCCTGTGTGTGTTGCCTTCTGAGTACAGTAACCTCTTCGCTTTGATCATTATCTTCTATTAAATTTTTTGAGATATCCTGTTGCTTTCAGTTATACCATCACTATCTCATTATCTAGAACCCTTGTCCCTATGCACATTTTACCTCTTTAGTTATGTGCATCTGTCTAATTGTTAGCCTTAACTCACTTCTGCTTTCACCCATGCCTTTGGCAATGCAATAGAAACATGCACAATCAAGATGCTGACCCTTCAATTTGTTGAAAGATACTGCAAAGTTCTAACATTCCTACTAATAAGGTGAATTTTTTAATTGCTTTCCAATAACACATGAAGAGGTGAGATAGAATGGGAATAGTGTGACAAATAAACCTAGGACCATGAAAGATAAAAGAGATTTATGTGTTAGTTCTTAATACTCAGAAGTCCAAAAAGTCAAGTCTGCTATTGAGACATTATTCTTGTGATTCTGCAAAAAGAATGTAGCTGTTGTGAAAAGAGATGTTGTTTCAGCCCTTTAAAATATGAAATTTACTAGGAGAAACACCACAGTCTTAACTGATTTCTTAACCTCTTGAACCAGTCTCATCCACCTATTCATTTTAGAAAAATCTTTCTAATATTATTGTAATCTCTTCTGCAAAGGGATCTCTAGATCCCTTGGTGTGGCAACCATCTACACATTTAGTCTTCCCTCCCTCCTGCCATGCTCCCACTAGGTATCTATCCCATTACCTTAGTGACTTCTCAGTATTCCCTGCTATAATTCTCTATTATAGACCTTGCTACCCCCTCTGTCTAGAATCCCTTCCCCACTCCGCTGAGTGACTACTTTCCTCTGCCAGCTGTCTCTCCTCAGCTCCAGAGTCTCCACTCTGTGAAAGTGCCTGACCCCGGGGCAGGCACAGGTACTACTTTCTCTACTCCTCTTGTCCTCACGCGTACCTCCATTAGAGTCTATGTATGTGTGTATATATATCTTATCATTATACATTTATACATACTATTGTGCAATTTTTGTTTAGTATATCCAGCTCCTCATTATACTTTTCTGAAATCGGATACCATACCTTTTTACCTCTATGACTTCAGCATCTAGAATGAGTACCTGCCATTTAGAAGGTGCCTGTGTCAGTGAGATTTCTTGCTTGTAGGTCACTAAAACCAACTATGGCTAAGTTAGAAAAGAAATGCATTAATAAAAATATTGGGTGGGGCTTCCCTGGTGGCGCAGCGGTTGGGAGTCCGCCTGCCGATGCAGGGGGCGTGGGTTCGTGCCCCGGTCTGGGAGGATCCCACGTGCCGCGGAGCGGCTGGGCCCGTGGGCCATGGCCGCTGAGCCTGCGCATCCAGAGCCTGTGCTCCGCAGCGGGAGAGGCCACAGCGGTGAGGGGCCCGCGTACCGCAAAAAAAAAAAAAAAAAAAAAAAATATTGGGTGGATTATAGAATTAAGGAGAAGGCAAGATAGAGAAATAGGCTCAGACAATGGGCAGGAACCAATGGATTCAGGGCAGCAGAACCAAGACTAAAGTCATGCCACAAGAATAGTCTAGTTACCTTGCTACCACTGGTATGTGCCTCCATCCTTACTGGACATCACTGTTGTGAACATGTGGTGCTGCCACCACTGGACTCTCAATACTTTTAAATGATTTCCAGTTTCCATTTCACTACCCCCACATTCAAAATTCTGAGTGCAAGCATCTAGATGGTTGAGCCTAGTTCATGAACCTACACCCCAACTTATAGGTAGTGGTGATAGGAAGGGTAAAGAGAAGTAAACTGTGTATCCCCCCAATCTATACAGTGGACAATTCCCTTAAACAGGAAGGAAAATTATACACTGAGTAGCCAAAAAAAAATTTTAATGTCCACGAGAGTTACATATAATCATGTTTTCACTTACATATAATCATGTTGTCACTATGAGCTACAGCGATGAACAGAATACATTTTAGGTGTATTTACCGATTTTGAATCCATCTTTAAGGATAATGCGATGATTTTTATTCCCTTTGCTTATTACAGAACCATGTAAGAGAAAAATAGAATTTCATTTGGCAAATTTCTTCAAGGCAGCTTTTTAAAATAACCTGAACTATCAAAAGACTTTCTAAGAAGTGAGACAGCAACTAGAAATCTAATCAATGTGATAGATAAAGACTATTAGCCCAACTCAACTACTGAGGAAAAAACCCTCTCAATCTAAAATTGTATACACAGTGAAACTTTTCTAAAAAATGAAGGTAAAAATTAAAGACATTTTCAGACAAACTGAAGCTAATAAAATCTGTTAGCAGCAGATCAACACTATAAGAAACCCTCAAGGAAGTTATTTGGATTGAAGGGAAATTATCCTAGATGGAAGACTGAATATTCAGGAAGGAATGAAAAACACAGAAAAGAGCAAATATGTGAATTAATATAAAATTATTTGTTGAAATTTATGTAGAAGATGGTTGTTTAAAGTAAAATAATAATGATGATGGTGTAATTTTGGCTTTTAAACATAGAGAATCAAAAATAGTGACAAAAAAGCACAAAGAATAGGAGTTGGGATAAATGGCATTATTCCATATAAGGTTCTTACATTATTGGTGAAATGATATAATATTAATCTAATGTTGATTGTGATAAATTAATGATATATATTGCAAATGACCTTATACTAACCTCTAAAAATAATGCAAAGAAAATCCAGTAGAAAAACTGGAGTACAATAATAAAAATCTACTTGATCCAAAATGGGAAGGAAAGAGGGACAAAGGCATACACACACACACACACACAATTAAAAAAAAAACAGGTGGAACAAATAGAAAACAAAGTAGCAAGATGATATACTTAAACCCATATGTGTAGTAAGTGCATTAAATATGAATGGACTAAACATTACAATTAAGATATTGTCAAAGTGCATAATGAATCAATACCCAATCAAATGCTATTTACAAAAGACACAATTTAAATGGAATTTCATGGATAAGAGAAAACAGAATGGAAAGAGATAGGCCATGCAAACCCTAATTAGGGGAAAAAATATGCTACTTTGGTTATATTAATGTCAAATAAAGTAGGCTCCAAAATAAAGGATCTTACCAGATATAAAGAGGGATATTTCACAATGATGAAAAGTCAATTCATCTGAAAGAACTAAATATGAGAATTATGTGTATGCACCAGTATATGTATCTAGTAACATACTTTCGAAACTTATGAAGCAAAAATTAAATAGAATTTAAAAAACAGAAAATCCTGCAATGATAGCTGGAGATGTTTTTCATCATTTTTTTTAAAGTATTTATTTATTTATTTATTTTTGGCTGCACTGGGTCTTTGTTGCTGCACCTGGGTTTTCTCTAGTTGTGTCAAGCAGGGGCTATTCTTCATTGAGGTGTGCAGGCTTCTCATTGTGGCGGCTTCTCTTGTTGCCGATCACGGGCTCTAGGTTCGCAAACTTCAGTAGTTGTGGCACGTGGGCTCAGTAGTTGTGACTTGCAGGCTCCAGAGTGCAGGCTCAGTAGTTGTGGCTCAGGGGCTTAGTTGCTCCATGGCATGTGGGATCTTCCCGGACCAGGGATCAAACTTGTGTCCCCTGCATTGGCAGGCAGGTTCTTAACCACTGCACCACTAGGGAAGTTCCATAGCTGGAGATCATCACATAACCCTTCCAATAACTGATAGCTTAAGCAAAATAAATAGTAAGGATATAGAAAAGTTACACAACACTATTAACCAACATTTGCATTTATACAACACTATATTCAATATGTGAAAAATATATAGTGTTTAAGTACACAAAGGACATTTACTGAAATAGAGCATATGCTGGTAAATAAAGCAAGTGAAATTATTCAATGCACTGAAATTATGCAGAATATGCTCTCTTACCATGGTGAAATTTTCCTAATAAATAATAACAGAAAAGAAACTAGAAAATTCCTAACTGTTTGGAAAGTAAGCATCACATTTTAAAGAACTTATAAGCTGAATAGGAAATCATAGGGTAATTACAAAATAATTAACTTGAATAAAAATAAAACATAATAAAATTTAGGGAATGCAACCAAACTAGTACCTAATAGGAAATTTATAAAATTTAAATTAGAAGAAGTTTTAAAATAAAAAATCTAAGTTTCCACCTCAAGAAACTAGAAAAATATCAAAACAAAAGAGAGTAGAATGAAGAACATAATTTAAGTAGAAATCAATTTAAAAAAGAGGATAGGAACAATTCAGAAAATCAACAAAGCCACAGTGGATCTTTGAAAAAATTAATAAAGTTAATAAAAGCCTAGCAGTACTGATCAAGAAACAGGAAACAGCAGCAAGGATATATTATACAGAACAGAGAAATATAGCCATAATTTTGCAGTAAATTTAAATAGAGTATAATCTATAAAAATATGGAATCACTGTGTTGTATGCCTGAGACCAATATAATATTGTAAATCAACTATACTTGTTTTAAAAATTAAAAAAAAACAAGTAACAATCCAAATATCTAGCAACATGAGAGCAGATAAAGCAATTGAGGTAAATTCAGATAAGGGAATACTATTCAGCAATAAAAAATAAAAATAAGGCAAACATCTATGCAACAAAATGGATGAATCTCATTGATGTTTTGTTTAGCAAAAGAAATCAGACCCATAAGACTACATACTATATGATTTAATTTATAAAGAATTCATTATTGGGCAAAAATAATTCATAAGAAGTCAGAATAGCAGTTTTGATTGATGGCTATTCACTGGAAACACCATGAGAGAACTTTCTAAAAAAAAACAAAAATTGAACTGTTTTAAAACTTGATCTAGATTGTGTTACATAGATATATATATATGTAAACATTTATTGAGCTGGACACTTATGATCTGTGTATTTTAATAAATAAAATGTATTAACATCTACTATTTAACTGATTTTTCTTTGTCCAAATATAATAATTCTCTTGATTCTCTTTTAAAGTAATCTCCATAACAGCAAGATTTTGACTCTTTGGTCCACAGACTCTTTTAAAGTCTCCAGTGCCTGGCACACAGTAGACCCTCAATAAATATTTGCTGAATGATTGTTAAAAAGGATAAAAGTAAGCAGCCTTATCATGTCCATTTTAATCAACACTTCACACTACCCAATTACAATTTTTCTTGAACTAACCTTATATAATTGCTATATTTTTTTCCTCAAAAGCAAGTAATTTTTGGATTCCTTTCCCCCCTTCTGGTTTAACAAGATTAAACTTTGTAACACTTGACCTTATGCTTTCACATCTAATTTTCTCTTTGTGGGCTGCTGTTTTCATTTTGTAGAAGGTTTTGATAGATTGTGTGTGTGTGTGTTACAGGGTTTTTTCTAGAGCATGTAAAACTTCAAGTAAATCAAATAATTAAAAATATGTAATAATAAATAATGCTCTTATATGCCCTCATTTACATAGAAAAGAAATTGGCTGCCACTGATTTGATTGTATTATGCCTAGATAAAAGTCAGTACCTGTTTAATCTACTTACGTAGTATATTTAAACTGCCTGTTCCTCCAAAGTAGTTAGCATTATTTTTTCCTCTTTAATAGTTGTGTTAACAGCTAAAGTTTTGGGTCACTTACTCTCTGTCAAGCACTGAGGTCAGAGCTTTACTTGAATTCCTAGTAATCTTACCTGATCACATATCAGTGGTGTGTGGGAGCCTGCTCCTATCAGTTCTTACCAGCAGGACCAGTTTCATAATTTGCAACGCTTAGCACAAAATGAAAAATGCAAGCCCAGTCAGGGCAGGGTAGTCAATCTCCCCTTCCCACAGGGCTACCACCCAACCCATGGCAGATGGACAACCCCAAAAGAAACAGTTGGTACCTTGATGAGGGGTAGGTGAGAGGCTTCAACAGAGTTGCCCATTGAAAATACTGTGGTTCAGCAAGCCCAGGGCTAAGATGACCAATACCTTAACCTTCAATGAAAGCCTACAGGGTACCCATCTGACACCCTCTAGCCACCATGTGACCAGTTGGTCTCCTCAAGGAATGGTACCATATTGGAGGCTCAATGTTGGTATATGTTGCTGACAGATTGGAAGTTTGATGGTGGTAGTAGAGAGATTAGGCTTACTAAATGGGAATCCTTCTTGCAGAGCCCACACCCCTGTCACCATGGCCACTTGGCTCATAAGGCTATTGTTCTAGCACTAGAGTAGCTGATGACACTGTTGACATCAATCAGCCAATTTATTTGAACTACTTTGGTTTTTTTAGTGTCTTTTCTGTGATAACTGCTCTCCGGCAGGGAGTAATAAGTAATATGAAGGTCTATAAATTTTGTGCCTATTCATATATATCCATCCATGTGCCTCTAACCCATACCTTTTGGTCTCTTACCATCCAGTCTTTCTCCTTACAGACTGACGGTCCATAGGTCCATATACTCCTTTATCCAATGTATATGACCAGATGCATCACTCAAAATTCTGCCTATTGCAGGGATTTTTTTCTCACCACTGTCTTTCAAAGCCACTGAATATGGCTTTATTGAAGTTGCTGTCCATTTGGGGCAGGTACCAACATACCAAGCTGACCCATTCATAAACCAAGCTTGGGCTTTGTTTTCCTCAATCATCTTACTGTAACTAAATTACAACTAAAATTGTGATCTAAGTGGTCACTGGCATAATAATGAAAGATGAAATGGCAGTCAGCTTGCCTTTGCTCTCTGCTCATCCTCAATTCCAGATGTACTATTTCCATTTTACAATGGATTGTTGCTGGGGCCACCCAACTGTACCTCTCAAAGAGTCTGAGAGACCCTAGCTCATGCTGGGCAGTTCCAGACTGCAGTTATGCATTCCATTTATACTATTGTTTTTAAAAGGCATATAATTCCCTGGATGATTTTGATGTTCTTCAATTTTACTATGATGCACCTAGGTGTGAATTTTTTTTTAATTTCCTTGCTTGGAATTTATTGGATTTGTTGAGTGATATTGGTATCTTTTGTCATTTCTGAAAAGTTCTCAGCCATAATATCACCAAATATTTCCTCTGCTTCATTCTCTCTCTTAAACTGAAATTTCAACTAAGCATATATATTCACACATATGTGTTTCTGTCTATCTGTGCTATATTTTGACCCATCTTTGATATTTTTCATCTCTCTGAGCTACTAAGGTCATCTCTTCAATTGTTTTTTTTTTCTGACTTACTAATTCTTTTCTTAGATGTGTATAATCTGTTATTCAGCCAGTCCACTGAGATTTTTAGTAATTATAGTTTTCATCGATAGTATTTCTGTTTTATGCTTTTTCAAATTTTATTTATTGAAATATATTTGTATACTTTTATATTGTGTGTCTTATAATTCCAAAATATGAAGTTTAAGTATCTGTTTCTGCTTCCTTTCTCACATAGGATAGCTTATTTCCTTGTATTTAGTAATATTTTTTATTATACACTGCTCATAAGCCCTGGAATTTTATCTGTGGAAGTGTGTTAATGCCTAATATTAAAGTAGGTTTTCCAGAATTTGTCCATTCCATTCACATATCTGGGGCACTTTAAACTGAATTCACAACTCAGATTTTTGGCTTGGTGGGTTACATGAATTTGGTTACAAAACTGAGCTATGGTTACAAATATCAAAGGATAATTTCTAAAATTTTTTGACTGAATACCAAGTTTTGAGACTGACAATTTTTCTTATAGTATCCCAAAGAGAAAGAAGATTTATTCATAGTCAATACATACTCTGGCTATAGAGTCCTTTGTGACCCCAGGTTTATGTAAGGGATTTCTTATTAGACTCTCACTTTAGGTGGCTTCCAGAATGCTTTTTCCCTTCCTTGAATTTTACAGTCTCACAAAAACCAATACTTAAGTAGTCAGTGTGGTTAATTTACTTATCTAGGTACCCAGGTACACCCCAGTCTCTGGCCTGCATATTCCTTATTTCTTTCCTAATGAATGCAATTAAAGAGTGTTTGTCTATATTTTACCCAGGACCAGCCTAGAGATCTAATCAGCCTTTTCTCCAGAAATCTCTTTTTCTGCTCAACTTGTCAATGTCCCCTTGTCATAACTGCTCAAAATTTAAGTCTGTTATGAATTATTTGGCTACAAGTAACAACAACAACAAAACAGATTAAAGAGTTGCTACAAATAATTGTTTTTTCTTTTAAAACAAAACAAGGAGTCTGGAGGTCTGTATTGCATTCCAGTGCAGCTAGCTATTCAATGGCCATGACAGTGACAATGACAAAGGCTCAGGCTCTTTCTACCTCTGCTCAGTGAAATTTAGTATTTTGACATTTTATCTTCATTGCTTGTCGACATGGTTATAAGTTAGCTACTGTTTCTTGAGGACTTAGTCCATTTTTCAAGTGGAACAAAGAGGAAAAGCCAAAAGGACAAAAGGCAGGGCCAACTGTTTGCCCTTTTTTATTGTGAAATAAAATACACTTTCTCTTATTTTTCATTGGCAGAACTGAATTAATGGCCACCTCAGACCAATCAATAGCAAAGATACATGAGAACAGCATTTCTATTTAGACCAATCACAACCCGTTCCCTGAAACTAGGATAGGGTCCTTCTCCCCTTTAGATCAGGAGTTCTCCATTGCTACCTGAATAAATGTGGATTCTGTGAACAGAAAATAGGGAGTTGTAGAATGAACATTGGGTATGCATTAGGTTATATCTGCTGAAACACCTAAGGCTTTCTCAGCATCTAGCCCTTCTTACCTAGAATGACTTCTCCCTTCATCCATTTACATGACTTCATGTCCTTTAAGCCCAAGCTTAGGGCTACCTTTTGTTAAGGACTTTGGCATCATCCTCTGTCCACAGGGCTTGCTCTCTTTCCAACTATCAACTTGCTACATTGTGTTATTCTTTCCACCTCCTAATCCAGATTATAAACTCCTTGAGAGTATGCATTGTGTCTCATGTCACCTAGCCTAGTACCTTGAACATGCTCAATCAGTCAATGGTAATTGTTTCCTAAAGAACTGATTGATTGTCTCATGACTTATGTTCTCCATATCCCTTCTGCTTAATGACATCACATCTTCAGCACATCCTAAACTCTAATCTCATGACCCTATTTTATACCATAATCCTATTGATCTCTGTTTTTAAACTCTAACTGTTCTCACATCAAAACTCTGTTCTTTTCGTCTTGTTTATGTTTTCCTTTGCTGTACAAAAGCTTTTAGGTTTCATTAGGTCCCATTTATTTATTTTTGTTTTTATTTTCATTTCTCTAGGAGGTGGGTAAAAAAGGATCTTGCTGTGATGTATGTCATTGAATGTTCTGCCTGTTTTCCTCTAAGTGTTTTATAGTGTCTGGCCTTACATTTAGGTCTTTAATCCATTTTGAGCTTATTTTTGTGTATGGTGTTAGGGACTGTTCTAATTTCATCCTTTTACATGTAGCTGTCCAGTTTTCCCAGCACCACTTATTTAAGAGGCTGTCTTTCTCCACTGTATATTCTTGCCTTCTTTATCAAAGATAAGGTGACCATATGTGCATGGGTTTATCTATGGGCTTTCTATCCTATTCCAGAATGGGAGAAAATATTTGCAAATGAAGCAACTGACAAAGGATTAATCTCCAAAATTTACAAGCAGCTCATGCAGCTCAATATCAAAAAAACAAACAACCCAATCCAAACATGGGCAGAAGACCTAAATAGACATTTCTCCAAAGAAGATATACAGATTGCCAACAAACACATGAAAGGATGCTCACCATCACTAATCATTAGAGAAATGCAAATCAAAGCTACAATGAGGTATCACCTCACACCAGTCAGAATGGCCATCATCAAAAAAATCTATAAACAGTAAATGCTGGAGAGGGTGTGGAGAAAAGGGAACCCTCTTGCACTGTTGGTGGGAATGTAAATTGATACAGCCACTATGGAGAACAGTATGGAGGTTCCTTAAAAAACTAAAAATAGAACTACCACATGACCCAGCAATCCCACTACCGGGCATATACCCTGAGAAAACCATAATTCAAAAAGAGTCATGTACCACAATGTTCACTGCAGCTCTATTTACAATAGCCCAGAGATGGAAACAACCTACGTGTCCATCATCGGATGAATGGATAAAGAAGATGTGGCACATATATACAATGGAATATTACTGAGCTATAAAAAGAAAAGAAATTATTTGTAGTGAGGTCTGTCATACAGAATGAAGTAAGTCAGAAAGAGAAAAACAAATGCTAATACAGTATGCTAACATATATATATGGAATCTAAAAAAATTAAAATAAATGGTTCTGAAGAACCTATGGGCAGGACAGGAATAAAGACGCAGATGTAGAGAATGGACTTGAGGACACGGGGAAGGGGAAGGAGAAGCTGGGATGAAGTGAGAGAGTGGCATGGACATATATACACTACCAAATGTAAAATACATAGCTAGTGGGAAGCAACCGCATAGCACAGGGAGATCAGCTCGGTGCTTTGTGACCACCTAGAGGGGTGGGATAGGGAAGGTGGTAGGGAGATGCAAGAGTGAGGAGATATGGGGATATATGTATATGTATAGCTGAGTCACTTTGTTATAAAGCAGAAACTAACACACCATTGTAAAGCAATTATAACCCCAATAAAGATGTTAAAAAAAATAATATTCAACTCAAAAAATAAATAAATAAAACATATTTTTCTAAGACAAAAAATTAAATCAATTAATTTAAAAAAAAACTCTGTTCTTCCTCACCCCTTATTATTGTGATAATTTGTTATTGGTTACCATCTCTACTGTTGTCTTACACGATTCCATGCTATTCTAGTTATCCCCTCTGTTTCTCTCTTTTTCCTGCATCTTTTGCTGATTCCTATTTTTTTCTTACTTCTCTGATGCTTTTTTTCTCTGTCTCCTGAGAGTTCTTATTTAGACCTTTTTTTTCCCTCCTCAACCTTTTTCTTTGAGCAGATCCATTCTGATTTAGATGACTCCCCAAAGTAATGAGAATAGTTCTACTAATTCCTGTACCCGTACATATTGCCTTGTTGCTATTTCAGGCTCAAAGTTTCCCAAACTAAACTTACCATCTTAAGTCCAAATATATTATTTATTCCAGTTTTCCTCTTTCTTCTGGTGGTGCCATCACTTTTCCAGTGTTAAAGCATTAAATATTTGAGGCTTCTCTAACTGTTACTGTCATGTTGATTCAATCTTTGAAATGTCTCTAATATCCATTGCATCATTTTTCCTCCTCCTTCAAAGTTCAGACATATTTACCTCAATTAACTAAATAAGTTTTAACAATTCTCCCTGTCCCAATTGCCTCTTTTCTCTAATCTCTTTTAAACAGATTAATCTTTTGTAAATTTAGCTTTAATGAAATCATGATTCTGAGCCAGAAAGCTTCAGTGACTCTCCCCTCTCCATCACATAAAATCCAGATTCGTGAGACTGCCTTTCTGAGCCAACTCTAATCTGATACCCATGATGTATCCAAGTTAATTGTCTATTTCCCCAAAATGAATGTTTGTTATAGTAGGACAAGTTCATTTTCACCTCTGTGCTTTTACTCTACCATGCCACCATCCTCCCTCTCCCAATTTATCAATTTTGCTTCTGCTTCTCCCACAGAGGACTTCTGGAAATCACCTCAATTAAACAAGAGATGCTTATTTCTCATATTCAATAGCCAATAAAACATTTGCTCTGCTTCAAATAGATTTGACTCCCTGATGAATGTGAAAAAAAATAGATAACTTACATCATGGGCTCTTTTTTAGCAACCATTCTTCTCGTGTCTTTCCTGTAGTTTCTTAGGGTTTTTGTTATTGCTGCCACTGTGACTATCTCTTGTGCTCTCCTCCCCACCCTTTTTTTTTAAGTTTTGCAGTTTGTGAAATTCGAAGATGAAAAGGGCTTACTTGAAACCGCTTAGCTGACTGGGGATTTGTACATCCTTACATGGTCCTAGTTTGTTTTTGAAAGAGAGCAATTCCATCTGGATTTTGGCCTTTGGGGGGACTTTATGCAGGTGGCAGGCCACTTAACCTGGTGGAGATTTCCTTTTAATTATGTTCATGTTGAATGCCTCCTACAAAGTAGGTATTCTGGACTGATTTCTTTTTGTCATTATAAATGAGTGTTCATGCTAACATTTTTTTTCTTTCTTTTGAAGATTGTTTATTAGAAAAACAGTTATGATTTTTAAGACTCCAATCCATTTGATCTTAATGTATTTTCTTTCCCCACAGAGCAGAGATATTTCAAAAATGTTTTACTTTAATGGTTTTTTATCTAGGCTAATCCCTTATAAAAGTGCAAAGTGTCTGCATGCTAAAACAAATGTGCATTTGAATACTCAATTGATTAACCAATTTTCAAATAAACTTTTTAGATTTTGCGTGTGCATTTGTTGCTCATTTGACCATATAATAATTAATTAGCCTTAAGTATAATGGATTGCACCTTCAAATCCTGCATGCATATTCTAATAGAATGACAGTGTTTTATATCACTTTTTATATTTTAGTCAAACAGACAAGCACTCACAAGCTAAGGAAGAGAATTTTGAAGGTGGGGGACATTTCATATCTGCAGAGTTGATATTTTGATTAATGAAGTGTTATAGTTGTTTTTAACGTATTTATTTGGTGGCTCATTCAGCAAAATTAATCCTGATAGACGAAATGTGTTTAAAGCACTGCTTACAAAATGAATGGTGTCTCTAAGCTAATAGAGTTATAAATGAACAGGAAAAAAAATGGAGAAGACTTTAAAAATGAGTCAACTGAAAATAAATGCCAGATTAAAACACAATTTACTCTATGTATCTAGAGAGCCAGAGGGAACTCAAGTGCAAAGACTTATAGACTAAGTGAGCAACTGAAATATTTATATATCAACCTAATGCTATTCAGCCATAATGGTGGGAAGGCTGCGTAGAGTTGGTCTTACTACCTTCATTTGCGGTACATGGAGCTAAAAGGCAAAAACCTAAGTTATGTCATAAGGGGTATATTAAGAGTCAAGCAGAGAAGTACAACCATGCCACTCATCAGTGATTACAAGGGGGCTATGGTGTCACTTGAGAATCAGGGAAAATGAGAGTCAGAAATAATGAGTTAGCTCAGGTATCTAAAAAGCAACGAGGATAAGTACTGCAAACTGAGGCCCACTCCCTTACAAAAACATGTGCCCATCTCAATTTTTGGTTTTGAAAGCAGAATAGGTTTATTTAAAGTGATCTTCACAGAACAGACACTTATCTATAAAACTCTTCATAAAAGAGAATTCCTATTTTATGAATAATACCTTGAGTCTATATAGACAGTTCTTCCAAGATTTTCAAAATATATAAATAGCCAAGTTCTCACTCTTGGGAAAGGTCAAATAAGTATAAATATTCTTTATATAGAATAGTATAGGGCTTCAGAGAGAATTATATGAGTGCAAACTCTGGCTTTATCACTCATTAAGTATTTGACCCTGGGCAAGTCAAAAGATCTCTATCTGGGTTTTATCATCTGTAAATGAAGATAGATAATATTTATTGTTTATCTTTAATCTCACTGATGTAGCCCATGTGCTTAAAAAGTATTGTGCACTTAGTATGTGCTCAATAAATGTTTAATAAATGAATGGATATATAAAGCATTTTTAAATACTTCCTAGCACTTGTTTTCAATAAATAAATGATAAACAAAATTTAATTTGGTGTCATCTCCTACGAGAATGAGCCTCTCAGACCTCCCCTATTTGGTCTCTTCACTGAAATGCACTTAACTCATTACATTAGGACAATACTGCTGAAAAAATGTTCTGTGATAAAAGAAGTTAAGGAAACACAGCATGTTTTTCCTCTTCTTGAGATTCATAATACAATTAGTTTATTAAAACACCCAATGAGCCCTGCTGTAGGTAAACCTGTTTATCTTTGTTTATCCAGCATTTTCAAAATGAATTTGTCCACAGAAGCCTCTTTTTACATCATGACACTCCTTCATTTATTCAAATATTTATAGAGTACCTAGTATACTCCAAACACTATTTTCACGTCTAAAAAGTCATGAACAAGTCCCGGTCCTCTAGCAGTTTATACTATTAGTGATGGAAACATTTAGTAAAAACTAAAATAATATGTGATTTCAGGCAGTAATAAGCACCATGAAGAAAAATTAAGCAGGATTTGGAGATAAACAATGACAGCTGAGCTTGGAGTATAGGTGGTACAGAAATCCACAGAATATAATTTGGGAAATTCTGCCTTAGATTTATACCCATGTGCTAGCGAAGGTGAAAAAGGTCTTCAAAAGGAAAAGGCTTGAGAAAAACTTAACACTCTTCACTCTAATGGATGTGTGCTCTCTGTGAAGATCATGTTCCTTGACTTTGAAGACCAGCCCTATTGATGGGGATTACTGATCAGCTATAAAAGGAAGGCAGTATCATGGGAGGTATCCAAGAGATTCTGATTTAGAGCCCCTCAAATTGTACTTTGTAGGTGGTACTTACTCAGGATACTCCTAAGGCAATTTTCCCTTCTTGTAAACTTGGAAAAATGTAATGTTTGCACATTTTGTTAAAGATCTCAGCCGTTCAATTTGCCCTAACATATCTCTCATTAGTAGATAATTGACTGGCATAATTCTTCCTTCCCACAGACATAGAAATTGGATTGCCAGGTTCCATGTTGTTTCTCATATCATTAAGCAGGCCAACCCATACCTTCTTTTATTCACGAGTTCACAACACCTACTAGATATCTACTGTGCGTGTGGCTCTGTGTTAGGAGCTGGCTATGCAAAAACAAATTTGACCCAAAGAAGCTTACTAGCACATTGTAGGCAGATGGTTAGGTACTTTCCCTTGTGTTTCCCAGCCTCTGTCTTAAGAAATCAGTAACAGCTTCACAAAGAAGAAATGTAACTTATTGGTTTCTCACTTTCCAAAGCCACAGAGAACACACTAAATAGGAGTGGATGCCTAAGATATACTTTAAGTCCACTCATGAAGTCTTTGGATGGCTTTTAAATATTTAGGGTAATGATCAATATGACAATCTTTTGCTAATCAATAGAAATAAGATACCACAAAAGCAGAACTTCTCTCCATTCTTCTCACTGGGAAGGGTCTGCTTAGCAGCACAACTTCTAAACATTCATGAGACCACCTAAAAAGCAGGTACTTGAAACTGGTTAGAGCAGAGAAAGCAGTGATTCTAATCTGCCACCTGAAGTCATATGACTCATCTGAGGCAGAAGTGGTAAGAAACATTTAGGCCAGGAATCTGAAATTATGAGCAGCTAAGAAAGTCATAATGATTGTACTGATGAGTCATCTGCCATCTGCTTCTCATTCAGAAAAGATAAGTCAAGATACAAATAACCAAGAGTAAAGCAATACCAAGAAAATGCAAAATGGACTCTTTTTCTAGAATGATAGAAGGAAAGATGAAGTGTATGAGAAGCTATCACAAGGAGACTGATTTATCCAGAACCTCATTAAGCAGGCTGGGCAGATATAGATATGATGAGACCTAAAACCTGCAGTAAGTGACATGAGAAGGGAAGGAGGCCTATACCCTAACCAGAGAACTGGAAGCCAAGACACTCAATAGGTGAGTTTCAGTTTACCAATTCATTCTTCCAACTCTACTTGCTGGCTCAATTTGCAATGCCAGAGGCAAGAAAATGCCCTAATAAGAACACTCCATTCCAATGAGAAGAGAGAAGCTGATAACACATATGGTCTCTTCTTTGTGCCTTGATACCTTTCAAGCCTCTCCTATGATCAACTTTGGCTACCTCACTAGCACAGAGAACCATTCAGTGGAATTGTGGTATGTTCAATTGAACTTCTCATTTCATTGCTCTTGGTTTATATTGCAATTTTAGCACCAATCACATTGTATTATGAGGCACTGTCTGTACATCTGTCTCTCTAATAGATGGTAAACTCTTTGAGAGCAGAAGCAATAGCTTATTCATCTCTGTCTCTCTAGTACCCAGAAAAATTGCTGGATCAGAATAGGCATTTTTAAAATCTTAATATTATAATAAGGTCCTACTGTATAGCACAGAGAAATATATTCAATATCTTGTGATAAACCATAATGGAAAAGAATACAAAAAAGAATGTACGTATATGTATAACTGAATCACTTTGCTGTAAAGCAGAAATTTACACATTGTAAATCAACTACACTTCAATTTTAAAAAATCTTAATGTTTTGAATTTAACTGAACTTCCCCTTGGTATTTCATTTGTAGCCTGCCGTCCTGTTAGTACATAATAGGACTTTGGTTATAATTCTCCTCAAGAACTCTATGAAATTCCACTGAGATTCTAGCTGCCCTACTCAAAAGCTTAGCTAAAAGAGGGGCGGTAGACTGATATTCACTCATTCATTCATTCTACAAATCTTTATTGATTATCTGCTGTGTGCTACACACAGTTCTTGGGGCTTGGGATACACCAGTAAACAAGCTAAGATCCCTGCCTTTGTGAAGCTTACATTCAAGTGGGAAGCAGGAACAGAAAATAACTATAATAAGTAGACATGCTAATACTGAAGATGATAAATGCCATAGAAAAGAGAAAATGTAGAATAGGAAAGATCGGGAGTGCCAGGATCAGGTTTGGAGGATGGGCCGTTTGCAGCACTAAATAGAAGAGTCAGGGTGTATCTCATTGAGAAGGTATGGTTTGACAAGACTTGAAGGAGGTGATGGGGTTAGCCAAGTGGATATTTGAGAAAAAAAGTGTATCATGCTTTCTTCTCCAACTCCATAAAGAACTCCATAAGGCAGCCGGTGGTGGCTTTGAAACTCAGATGATGTGGTTAGTTTGCTGAGCTGCCGAAGCACTTGCTTTTGGCTCACATGGTAAATTCAGTGAGTAAGGTTTTAGTCATTTTGTTACTGTTGTGTGACGTGGGAGACTGAGAACAAGAACAGAGAAAGGAGAAGCAGCACAGGACTCAAGAATGGGGTGAGGAGGAGAGGGAGCTCCATGTTAATCTGAGCTCAAGGAAGGTTCTGGAAATCTTGTGGGTGGTATGAAGTCAAAACCTTTCCTATTTCCCAAATGTTCTTCCCTGTAGTAAGTTTAAATTGTCTAAATATGACACTTAAAACTCACAGGATCTTTTTGCTGCCAATAAAGACTGCTTTAGCTGGCTTTTTCCCTTCATTCTGTATTTCTGTGGCAACCAAAGGAGAGCAATCAAAACTATAATTTCTGGCCCAGGAGAGGGAATTCCAGTTTTATGGTTTTAATCCTTGCTCTCTATCAGTCTTATCACATTATATCTCTCTGTTCCTTGGGGTTTCTTCAAGCTAGTCAAAATGTTGCTGAAAATTCATTCATTCAACTAAATATGTTTATTAAATGCTTGACAGATCCTGACTATATTCCAAGGACACAAAGATGAGGAAGATGTGATTCTATCAGTAGTGAGAAGCCATCCTTAATAACCTGTTGCAGTGTTACTATATCTCAGGCCAGAACACAATGACCATAAATCACAAGAAAGCAATAAAATACTTTTGTCATAGTCTAAAAATAATTCCGTCAAAAATAATAAACATTTTTTCCAATGACTTCTGAAGAGCTGAAACTTAAGAAAACTCATGTTCCTACCAATGATTATTTTATTACTGCCATTTTCTTCCCCATAAAAGTCTGAAACCTCAGCAACATTTAGCCTCTTCTCCTGGTTCCTGTTAATGAGTCTGTGTTTCACCAAAAGGCCTGCATCGCCCACATTTACCATTTTATCACTATACCACAACAAAGGAAGAGAATGGAAGCTTCACAAAAGCCACTATAGAAGAACTGGAAACAGTGAAGTTAGGGGAAGCTTTAAGACAGGGATTGTGGACAACCTATGAACACAGAGGGTAATGGTGGTCCAGTTGTCAGAGAACATGACTCTATAGTGAGGTCTGCCCACTGGGTGGTGGTGGTGTGATTTACATAATATAGAGCGCAGTTATCTGAGAAATAAAGTTTTCTTCAGCCTTATAAGTCTTAAGAATCCCCCCAAGGGGCTTCCCTGGTGGCGCAGTGGTTGAGAGTCCGCCTGCCGATGCAGGGGACGCGGGTTCGTGCCCCGGTCCGGGAAGATCCCACATGCCGCAGAGCGGCTGGGCCCGTGAGCCATGGCCGCTGAGCTTGCGCATCCGGAGCCTGTGCTCCACAACGGGAGAGGCCACAACAGTGAGAGGCCCTCGTACAGAAAAAAAAAAAAAAAAAAAAAAAAAAAAAAGAATCCCCCCAAATTTAAATAACAAAACATATAAACCACATGTACGTGGTGTTTGGCGTCATATCACAGAAATGTTTTTGCATTGATGAGCAGGTAGCTGCTGACTTGAAATGGGATTTCTCTTCTGCAGGGGGAATTGCAGACATATAAGGAAGGGAGGAGAAAATAATCATAGCCCTCACAGACTGCTTTCTTTGTTTTATTCTTTCTGGAGTTTCATCATTCTAGGGAGAATTTTGTACTGCTTCTGTTTTGTTGCTGGGCCTATCCTGTTTCCATACCCAAATGAAGTATTCCTGGAATCTAAGGTGTCATTTTACCAGCCTAACCACAAGTTCTGTGTTGTTTCCTCTGTTCTGCTCTCACCCTTGAATAATACCTCTCCCTCAGTGCTAAATTCAGTGCCCCTGTCTAGCATCTAGGGAAGAGTACTGAGTCCTCTGCCCTGCATATCTTCCAAAATGGTAAGAGAGACCAGCAGAGCAATAAAATGACAGGCCCATTGTTTGAGCCCAATGCCGGGACTTCCCCTTTTGTATAAGCTGAGTCACATTTTTCCTGTTGTCGACTTGAAGCCTGTCCGTTGATGTACGATAGGGCTATCTTGCTGATGTATAAAGCCAGACAGAAAGGTTTCCCTGCATTTGTTTGCCTTACCTTGGACACTTACCAATTAGAAGCTGTCCACTGGCCAAAGGAGATAAGACGTGGTTTATTAAAACCCAGATACTAGACTGAATGAACTAATTTCTGACAATTTTCTTCTGTTAACACACTATCTGAGGTTCCTGCCTTGTGCAATCTTACTGATTTTGACACAAGTCTTTTGGGATGTATATGTGCATTTTATTCTTGATATCTGTTCAGTTGACACATGCTTTCAAACCGCACATATCTTTGATTGGCTGGAAAATTGTGCAAACAGGAAGTCAAAGGATGGAATCAACTGTGAAACAACCATAACAAGTGAAGTTTCTCTTTAAGTGCCAAGGTGGGAATGCTATTATGAGAAACAAACAAACAAAAAATGACATGATAATATCGATATAATTCCAACAGGAAGAGTGAGCATCCAGAATGCTCTAATTATCTTATTTTCAGGACCTTATAACCAACAAAACGGTTGCAGATCTTAATCCACAGTATTGTTGCTAGACAGATAAAATCTCCAAAATTAGGTGAGGGGTGTGATGACATTTGCTGGCTAGGAAATATTTGAGATAATATTTTTTGTCTGATGATCACTATCTGCACTGATCTTAAAGAAAAATAAAAAAAAACCTTGCTGTTCTAATTTAACCCCTTCATTTATTTGGCAAATATCTCTTGAGTTCTTACTCTAGGACAGGATTGTGGAGGTCATAGGATATTCTCTTCTTGCTTACAAGTCTTTGCACCAAGACTTTTCTTGTAATTCTTCAAAGTTGCCAAGCGTCTGTCCTCCTGTGATATTATTCTCCTATGGTGAATTCTCAAAATGAAGGATTTTTAACACCAGTGGAAAGAATGAAAGATATCCTCAAATCAGTGGATATGAGGAACACAGGCAAATATTAGAATGAAATGAACGAGGCAACCTTTAGACAAATATCAGAATTACTACTTCACTAGGTATGTTATGAGTTTATGAAATTTATTACTTTATAACCTTTAGAAATATAAATGGACTTTAAAAGTATTTGGATAAATTTTGAGGCAGGACCGCTGCTGGCAGTAGAATAGGGGAAGGACAGAGAATGGACCACTTATATGGTAAATCTTGTTCATCCATTTTTTGAGAATTTCTGTATAAAATATGCTATGTAAACGAGATCATGTGCCATCTATTCAGATAACTGACTCTTTTTTAAAGTATGATCAATATCTCTCAAGGTCTACCTCTGCCTGAAAATAATTTAAAAGATTACAATGGAACATTTTAATGTCCTCTTGTTGGAGGGAGAATAAAGAATTAATAGTGAGGACTTCGCACAAAAGTGCTTGTTAGTTAGAAGATTAAATCACAATGCATATATTAATCCATTTAACCTTCAAACACCATTTTAAGAGACTGTTTTAAGAGGAAGTACTTTGGAGATATTCATTTCAGTCATCCTTAATTGTATTCAAAAATCTGGTTTCTAGACATTTAAAAATTAAAGCTGAAAGAAAATAAATCTGAAGGGGAAATGTGGAGGGGAGGGATAAATTGGGGACTTGGGATTGACATACACAGTCTACTATATATAAAATAGATTACCAACAAGAACTTACTGTATAGCACAGGGAATTCTATTCCATATTCTGTAATAACCTATATGGAAAAAGAATTAATATATATGTATATGTATAACTGAATCACTATGCTGTACACCTGAAACTAACACAACATTGTAAATCAACTATACTCTAATAAAAAAATTTTTAATGGTTAAAAAAAAAGAAATTAACCCTCTTATCTCACAGATAAGGAAACTGAGGCACAAACAAATTGATTTCCAGAGGTCACAGCATTGATACAGGGAAGAAGCCAAGCCCAATCCAAGTCACCTAGATACCAGAGCTTGTTTCATGTCTCTGTGTGGACAGGAAGAGGAAATAAAACTGCTCCTAGAATTATCCAGTTATCCTCTATCCCATATTGTGAAATGATTCCATTTAGAGATGGAATCAATCCTAATTGGGAAGCCCCTGCATTGACTTTAAACTCCTGAATCTGCCTTAAGTGTTGATATGCTTGTCATAGTTCTAGCCCCATCCACGATGCATTCCAGAGCTGCTCACCAACACTGGACTAACTAAACAGTCCTCTTTATTGTTTAATAGAAAGATGAAAAGTGAAGAAAATTTCCAAGTGTAAAGGCCCTCCCAAAGAGAAATCCAGAGAAAATAGCAATAATAATGCAAAATATCCAACTATATAATTTTCAAGACTTTCATTTAACTGTATAGTCAAATAACGTTATTATTCATTTCACAGCTATAGATCAATTTGCTCATGTGTGAAACCTATGAAATAACAACCATTTTCTCCTCAGATGAGTGATCCTGGTCTGAGTTCCCCATACAATTTGATGAAAATACATTGTTCCAGATGGACTCCAGTTGCTGGGCAGATGGAAACCTGTAAGTAAAAAACTAAAAACTTTATTATCCTAAATTAGGTGGTCAGAGAGAGAAAGTAAGAGAACAGAACTGCATCCCAAATAATTTGTAAGTTTCCTGAATTTTAAAAAATTCTTTCAGGAGGAAAAACTTCAAAAGAGAAAAAATAAATGCATTTATAAGTTTTGACATGTTTAAGTTTTTAAAGTGTCTACTTTTACAGTCAAATTTTTATCCATAATTTGTAGCTATACTAAATATAATACAGCACTTTCCATTTTCACATACTGAGCTAATTTGTTTATAAACCAAGCACAGGTGTTTTCACTCTCCTTTAGTTGAATGTACAGTATTCCCTTCTCCCTAGGGGCATAGGTGCAAACTAAGGGAATATCACAGATTTGACTGTGGTGAATGACATGGGGGTCTGGGCTACCTGCCCATGCAGCTTACTTGGGTTCTCTGTCATTGCCTGTGATATTTCTGGATATACCTTTCTATCTAATGATAGACTGCTGCTGGGCCCATCCACATTCATGACTTGGCTAGTCCAACAGAAATTAGCTCATAGTGGGCAGCTCAGTTGGCGTCCTATGGGCAAAAGTTCCATCTTTGCCAAGATCCAATACCACTCCAGGAACTGTTTTTCAAAAAGTACATAATTCTCCACTGCAGGTGGCATGACCTTGCTCCAAACTCACAAAGGCCTGCCTTGAGCGTCCGCCACTAGAGGTTGCCATAAGCTCCAAACAACGTCTTTTCCCACCACTGACATCTCCAGCACTGTAGGGTCTGATGGATCACATAGCCTAAGGACATAGACCCCACTGCAGGCTAGCCCTGATGCAGAGCCCTTTCCAGCTCTGGTGCCCCCTCAAAGCTGACAGCCTTCTGTGTAACCAAGCATATGGGCTAGAGCAGCATTTCCAATTGTAGAAAGCATTGCCTCTAGAACCGAGAAGAACCTACTGGGAGCACTGTTGCCCTGCTTGTGATGGGGATGCAAAATGCAGTAATTTGACTTTTGCATAGGAGAGCATCTTCCACCATGTCTCTGATCACTGGGTATCTATAAACTTCACTGAAGTGGCAGGTCCCTGAAACATCATCTCCCACACTCAGGGATTGCCAACTCTTATTGTAGAGGAGTAGACTATCTCTGTAAACCTTGAACATTCAGGGAGGTCTACAGAACTAAAATCCTCTCGGAGCATCTATCCAGATGTCTCCATCCCACGTTTCAAGATCTCAGGTTTTCCCAGTCAGGGCCCATCAGAGGCCTGCCTTTGCTGAGCATCAAAATATCTCTGCAGCTTCTAGACTCCATCAAGTTCTGAGTCTGCTCTTCAGCTGTTCACCGTTCCACTGCAGGAGATAGGGGCCTCTTCATAAGGTACCAATGAGGCTCTCTGACTCTCACGCTTAGTATTTGTTCTTTGTTAGTGGCCCTCAGTTTCTCATCATCCCACTGTAGAGTGTCAGTACAGCTTAGTAATAACCAGCCAACTCTGCTGTCCTTGCACACCCCATCCCCACATCTTTCAAATCCCTGAATCATCACACCCACAGGGGTGTTCTCCATTGTGATGTTTCTGCATGTCCCCACTGGTGAAATGTTCAGCTATGGGACTGCCATCTTGTGCCACGGACCATCTGTGTTCTGCATTCCTCTCAGGATGGAGTTCTCCTTGCTTGCTGAGCAATGAGTGAGCCAAGCCCCAAACCCATTTTACCACCTGATTTCTCAGAACATTTTTAGTATCAATTGTATCAATGCAGGTGAACCCAGAAGCAGACATCAAGATAAGATTACATATGTAAGATATATATTAGGAAAAACTCCTGTGAATGATAAAGGGGGAGGGGGCAGGAGTGGAGAGAGCCTTCAGAGCACCATGAGGTTTTTCTCTGTAAAAAGAGAAACAGTAAGTTTGTCATCCTGGATCAGATGATCTCTAACTCTATAACTCTCCGATTTCTGCACCTTCTGCTCACAAATTTGTTAGAAGAACTGAACGTAGGTATACATGGAAAGGCCTAGCTCAGCATCCATACAGAGAGGGTCCTTAACAACTGTTAAGTTATGTGTTCACTGCAAAAAAAAACAAAACAAAAAAACAGGGGAATAATAGGCAGAACCCCTGAGTGTCCTTCAAAGAAATACAGTGCCCTTAATTCCATGTGCAAACAGGTAGCCATGGAGAGGCTGCCTCTCTCTGCATTTACAACAATGCCTACTTCTCACCAAAGTCAATGATAAGCACTTTATCTTTAGCACAAGGAAGAAAACAGGATGCGCTTATCTCCTTTAGACATGACCTCAAAATGTGTTCTGTCTTACAGCCATTATTACTAACTAAAATGCATCTCTCCTATTTTTTAATCAGAAAGAGAAAAATAGGGCTTGTGACAGGAGGTAAGACAAGGTAAACAAATACTGAGTGCTGGTTGATGCCAGGCACTACTTTAGACCCTTTGTAAATGGCTTCTGACTTCATCCCTACAACAGCACTCTGGAGCACGAATTATTACCCACATCTTACATGAAACTTGAGGACTTCCCTGGTGGCACAGTGGTTAAGAATCCCCCTGCCAATGCAAGGGACATGGGTTTGATCCCTGGTCCGGGAAGATCCCACATGTCGCAGAACAACTAAGCCCATGCACCACAGCTACTGAGCCTGTGCTCTAGAGCCCACAAGCCACAACTACTGAGCCCGCGTGCTGCAACCACTGACACCCGTGTGCCTAGAGCCTGTGCTCTGCAACAAGAGAAGCCACTGCTATGAGAAGCCCATGCACTGCAACAAAGAGTAGCCCCCTCTCGCTGCAACTAGAGAAAGCCCGCGCATAACAATGAAGACCCAACACAGCCAAAAATAATTAATTAATTAATTGTAAAAAAAAAAGGAAAGATAATTGAGGTTTATAGAGGTTAAGTCACTGGTCCATAGTAACTCAGTTAATTATCAGAAATGATCAGTCATTGACTCCAGAACCCTGTATATTTCATCTTTTAGAAACTTTATCTATAAAGTGGAATTTATGCAAGATTTATAAAATTTTTTTTAGTTTAAATAATTTTCTTTCCAATATAGAAATGAATTTTCCCTATATTTTAAAATCTGTAATGATTTTTGTCCCTATCCCAGTTAATACCACACTATTTTAAGCAGTTAGTTGTTCATAGATCTATTTCTCTCACTTAAATTTAAATTCCTTGAGGGCAGTTATCATGTCTAATTCATCTCATCCCTACCAAATAGAAGAAGGCCTAAATTTTCTACATACTTAATTTGTGTATGCTGAGCCAGATAGGAAATCTCAAAAAATGCAGTTAATTTTTCCGCTAATTTTTCAGTTATTTTGATATAACAAATTAGGATATTAGAGAAGAAAACACATTCTCTTTACTCTATGAGACCTACATCAACATGGAAGGACCCTCTCAGAAACCTTAAAACTATTCTATTTGCTGAGAGCCCAAAGTTGTTTAACTATGTATTTTCTTGGCTAAAAGATAGATGTGGGTTATGGGAATCAACAGGGGGTCTTCATCCCAGAAACTCACCCCAAATTTCCCCACATGTGGAGAGATGACCAATGGGATGCATGAAAGTAAAGGGCACATGGGATTTGGGGAACAGATCATGAAAGGCGATTTTAGAAAATAGGCGTTGGCAGTGGCTTTCTGAGTTCACATCATGGTGAAGAGCACAGGCTTTAGAGACAGACCAGCTTTAGTTTGAATCCTGTGTGTGGCACCGAGCTGTGTGACCTTGGACCAGTTGCTGAACCTCTCTAACCACAGTTTCTTTGTGTATAAAACAGAGACGCTAATAGTGTTACTGTGAGAATGAAGAGGAAGAGCAAGTGCAAAGCATTTAGCATGTGGCCAGCACATGAGAAATACTCATTAAATAATCACTGCTACTCATTCTTATTTTTCCTATGCATGTAACCATCAAGTCTCCCGTCCGAGCCGAATGATAACAGCACTTGGAACTCACAATTTTAGTAGGTCTTTGCATTTCTATCACATCTTTCATCTCAGAGAACCAAAGCCCTGGAAAATATTAATTCTTATCTACTTTATTTATACTAGTAAAGGCGAGAGCACATACAATGGCCTAGTTATTGAAAAGAACTGTAGTACAGAGAACTAACACCACACGCACAAAGAAAAATCAAGTAAACCCTTAGCAGAATCTAGGTCTCTCATCTTCCAATATTCCTCTTTAATTGGATCAGACTATCTGTTTCCAGTGGCTAAATATTATTTATTGGCAGTGTAAGTCAAGGCTGCTGATATATTACTCTTTCGGGGAGTGTTTGTTTTTGGAAAACTGCTCTCAAATTTTCTAAATGTGAATTTAAAAGTCTGTCAGTCTATGTGCCGATAACACAAAACAGATTGTAAATGTAACGGGATGCAATCAAGTCAAACAAACCCAATGAGAGCGCCAGAAGGCTTAATATTAGGACTGCTCCTGTTCACAGGCTTTTGCTAATGACAGAACAATTGTTTGTGCTGATTTGTAGCTGGCATTGATATGCAGACAGTGACACTTTCATCTAAAATCCAGCTCCAAATTTTTTTAATCCTGTCAATGAATTTGCTGTGTCTGCAAAGAGCAACTCCAAAGAACCTTTCTCAATCATAAGAAATGGAAATATGCCAGCAGAGTCTTTAATTCTAAATCCAGGGTGTTCGTTGAAATATACAATGATTTTTCTCTTTGTCATTGTTTTGTCATCTACTGGGATGCCTGCCTCTGAACTATACGTGTACATTTATAACTAACACAGTTTTAAAATACTGAAACTGGTCAATGATGGAGGGAGGTGGGCGTTAAACTACAGAAGGATATTGCAAGATTCCAAACTCATCTAACATTTCCTTCAGAAAATAAGAAAATGTAAATGTGCTCTGACTGCTGTTCACATTGACTGTGGGGACCAGTTTTTTTATCAAACAGCACCTGCCTCTCTATTCAGAGATGTCTGCGTGTGAGGATAAGTGCAAACAACAAAGGCTTTGACTGTGGCAGCAGCTGCATCATTTGCTGGGAACTTGCCATTATGTTTCAGGTCAGAGACTGAGGTTTGGTGCAGGGAATGGAGCTTTTAATATCAGGTGAATGGATTTTTTTTTAAGAGGTTGGGAAGCTTTGGGTCTTAGGGAGAAAATAGCACTTTAAAAATAGTCACATTTCTTTTGTACTGCAATTATCAGTGCATGACGAATCATTTTTTTATTCTTTTCCATGTAGGCAAAAGGAAATATCCCCTACCCATCTCTGTAGGCTGGACATTTTAAGAAATCAAAATGTTCCCATATTTAATCAGTTTCTTGAGAATATGCAATTTACCTAGAAGGTTGATCCTGAAACATCACTTTTAAGGGAGGATAAACAAATGGTACAAATTCATCAATTTGTCCAGGAAGTCATTGTCACGTGTTCACTGTTTAAACAGGTAATGTTGAGTAAATTGGTGGCATTACTATAATCCCTACTGGAAAGAAGCTCACCTTGTGTAGGTGACAGAACATCAGAAATAGGAATAATCAGCCTTATTAAAAATTGAAAAAATGATAAAAATATAAAGGAATAGAACAATACCTTGAGTTGAGCCCAGCTCTAACATTAATGGTGAGACCCAGGTAGATCTCTTAATGCATCTAAGCTTCCATTTCTTCATCTATGACGTGGAAATGGTCAAACGTTTCTCTAATTGTGAATAGGAAATGGGAAAATGTTTGTGAAGAGATTTGCAAATGGTAAAATACTTAAAGAGCATCACAAAGAAAAGGAGCTAGAGGAATGATAATCGTGACAATAATAACAATTATAAAAAACAGTTATAATATTAAATATTATAAGGACAATTATTATTATTAAAAATAGTAAATCTTGCCCAGGAGTGCTGAAAATTGGTAGCTGGTACAGCTCAGACTATGTCGTTCTTATGCTCGGGGCTGGAAGAAAGGAGACACACAAGCCTCATAATATATGAGTCTGTTCTGACTGAAGTGGACTCCAGATGCATTAACACATATTCTTTGAGAGAAACTCTGTGGACCATGAATTAAAGTCACATCTTTCTGAGAGTCTTTTTCAAAAGCAAAAGGTGGGCTGGTTGAGAATCCTATTCTTCAGAGAGCTTGCAGGGTTTCAAATGACTTTGACCCACTGAATGGGGGGGATCACATTAACTTGTCAATGTCACGTTTCTCTCTCAATAAATCAGTTGCCCATGTGTTTGTGTGTAGCCTTACGTGAAGGTGCCAGTCAATGGCAAGCATTCATTACCGTTATCTCTGCTCCAACATTCACAGTTTTCCATTGCTACAGAAATTAAAGATTTTTTTTTTTTTTTTTTTTTTTTTTGGCTGTGTTGGGTCTTTGATTTTGCGTGCGGGCTTTCTCTAGTTGCAGCGAGTGGGGGCTACTCTTCCTTGAGGTGCTCAGGTTCTCATTGCTTGTGGCTTCTCATTGTGTAGCATGGGCTCTAGGCACGTGGGCTTCAGTAGTTGCAGTACTCGGGCTCAGTAGTTGTGGCTTGTGGGCTCTAGAGTGCAGGCTCAGTAGTTGTGGTGCACAGGCTTCATTGCTCCGTGCCATGTGGGATCTTCCCTGACCAGGGATCGAACCCGTGTCCCCTGCATTGGCAGGCAGATTCTTAACCTCTGAGTCACCAGAGAACTAAAGGTTTTTAAGCAGCATCCTAAAAAAGTTGCAGGAATTATAGATCGAAAACGACTGTGTATTTTTGCTTCTGAAACAAACACCCCAGGAAAATAAATACACGTTTAACATTACATGCACTGTGTATACAACTTCCCACACTCACATTCGAGGTGATAAGTTTTGTGGTGACAAGGTAAGGCAGCTGGTGGTCACTTATGCGGAGTGTAAGCATTACAGTTCCTTTGCTCAGAGATGGCGAAAGACGTGTTTAGCATATGTAGGTTGCCAAGTTTTTCCCCTCCTTTGCTGGTTGTTTAGATAAGCTGGAACCACATTTCCCAGAATCTTCTTCTCTGTATAGTCCTGGGTTAGTGGCACCCATGGAGATGTTTGCATGAGATTTGGGAGGTCAAGTAAAGCAGCGGCCATTATGCTCAAAAGACGGTGGTTGCTCAAGTCAGAGAAGAACAAAGAGGTTCAGGTTGTATGGCTCTCCCTGATCTATGTCCAGCTTCCTACCTGACTGCCTGCTCTGCTGACCAATAGCAGCCCCAGTCTACCAGCAGACCCTTTGTGGTGAATTCACAGAGGCGTTAGCCACGAAGAACCAGAAACCTTCTGCAGACTCCTATCTCACTGCTGTTTCTGACTCCACTCTAGTAGCTGGACATGACTTGCTTCCTGCAAGCTCTAACTCGTTTACCCACTTGAGAGCTGGGTTAAGTCAGGTTCATATATCAACACAATTCAAGTCATTTAAAGATGTTTGGTATTAGAAAAAAGCATGGGCTTCCAAGTCCTTCAAATCTTTGTACTCATCTTAACTCTTTTTTCAGCTTACCTTATTACCTTAATTTTCTTAAGCCTCCATTTCTACCTTCAGGTGAAATAGTAAGAAATCTTGCCTTGGTCTTGTGTGAAGAAAGCAAAAAGTTTTCCCATGAGAATTCTTAATCGTAAGCTAGTCTTCAGGTAGATTGGGGACTCATGCACTCCACCTACTTAAGCCATAAAAATCCTAAGCTAAGACTTTAAAGTGGCCCTTGGTTGTTAGTGCCTCGGTTACATCTGGGAAGAGCAAATATAGAAACTTTCCAGAGGAAAGCACCTTAGACCCAGGACACAAAGTTTTCCCAAATAAAGTTCCAAGAAACATGAGCTCACAATAAGGGGGAAAAAAATTGCAAACACCCAAGGAAACAAGTTGTCATTAGCAAGAATCAGCAGAAAAAACAAAAAACAGAATCTGACCTGCAAAGATGGTAAATAATGAATTTATAAACACATATTTATCAGTCTCATACTTTGTGCCAGACTGTCCTCGGTGCCTGGGATCAGGCATATCAGTGAGCCAGATTGAATTCCTGGCATTTTGATATTTGATATTTCTTGCCAATTGATATTTATTATCAATGTTTAAAATGTAAGGAATGTCTCTTTAAACTTTTTAAAGAAATACTAGAGGGTGTCAAAATTACAGGCAGATTTGATAAATAAATAGAACTTGAAGAAAGAAAAATAATGATCTTGGAATTTAGAAGCTCAATGGACAGGATAAGACACAGGTTAAAAACAACCAAAGAGAGAACTCAAGCTTTTATCCAGAATGTAGGACAAAGAGACAAAGGGATGGAGAATATGAACAAGAGACAACAGGACATGAGGAACAGGCTCTAACACATACCCATTCAGTGTTTCCGAAGGAGAAAACGAGAGAGAAAGGGGCAATATTCCAAGAGATAATGGTTGAGAGTTTTCCAGAAGTGAAAGGCAGCAATCCTGACACTCAAACTCAACAAGTCACACGGGTATTTTTTTTTTTTTTAATTTGGCAGCACATAAAGTTTAATGGCAGCATATTTTAAAACATTAGATTTAGGTACCAAAATATTAAAAGATGGAATAAAATTTTAACTTCTATTAAGTTGTCAAAAAGGGCAAGGCAAGTGAGGCCCTCAGGGCACGAGATTTAAGGACGAATAATTTAGAGACATACAAGGGCAGGGCTGACCCTTTCAAAACTCTGGCGGTGAGCTCCTCCTTCAACTTCGTGCCCTGGGTGTCTCATTTGCCTTACCCCTGTCCTGGCCCTCATAGATAAAAATCTGCTTTTGTGATCTAATATTTGGAATTCTCTAATTGAACATTTAAAAAAGTGAACTGAGTTATTTTTATGAAGTTTATATATGTTTTTCAAATTTACTATGTGGTGATCTAATTTATACTCAATATAGTGCACCCTTTGTAAATGTATAGTTTGTTGAATTTAACAATGTAACTACCTCCACAATCTAGATACAGATATTTCCATCATCCCAAAAAATTCTCTCATGCTCCTTTGTTGTTATCTGTCCCCACCTCTGGTCTTAGGAAACCACTGATATGCTTTCTGTCATTACAGTTTAGATTTGACTTTTTACAATTGTATATAATGGTATCATACAGTTTTTACACTTGTTTTTAAATAACAAGACAAAATTATCTAGAACAGCATTTATTTCAAAATGTCACATTATAGATATGGGTTATCTTTATTTGTAATAAGTAAAAAAGTTAAATTAGATATATTTGTCACTCTGCTTTTTTCTTTTTACACTGGTTTCAGAAGTACTAGAGAGATTTTGGTGTGCTATATTTAAAAAAATGTGATGAAATTAATGAAATCAGAATTCTGTACAGGAATGTCTTGAAGCAAATTAGAGAATTATTATCATTTGTATACTCTTAATTAATATGTATTTAACTTGAATATTCATTTTGTTTTTTTATCTTTATCAAAAGTCCCATCATGGGTATAAATTAAATTTAAAAGGTATTTAAGAATAAAAAAAAAGTTTTAGCTCTACTGTAATCGAAATCAGCATAATGGCTAGAGGCATTCAACTGGGTGACCAAATCACAAGTATAATTATCTTATATCCAATGACTGCTGTGCCTGGCCACTCAATACACTCTACCAGACTCTCAAAGTGTTCAGTTTTGAAAGAAAAAAATAATCACGTCATCATTTAGGTATTTTGAAAAAGAAATTGGAGGCCATTAACTTAATTTTTTATGTATCCCTGTATGGATTTTTAAAGGGAGATTCATTATATTCAAGAATCTTTTATAAACTTACCAAATAAATAACAAATTTTTTGTACATACTAGAAGCCAAAATAGATGTCATTACCATTTCTAATGATGAGTCCCCTGTGACACTTTTAACCTTTGAGGATTTTCAAACCACAATTTGGGAAGTAAAAATTAATCAACAGTTACAGGCCACTTATGGGTCACTAATTACTGCATGTCACCAAGTAAAATTGTCTCTTTAGCCAGTCACACTCTTTGAAGTCTCTGCATTATTATACACCATTTATTACACCTCTCCTTCTGCCTTATAATCCTCTCACTTTTTAATTAAGGCCAGCATTGTATTATGTTTCTCCAACCTACCTGGCTGGTCTATCTCTGCTTCTTTACCAGTTCCTCTTCCTTCTCTTGGCCGAAACAGGGCTAAACCCTCTGCTTTTCTCCCCCACTTCATGCTTGATTTCCTTTGCTTCATCTGCTGTGCTGATCCTGGGCTTGTTTCCCCAGTTCTACTTCATTTTGCAGACTGTGTTTCCCAGGGGTCCCTTATCAGCTGACTTCATTTGGTTAGACCAAATGGGGGCACTGGAGGGAAAAAGGAGGCCCAGGCAGAGGCACTGAGGAAGACAGGAGGGTAAAGGATGGGAGAAGCCAGGATATTTCTCTCCCTCTCTCTTTCTGCCTTGGATGCCATCTCTGATGTCTTCACTGGAGCTGGATGGTACAAGATGGCATCACTCACATGTCTGGCAATTTATTTTGGCTGCTAACTAGGTTCTCCTCCATGAAATGGCTCATCTCTCAGCAGACAAGACTGGGCTTTTTCACAGCGTGGCAATCTGAAGTTTTCGAGAGGGCAAGACTGGAACTGCAAGACATCTTAAGGCCTATGAGTTCCAGAATTCATACAATGTCACATCCACCACGTTCTATTGGTCAAAGCGAGTTACAAGGCTAGACCTTATTCAAAGGGATAGATTTTACTTCTTGATGTAAATAAACTTTACTTCTTGATGTAAATAAACTTTACTTCTTGATTTAAATAAACTTTACTTCTTGAAGAGAAGAGCAGCAATAATATATTGTAAAGGGCCTGGACACAAGGGAATGACATCCCCTAGGGGCCATTATTGTAATGATATACTTCATCCTGTCCCTCCAGGAACACCACCCCTAGCCACAGCTTAGGATCCTAGCCACATGTTATTCTTAATCTCTGTGTTGTCCCCTATTTGTCTCCTTAGCTCCTTCATCATCTGTTTAATCGATTGTATCAGATTGCTTCTGGTTTCTGTGTTCCTTGTTTGATCCTAAATGTGTATCACCTTTCTTACTTTAACAGTGAATAGCTCAAATCTGAATCCAAGCTTGATCTCTCATCCAAAATCCAATCTTAAACTTCCGTATTTCCACCTAGATTTCCTCTTCATCACCTAAATCTGACATATCCAAAATTTAAGTTATAATCCTCTCTCCTAGACAATGACCATTGTCATTTTCTCTATACTCTGAACTGGGGTCGAATAACTACAGCCAGTGGACCAATCCACCACTGCTGGTTATATTGGAACACATTCATGCTTGTTTATTTTGGTACCATCTGTGGCTGCTTTCACAGTACAAGGACAGAACTGAGTAGCTGCAACAGAGACCATGTGACCTGCAAAGTTTAAAATATTTACTATCTGGCTTTTTATGGGAAAATTTGCCAACTTCTTTTCTAAATATCTGATTCTTTTTCTTTTTCATGTACAATCAGGGAAGAAGTGTTATCAATCTCAATTCAGACTCTCTTTATTTCTAGTTATTTCAATATTCTTTTATCTCTCCCTGTCTCCAACCTCCTAATCTGTTCTACATATCTCGACTAAATTGATTGTTGCAAAATACCATTTTAATTGTCATTCACAATTCTACAGTGACTTCTTTTATGTATCTGATGATTATAAACTCACATTCTTCCACGAAATTACCTCAATTTACCCAACAAAATTTAATTTGCACTTTTCCCAAACCATCTTTTCCAATCTAGTGTTTCTTCTCTTCATTTCAGAGCCTATGAATATAGGAATTTTGTTTCATTGCTTTATAGCTCTAGCACCAAGCACAGTGTCAAGCATATGGTGATCAGGGAGTGTGTATTGAGTGAATGTTCCCCATGAATACCACTGATTTTATTTCCCCTTCTGTTACTTTAATTATACACTTCTTCTACCTAGGATGCCCTCTCCATTCTTTTCTATCTATCCAAACTATTTTTTTCTAGCCTCAGCTTCTCTCCAAGCTGTCCTGAGCTTAATGATCTCTTCCTTCATTCAAATTCTATGGCACTAAAAATATAAAATTTTGTTCTAATTTTTTTGTAAACTGAGAGGTAAAATTATTCAAATAGAAGAGTTGGGGAAAAGAAATAGAAAACACTTACTCATAGGTTTTTACTCAAAAGAGAAAAAGTTCACTTACACAGAAGCTAAAAATTACAACTTCTCCTTTCAATGTTTGTGAACAAAATCCTGAGGTCAATACAGACATCTCTGGAAATAATCTCTTAAAACATTTGAGTGCTGGAGCAATTTCCTATCAGTTTGAAAGGGCAGATTGTTAAATACTCAGTAATTTCACAATCTAAGTGTTAACTCCTTGATAACATAAAATCACCCATTGTGTACATACTTACATGGAAATTGGCAAATGATGCAAATCAAGTCTTTTTTAAAGAGTTTCTCAGCACATCACTGGATGCATACATACATTCATAAAAGAGGAAGAGGACAATGATAATAACAATAGTAATTAATAATAATTGATAAAAAGACACATTAGCTTAGAATTTATTATGTTCCAAACCATGTCCTAAGCACTTCACATATATTCAGTGGTATGCTGGAGCTGCCTGGTACCTGCTTGCAGAATCTGATTATGGGTGTTGCTTCCCAGCTCTGTATTCAGTGACTTCATGGTGGGAGTATTTACACCATGGAAATAAGCCAGTACTATAAATCAGGGCTTTTTACCCAGAGAGGCAGTCTTTAAATTTTTACCAACACAACACTGGTCCCTTTTTTTTAAACTGAAGAATAGTTGATGTACAATATTATATTAGTTTTGAGTGTACAGCATAGTGATTCAGATTTTTTTGCAGATTATATTCCATCATAAGTTATTACAAGATAACGGCTATAATTCCCTGTGCTATACAGTATATCCCTGTTGCTTATCTATTTTATACGTAGTACTTTTTATCTGTTAACCCTGTATCCCTAATTTGTCCCTCCCCTTTTCCCTCTCCCCCTTGGTGACTGCAAGTTTGTTTTCTATATCTGTGACTCTGTTTCTGTTTTGCATATACCTTTATTTGTATTATTTTTTAGATTCCACGTATAAGTAATATCATATAATATGTCTTTCTCTGCCTGGCTTATTTCACTAAGCATAATATTCTCTAGGTCCGTCCACATTGATGCAAATGCAGAATTTCATTCTTTTTTATATTCCATTGTACATATGTATATATAATTTATACAATGGTATATATGTGTGTGTGTGTGTGTGTGTGTGTGTGTATGTATATATCTCAATATATACCATTTCTTCTTAATCCAATCATTTATTGATGGGCCCTGGGTTGCTTCCTTGTCTTGGTTATTGTAAATAGTGCTGCTATGAACATTGGGACATGTGTATCTTTTTGAATTAGTGTTTTTGTTTTTTCCAGATATATACCCAGGAGTGGAGTTGCTGGATTACATGGTAGTTCTATTTTTAGTTTTCTGAGGAAACTCCATACTGTCTATAGTGGCTGTACCAATTTACATTCCCACCAATGGTATACAAGGGTCCCCTTTTCTCCATATCCTCTCCAATATTTGTTATTTGTAGACTTTTTGATAATAGTCTTTCTGACAGGTGTGAGGTGATATCTCAGCGTTGTTTTGATTTGCATTTCCCTAGTAATTATCCACGTTAAACATCTTTACCTGTGCCTGTTAGCCATCTGTACCTCTTCTTTGGAAAAAAAATATTTATTCAGCTCTTCTGCTCATGTTTTGATTGGGTTGTTCCTGTTTTTGATACTGAGTTGTATGAACTGTTTGTATATTTTGAATATTAACCCCTTGTTGACCACGTCATTTGCAAAAATTTTCTCCAATTCCATAGGTTGTCTTTTCATTTTGTTGATGGTTTCCTTTTCTGTGTAAAAGCTTTTAAGTTTAATTAGGTTCCATTCGTTTATTTTTGCTTTTATTTCTTTTGCATTAGAAGACAGATCCAAAAAAATATTGCTATGATTTACGTCAAAGAGTGTTCTAGGAGTTTTGTGGCTTCCATTCCTACATTTAGTTCTTTAAACCATTTTGAGCTTATTTTTGTATATGCTGTGAAGGAATGTTCTAATCGCATTGCTTTACATATGGCTGTCCAGTTTTCCCACCACCACTTGTTGAAGAGACTGTCCTTTTTCCATTGTATATTCTCACTTCTTTCTTATAGATTAATTGACCATAGGTGTGTGGGTTTATTTCTGGGTTATCTATTCTGTTCCATTGATCCATATGTCTGTTTTTGTGCCAGTACCATGCTGTTGTGATTACTGTAGCTTTGTAGTATAGTCTGAAGTCTGGGAGAGTCATACCTCCAGCTTTGTTCTATTTTCTCAAGATTGCTTTGGCAATTCTGGGTCTTCTGTGGTTCCATATCAATTTAGGTTTATTTGTTCTAGTTCTGTGAAAAATGTCATGACGGGTCTTCCCAGGTGGTGCAGTGGTTAAGAATCCACCTGCCAATGCAGGGGACAGGGGTTCAACCCCAGTCTGGGAAGATCCCACATGCCGTGGAGCAACTAAGCCCATGCACCACAACTACTGAGCCTGCGCTCTAGAGCTCACAAGCCACAACTACTGAAGCCCAGGTGCCCTAGAGCTCGTGCTCCACAAGAGAAGCCACTGCAATAAGTCTGCACACCACAACGAAGAGTAGCCCCCACTCACCACAACTAGAGAAAGCCCGTGCACAGCAACAAAGACCCAACACACCCAAAAAATAAATAAATAAATAAGTTTTTAAAAAATGAACAAAAAAATTATCATGGGGTATTTTGATAGGGATTGCATTAAATCTGTAGATTGCTTTGGGTAGTATGGTTATTTTAATAATACTAATTTTTCCAATCCAAGAGCGTGGGATTATTTTCCATTGCATCATCTTCAATTTCCTTCATCAGTGTTTTATAATTTTCAGAGTATAGGTCCTTCACCTCCTTGGTTAAGTTTATTTCTGGTATTTTATCTTTTTTTATGTGATTTTAAACAGGATGTTTTTTTACTTTCTCTTAATGTATAGAAATGCAACAGATTTATGTAACTTAATCTTGTATCCTGAAACCTTGTTGAATTCATTTATTAGTTCTAATAGTTTTTGGGTGGAGACTTTAGGGTACTCTGTATAAAGTATCATGTCATCTGCAAATAGTGACAATTTTACCTCTTCTCTTCCAATTTGGATACATTTTATCTTTTTCTTGTCTGATTTCTGTGGCTGGGACATCCAATACTATCTTAAATAGAAGTGGTTAGAGTGGGCATCCTTGTCTTATTCCTGAATTTAGCAGGAAGGCTTTCAGCTTTTCATGGTTGAGTATTATGTTGACTGTGAGTTTGCCGTAAATGGCCTTTATTATGTTGAGATGTGTCTCTCTATACCCACTTTGATTAGAGTGTTTATCATGAGTGGGGGTTGAATTATGTCAGATGCTTTTTCTAAGTCTATTGAGATGATCATGTGATTTTTATCCTTCCTTTTGTTAATGTGGTTTATTACATGGATTGATTTGCAACTATTAAACCATTCTTGTGACCCTGGAATAAATCCAAAATGTTCATGGTGTATGATCCTTTTATACACTATTGGATTCGGTTTGTTAATATTTTTTGAGAATTTTTACATCTATATTCATTAAAGATGTTGGCTGTAATTTTGTGTGTGTGTGTGTGGTGTCTTTGTCTGGTTTTGGTATCAGGGTAATGGTGGCCTTATAGAATGAATTTGGGAGCATTCCCTTCTCTTCAATTTTCTGTAATAATTTGAGAAGAATAGGTATAAGTTCTGTTTTATATGTTTGGTAGAATTCTCATGTAAAGCCATCCGGTCTTGGATTTTTGTTTGTGGGAGTTTTTTTTATTACAAATTTAATTTCACTTCTAGTGATCAGTCTGTTCATATTGTCTGACCACTGTTGTCTTACTGATTTTCTGTCTGGATGATCTGTCCATTGATGTCAGTGGAGTGTTAAAGTTCCCTACTATAATTGTATTATTGTCAGTTTCTCTCTTTATGTCTGTTGGTATTTGCCTTATATATTTAGGTGCTCCTATACTGGGTGTGCATGTGTTAACGAGTGTAATATCCTCTTCTTGCATGAGTCACTTTATCATTAGATTATGCCCTTCTTTGTCTTTTGTTATTGCTTTTGTTTTAAAATATATTTTGTTGATATGAGTATTGCTAACCCCACTTTCTTGTAATTTCTGTTGGAAATATCTTTTTCCACTCCCTCACTTTCAATCTGTTTGTGTTTTTAGCCCTGAAGTGAGTTTCTTGTAGGTAGCATATTGAAGGGTCTTGTTTTTTTATCCAATCAGATAATGCTTTTTGATCAGAGCATTTAGTCCATTAACATTTAAAGTAATTATTAATAGGTATGTACTTATTGCCATTATATTACTGGTTTTCCGATTGCTTTTGTAGTTCCTCACTGTTCAGTTCTTTTCCTTTTTGTTTCTCCCATTGCAGTTTCAGGATTTTCTTTAGTGGTATTCTTGGGTTCCTTTCTTTTTGGTTTTTGTGTACCTATTGTAGGTTTTGATTTGCGGCTACCATTGGGTTCATATATGTTGACCCATAATTACGTCTACTTGACTTAAACTAATAGTCATTTAAATTCAAATACATTCTAAAAGATCTACATTTTTTACTTCCCTCTACCACATTTTGTGTTTTTGCTGTCATATTTTGCATCGTCAGTCTTCTCCCTTTACTGTTTATTGTAGTTATAATTGCTTTAAAAAAATTTTTTTTGTCTTTTAATCTTTGTACTGGCTTATTTGAGTGACTGCCAGTCCTTACTCTACATTCACCTCTCCTATTGGCATTCTATAGATTCTTTTCTATAGATTCTTACTTGTTTTCCATGTGGAGACAACCCTTCAACGTTTCTTTTGGGGTAGGTTTATTATTGCTGAATTCTTTCATTTTTTGCTTGTCTGAGAAGTTCTATACCTCTTCTTCTATTCTAAATGATAGTCTTGCTGGGTAGAGCATCCTAGGTTACAGGTTTTTACCTTTCAGCACTTTGAATATATCATGTCACTCCTTTCTGGCCTGCAAAATTCCTGCAGAGAATTCAGCTGATAGCCTTATGGGAATTCCCTTGTATCTTTGTTTTTCTCTTGCTGCCTTTAGAATTCTCTCTTTATCTCGAAATTTTGTCATTTGAATTATGATATGACTTGGTGTGGTTCTGTTTTGGTTCAACTTGTTTGGGACCCTCTGTATTTCCTGTACCTGGACATCTGTTTCCTTCTTTAGATTTGGGATGTTTTCAGCCATAATTTCTTCAAATACTTTTTTGATACTCTTCTCTCTCTCTTCTCTTTCTAGAACCCCTGTAATGCGAATGTTAGCATTTTTGATGTTATCCCAGAGATCTCATGTTACACTCACTTTTGTTTTTGTTTTTGTTTTTAATTTGTCTTTCTGTCTGTTGTTCTGATTGGGTGATTTCCATTATTCTATCTTCCAGATCACTTATGTGTTTTTCTGTATCATTTATTTGCTATTCATTGTTTCTAGCATATTTTTTTATCTCAGATTTTGAATTATATGTTTTTGATTCAGTCTTCTTTATATTTTCTAGTTCCCTGTTAAAATGATCTGTGTTGAGATCAATTCTCTTCCTTAAGTCAGGTAACATTTCTATTGCCAATATCTTGAATTCCTTGGTGAATTGTTTATTTGTTTCATTATTTGTTTTCTTCAAGAACTTTCTCTTGCTCTTTCAGTGGAAAGTACTTCCTCTGCCTTTTCATTTTACTTAACTTTCTCTGTCTCTATGAATTTAGGTGAAACAATTTCCTATTGTGGTCTTAAAGAGATATTCTTGTGTGGGAGCATCCTTATACAAGCTGCACATGCCCAATGCATTTGGTGGGAAAGCTGGATTTGATGAGGTTGCCAGTCACATCTTTCCTCAGGGTGTGCTGTCAGCTATCACCTTGGTAGGGGGTATGGCTGGTGATTGAGGAGCTAGAACTTGCACAGGGTGTGAGGTGGGACTTCCTCTGCTCAGTGGTCATTACCACCCTGTCAAAGAAGAGTCTGCTCCCAAGTTGCTGGATCAGAAGCACTAAGGGCTGGGCTCAAGGTGGCTCTATTCCCTTTAAGTGTGTGTTTTTTCTTCTCCCTACTCTGGGACATTTGTCCCAAAGGAGGGAGAGTGCTGAAGCAAGTGGGGTTCATGTGTTACAGAGGTCAGATGCTCTGCCTGTGTAGGCATCCGTGGCTGTGCTCAGATACAGCCCATGGTTACATCTTTCCCCTGTCATGGTCACCCCAGATCTAGTGCTAGGCTGTCTTATGGAGTGAGCAGGGCCTGAGTGTTTGCTCAGCTTGGTCTAGGGCACACAGTGAGGCTGTCATGGGAATTCTGGAAGCTGCACTGCCATCAGAACTCTGGGCTGCTTCTGGGATGCCATTTGAGTAAGCATTGATATCAGCCACTGCCACTCCACCTGAGCTACACCCTAGGGCCTTGGGTTGCCTCTGCATTACTAGATCAGGTCTTCTTCCAGGTCCTGGATGCCCTAGATCCAGTGCCAAGCTGTGGTTTGGAGTGAACAGTGCCAGGGTGTTCACTCACCTCTAACTGGGGAGTGCAGCAAGGTGGCAGCAGCTAGGGCAGACCTCTCTCCACCCTGCCTGTGGTCATGTCAGCACTCGTGCACTCCTCATAAGTGTGGGTCTAGGCTTCTCCAGCCTTTATATCTGTCTCCAAAGTCCTCCAAGCAGCCAAGGGGGCTTGTCTCCTACCCATAGTACCCCAAGACTGGGACGCCCAGTTTGTGACTCGATCCACTCACTCCCCAGGGAAAGTGTCCACCCATGCAATCCCCCTTTTCCTCTCCGTCCCTCTCAGGGGTACAGGTCCCAACCTGATACCTTTCTTCCCATCCTACCTGATTATGTGTATATCTTTCACATAAGCCTTGGTTATAAAGGAGTCCTTCTCTCCATTTCCAGTTAGTTTTCTCTGAGAATTGTTCCACATGCAGAGGTATTTTTGATGTGTTCGTGGGGGGAGGTGAGCTCCATGTCCCCTTACTCTGCCATCTTGATCTCCTTCCTCTCCAGCACATCACTGGTCTTAAACCAGACTTTTACAAGACAGAATACTCACTATTGGTCTCCTAATGTATTAAACAGTGTCCTTTCATCAGTAGGAAACCTATGCTTGACTAGAGAAAAGGGAAGGAAACATATGAAATTGCAAAAAGTAAGGAAAGATTTGACTGTAGTACTGAGGATAAAGTGATTGACAATAAAACTTTGAGCTGATCTGTAGGGGAATGGGGATGATAGAGTCACATGGGAAGTGTTATGGTCTTGCTCCAGTTGTGGGGAGAGGGAGGGACTCTTTTCTCTTTTCCTCTCTAACATCAAACAAGAAGTAACTCTTCTGTCCCAAAGAGGTTTTTAAATTTCCATCCCAAAGAAAACACGTTCCACTGAGAAATTCAATAGCCAGTGAGATCACAGAGACAGAAGCACGTGTGCTAGGGAGCTATCCAAAATGACATCCATGACTAACAAATTAACTTCTTTATTACACCTGTGACATCTAGCAGTACCTACAGGTAGTTTGTCATGCAGTGGAAAGGAATAGTTGGGAGGAGTAATCTTGCTATTAGATAATCACAAATCTGCAAAGTCCTAGAGATCGTGCAGACCTTCTTTTCTGTTTCAGTCTATAGGCATTGTCCCATTGGAGAGCCAACAGGTTCTTGTAGTGCTTGGTCCCCAAAGAAGACTGTACATCCTGCAGACTCTTCTTCTAAGTTTGAGCCTAGAATATGATGCTTTTGGTGTGTTATTATGCTCTTGGGGGGTGGGAGAGAATAAAAGGAGATCTGGAGGAAGGAAAATCCCACCCTGTCAACCTAAGGAAGACAGAACTATCTAGAGGAGTCAAAGAGGCCTCAACAGAAGAAGGTTCTGTTTCATTTTATTTTTCCTTCACATTTAAAGATTTACCCAACTCACTAATGTCCTAGAAGCAAGATGCAAGCATCTCAGCTCAGGGTAGACCTTGAGCCAAGAACAACAGGCCAACAGTCAGTGTTCACCTGACAAGAGTGGGCCAACCTTCCAAACGGTCCTGAGACGTGAACTACCATGGAAGGCCCAGATATCCATATGAGTAATTCCAGCAAGTTCCAGAAGCCCTACTGGGTATTAACTAAATCAGTTATGTATGTAATATCTGATGGTACCTAATATCCTGAAAGTATATTGTATCATATACTAAAGCACTAATGCCTTCCTCATTGAACACTCAGAAATAGAAGAAATGTAGCTACTATGATCTCAGAAACTGAGGGAAACTTCATAGTTCTGAACTTGAGAGAAATAGACCAGCCCATTCATTCTGTAAGTAATAGGACAGGAGCTAATCTTTTTGTAAGTACACTGAGAAATATTAGGGAAAGAAGATAAGACCAAGAAGGAAGGTCACAGTCACTCTATAAATATTTGTGGCAGTTTGAGGAATCCAATGTAATTTATGATTAATAACCCTAAAAGTCTGTAATAGATATAAATATAAATATAGATATAGATATGGATAGATATATATATATACACACAGGCACCCAAGGCCTGATACAGGCAGAACTGAGACAAAAGTCTGACTACTGTTATCAGCAATCAGTTAAAAAAAATTAAAAAAAAAATATATATATATAGGGCTTCCCTGGTGGTGCAGTGGTTGAGTCCGCCTGCCGATGCAGGGGACAAGGGTTTGTGCCCCGGTCCGGGAAGATCCCACATGCCGCAGAGCGGCTGGGCCCGTGAACCATGGTCGCTGAGCCTGCGCGTCCGGAGCCTGTGCTCCGCAAGGGGAGAAGACACAACAGTGAGAGGCCCGCGTACCACAAAAAAAAAAATATATATATATATATATATATATATATATATATATGTATATATATATATATATATATGAGAAGGCCACTACTACTGCTTCAGTTTCATGCGCAAGGTAAAAGAAAGAAGTACTCATATGTAAATTGCTGTTTCTATGCATGATATCCTCTTTGCTCTTCATTCCAAAAATAGCACAGGAGTGATCATCATAATCACAAAACAATATCATAGGGCTTTATGAAATTTAAAATAGTTTCCTATGTGTTTTTCCATCTCATGATAGCTCTGAGAAAAGCAGGCTATCAGGGCGAACACGGTAGTGTTAAGAACAGGAAGAATGGAAAAGAAAGGAAGAGCAGAAAGGGAAAAAGGAGAGGAAGGAGAAAGGAGGGAAGGAGGGGAGAAAGCTGCCTCCCAGCTCTTCCTGAAATTGGATATCGGTCTTAATCCTAATAATATATCCTTATATCTCCTAACAAGTGTTCCAGAGATTCCTAACAAGTGTTCCAGAGATTAAGACCTACATAGTTCTTTGAAATCCCTGATAATAATTGCTGTACAATTTCTAAGTAGTAGTATAATCATCACCAATCTTAGCTATAAAATTTCTCATAAACTCATATATAAAGTTGGGGAACTTCAGAAGGAAAACAACAGTAAAAGCACAGTAAAGCACAAAGTCAAGGGAGTTGGTTAAAACAGAAAAAAAGCAGCAAGCACTAACTCTCCCTATAGGCCTCATAATCTTTCTCCAGGAGGCACTCCGCAGCCAAGCAGTAAGCTTCCGTGAAGAACAGGGTGTGTAAAGAGACCCAGAGACCAGCCCTGGGAAGGGAAATCCCTCCCACTTTGTCCTCAGTTCAACTCCCAAGATTCCCAGGCTCACTGTGTGAGTCACAGTGCAATTGCCTACGATATGCATCTGCACGGATGCCCTCTGCTTCAGCAGGGAATTGCAAGCTCCCGCCTGCCTGTAATAAGGGGGAAAATCAGTGCAACAATGTGACCGGATGCTGAAAAGCTGGCAGCCAGAGAAAACAGTAGTGCTTTTGGCTAATAGTCTTTTGCGGGGCTTTTTTACTGTAAAGAACATTGGCCTCTATGGACTAAGAGAAATTCAGCATTTGCATCCCTTTCTTGAATTTGATCTCTTTGTTTCCATTTTAATAGGTCGTGGGAAGTTTCCTGTGAATATGTAAACAAGCTTTGTGTTTATTTTAATCACTTTTTCCTCCTGTTTCCAGGCTCTGGACAACCCCCAGCCCTTACTTGAATTCTGGTGGTTAGAGTAGAACACAACCCATGTTGTAACCCAAGTCTTTCCTTTTGTAAGAGGAAGTGGTGAGATAAATAAAAGGATGGCATTTCCTTAAAGCAGCTGCATCTCCTATTAGCTGGCTGAAGAACTAACTCCTCAACAAAAATTAGTCAACTGAACTAGTTTAAGAAAGAAAAGAAATCTTTGAGCTGGCTAGTTTACAGCGTTGAAAACTGAATACCCACCTAAGAAAGAATCTCTCCCTTTCCTGTTAATCCTGAATATTGCACCTCTTCTTTACTTCTCAGTGAATATCTTGAAAGTGTTGCCATGTTTATTTTCTCTACTCCCTCCCACCTGATTTATTAACCCACTGTAATCAGGCTTCTGCCCTTACAACCTTACTGAATCTTATTGACACAGTGAATGTTTTTGAGTACTTACCTTATTAGATTTCTCTCTGGTAGTTCTACATGCTGACCAACTTCTCCTTTGAGAAATTTCTCTTCTTTTCTTTTCCGTGATACCATGCCCTCTCTCCTGATTCTCTTACATCTCAGATCAATTCTTTTTTCTTTTTAAGGAAGCTATTATAAAATTATATAATATTCTTCAAGTAGAGAGTTAAAAAAACACTTTTAATTTTTAAATGAGATCAATTCTTAGAGTTCTTTCCTGAATCCTCTTCCCCATCCTCTTAAAGATAGGTATTCTTTTGTGTTCTCCACCTCTTCTTTGATGATCTCATTTTTTTTCTTATATTTTCAATATCACCTCTGCATAATTTTCATGTTGGTATCTCTAGCCTAGACTTCCTTCCTAAGTCCTTATGCAGCCATACCTTCTGCAATAGAGACTGAGTCACGCACCATGGCACATCAAGTGCTTATGCAACCAGATCTTTCCAACTTGAGCTGGATAATGTGAGAGCCACCAAATTTTGTAAGGTGGATGTTAATTGCACATCTCCAATCAATCATATTGGATATAGTACACTGGGAGTAAGGCGTCAACAGGTCTAGAGTATATAAGTAAATTACGTGACTGTGAGGCCATGATCCCTCTATCAGTTAACCCTATCGGACAAGTGCATCAATGACTCTCCGTCAACAAACAACTATGTTCTAACTGAGTCCTCCTCATCATAGACAGAGAGAAATATTAGACCTGTTCACAGTCAGCCCAATATGTTGGTGTGAGACAAAAAGGCCTGCACTACACTGCAGCTCCACTCATGAACAAGGTTGTCCCTAAGGGACGATAAGGAAGGGAAATGCTGTTTGGCAGAGCTTTGATCAGAATATTTAGTTGCTCACTTTTTATGGAGGGACAAGTGGCCTGAGCAGGGGTATATAGAGACTCCTGTGCAGTAGATTACTATTACTGAGAGCTAATAGTAGGATTGGCAGTGGATTACAATTACTAAGAAGTAATAATAGGGTTGACCACTCACCATCACTGCCAATAATGTGCTTGCAAAATTTGTGCTCTCGTACCCTGTGGTCTTAGGCTTTGTTGGATTAGAGGTCTTAACTCCAAAAGGGAGGATGGGTGATATTAGGGAATTCCTCCACCAGGCAACATTGTAAGTATTCCACTGAACCTGAAACTATAGTTCCTCATGTCAATGGACCAACTGGCAAAAAATAAAATACTCTACTGAGGAGAACACTCAAGCTTGATTCTCTTGAGGAGTTATAGTTGATACAAAATAGAGATAAAGAAGCTTGTATCTGCAGCTTGGAGGCTCACCATAGTCTATTATAGAGCTTCCATGCTTGGTGATAACAGCTAACTGGCAATTGAGGGAATCAGAGCCTCACAAGGGCAAAGTAACCAAGGACTCAGGCCCCTCAACCCAACCAGGCAAGCAACCTAGACCAGCTTAAGTGTTGACTGAGGGTTATAAAAACCTAGTACCAGAGGTAGAAGAGGCAGAAGATTAAAACCAATTACAGTCTGAGGACCACTGAAACAGAGACTGTCGCTTGTATTACTAATTCACCTGAACATCTTCCTGCCTTCCATCTCAGTGCCTTCTCTAACACAACAGGAAGTCCCGTGGCTGACAGAACTGTGGTGCAGTTCACAACTCTGGAGGCTTCCTTCACCTCCACTCATCCAAGGAATTCCTACACCTAGGTGATTCTACTTCCCAAGGATCTGTTGAATCTATCATTTGGACTGTATCTCAACTGGTCCCCATGACTGAAGCCTTACAAATTCCATACCTTCTTCTCTACTGCCAAGACAGGCTTTTGAAAAGCAAGTTATGTCTCTGCTCTTCTTTAAATCTTTCAACGGCTTCAGGTCAACTACAAGTTAAGGACTAAGCTCCTTAGCCAGGTATCTAAGACCCTGGATGGTCTTTCTTTGCTTACTTCTCTAGCCTTGTTTCCTGTCATTTTTTTACCCCTAAGCCATTTCACTCTCTAGAAATACCAAGTAGCTTAAACTTCCAGACACCCTGTAGTAGGCAATTACTATCCATTCTCCCTTCTGGAAACCATATTCCAGGTTATCTCCAGGGGACCAGCATCTCCCCCTTTCCCAAATTAAGTGCTTGCAATTGGACCATAGTTATTGTCCCAGGAATAGGCACTGCCCAATCAGAGCCAGTGAATCATGATGAGATTTATTTTTTCAGGAATCCTGGGAAAGAAAACTTTCCTATTAAACACAAACCCAGGAATTATGTAACCTCTGGATCTACTGGCAGCCATCTGGACACCACAGGGGATAGCCATAAGAATAAAGCCAACACAGAGGAAGCAAAGTGAATAATGGAGAGAAAATAATTGGATACTGATGACCTCATCTGAGACCCTGTGTACAGCCCAAACAGAAGCCAGATCTACTCTAGGTTGTTCATGTGTATGAACCAGGGCCTTCCATTTTTAGCTTAAGATTCAGATTTTCTGTTTTGGGCCATTAAATGTGTCCTAACTGATACATATATACTGTTTCACATGTCTGTACACTTGTGCATGTAGTTTCCTCAACATAAAATGCCTTATTTAAATACCTTGGTTAAATGTTATCTTCTCTTGGCAGTTTTTCCTAATTATCCAGCATGTGGTCTTCACCTCGTTCACTGTGCTCTCTCTGTACATGAATATGCTACTATTGAATTTGTCCCCATATATTATATGCATAGTTAATGTGTAGGTCTCTCCCACTAGACTATTAATTCTATTTGTTTCTTGAAAGAGGTTTTTTTTCAACCAGCCCAATGACAGGCACATAGCAAACACTTGCATTTATATATTGCTGCATAGCAAAACTTCCCCAAACTCAGTGGTTTAAAGCAACACAGATTTATATTTTCTCTTTATTCTGTGGCTTTACCGGATAGTTCTTCTGTTTCATGTAGTGTTAAGTGGGGCACAAGGACAAGTGGAAGATACCAAATGGCTTCTTTCACATGACTGTCAGTTTACAACCAGGAACTCATCTGGGGTTGTCAGCCAGAGCACTTGGTTCTCCTTCACAGGGTCCTCTCCATGGGGCTACTTGGGCTTCCTCATAGCATGGTGGCTGTGTTCCAAGTAACAAAAGCAGCAGCTGAAGATATTTTTTTTTAATTTATTTATTAAGCTATAGTTGATTTATAATATTCTGTTAGTTTCAGGTGTACAGCTTCAGATTCTTTTCCCTTATAGATTGTTATAAGATACTGAATATCATATGCTATACAGTAAATCCTTGTTGTTTATCTGTTTTATATATAGTGGTGTGTCTATTAATTCCATACTTCTAATTTATCTCTCCCCTTCCCCTTTCCCCCTTGGTAACCATAAGTTTGTTTTCTATGTCTTTGAGTCTGTTTCTGTTTTGTAAATAAGTTGATTCGTATTTTTTTTAGATTCCAAGTATAAGTGATATCATATAATATTTGTCTTTCTCTGCCTGATTTACTTTACTTAGTATGATAATCTCTAGGTATATCCATGTTGCTGCAAATGGCAATGTTTCATTCTTTTTTTTATTGTGTGTGTATATGCACACACACACACGTATGTGTATATACACACATACATACCACATCATCTTTATCCATTCATCTGTTGATGGACATTTAGGTTGCTTCCATGTCTTCACTATTGTAAATAGTAGCAGCTGAAGATATTTTAAAGCTCAGCTTCGCAAGTTATACAGCATCACTTCTGTCAATATCATTGAACAAAATTGTCACAGGCCAACCAAGATTCAAGGGGAAGAGAAACAGATTCCATCGCTTGATGGATAAGTAGCAAGATTATATTGCAAAAGAGCATTTAAGGTGATGAATATTGTTGCAGCCATCTCTGAAAACAAAATAAAACAATCCACTGTGGCACTTAATAATCTCTAAATGCATGAATGAGAAAATGAATGAATATAGTATTGTCACCCTTTATTCTTGTCACTCATCTCATTCCACCACCTTTGTATTTAAGGTTTTATCGTGGCACAATCCTCTTGTTGGAATACTCATATTTTCTTTCAATAAGAGCTTCTAACATTTTCAGCTCATAAGATCAGGATTTAGGTCGGTTCATATAATTTTTCTCTAATATTCTCTTGGTAGAAAAAAAAAAAGAAACCTCTTTTAAGCCTGTGTCACAGGAATGTATTGTGTGTGTGTGTGTGTGTGTGTGTATTTTATGACTCTGTATCTTCAACGGACCTAGAATGCTTTAATATTCTGACTCAAATTTTAAATTCCTGAGTTTTAAGGCCTGTATCTAAGTTTAATCACATTATATAATACATAGTCCAATAATATTTAATAAATGTGAGAAGATGATAATTTGGCTTGTGCCAGATTCTTGAGTCTTTAATAATAAGGCAAAGGGGTTTGTTACCCTGCATCCAAGTCTATGCTACAAAACTCCATGAAGAATGTAGAAGTGACTACTCAGCATAGATTGACATATTTTTTCATGTGCAATAATAAAACAGATACTGTGAAAATACTCAATGTTAGATGCTTCGTGAATATTGCTAAAGTCCCCACAAGTCCCTTCTATCCAATGAGCTTCTTTTAAGACCAGATTGCCACAGTCATAGGGCTTTTGGTTCAGTTAGTCATTTCCTGAGGATACATCTCTATGGTTTGTCCTTTTCAGTACAGTTCTTCTTACTCCCCTTTCTTCTCTTATTTATCGGAGTTTGATCTAACCTCTATTTTGACTTGAGTGTTCCAAGACCTCATCATATCTTGCTGGCTGTATATCTTTATAAATTGCCCCACTTGAGTTTTTGCCATACTGTCTACCCACCCCAGCTTCTACTTTGGTCCTTCCATTCCTTTTGTTTCTTTTAGTTTGCCTCATAATCCAAGCCCTAAACAGCAAAACAAATTCTCTGTTTCCGACATTCTTGAATCAGAAACATTAGCAACTATATGCACCATCACTTGCCCTGGAACCACCAAACCAGGCACAATTCCTATGGCTAAATCTGTGGATACAACTATTTGGAGCTTGGCATATACATTTTCACAATATCTATGGTTAGGTTCTGTGCATCACAGAAATTCTAACCAACCCATAATGCAGCTAAAATCTTACTATACAAGAGTTGAATTTTAAGTCCCAGGTATATTTGAATCTTAAGTTACTGAGAACTCTGAAGGTGGGAAACCAGAGGAAGAACAGCTTTTATAGTAGCCTAGGAAGATGGTTCCCATGACAGCAGCTGTCTGTGTATCATGTGTAGTCATCCAGAAAGCATGTTTCAAGCATAAGCTGGAATTTATTTTCTGAATACCCCAAGTGACACAACTGTCCTTCATTTGTGCTAGTAGGTGAGTTTATGTAATCAGGGAAATCATACTAGTTCTCTGTTTTAGAAATTTTATGAAAACATCTTGGGCTTCCCTCGTGGCACAGTGGTTAAGAATCCACCTGCCAATGCAGGGGACAGGGGTTCGAGCCCTGGTCTGGGAAGATCCCACATGCCACGGAGCAACTAAGCACGTGCGCCACAACTACTGAGCCTGCGCTCTAGGGCCCGCGAGCCACAACTAGTGAGCCCATGTGCCACAACTACTTAGCCAACCCGACTAGAGCCCATGCTCCACAACAAGAGAAAACACCGCAATGAGAAGCCCACGCGCCACAATGAAGAATAGCCCCCACTCTCTGCAACTAGAGAAAGCCGGCAGCAACGAAGACCCAACACAGCCAAAAATAAATAAATAAAATAAATAAATTTATTAAAAAAAGAAAAAAGAAAGAAAACATCTTGTAAAATGTAAGGAACAAGGAGTTATTTTCTGTTGTAGGCCTGTTCTACCGGGTGTTACATGTAATTTGTATTTCCTAATCTTTATTCACACTTGAAACACCAAATAATGTAATAATGGTTGATGTTGAGTATGGACTTTTTGATGCTGCCTGAAACCTCACCAGAGGCCAACTCCATCTCCTTCTCTTCACGGGCTGGCCACTGGAAAAATGATACAGTACCTGGTGCTAACTAACTAATGAATAAAAGGAAAGAAGGGACAAGGACATAAAATTGCTAGATCTAAAAAAAAAAAATTGAGGTACACCAGGAAATGAAGTCACCAATGTTAGGGAATAAATCCTATGCCATCTTACCATCAGGATGCCAGCAGAGGGTTGATTCCTATTCCTGGAAGTACAGTGAGAAAATCAGTGCTGGCGCCAGCAGGGCTGGACAGCAGTGACAGGTTAAGAAGTGTCTAGGGAGTTCTGAAGGGCTAAGAGAGCTTTTGGAACTTTCTCTGGGAATTAAAAAAAATTAAAGTCATAAATCTCTTCATTAAATTATAAGTAGTTGGGAAATCTACTTTAAGCAAATCCATAAATATGAAAATTGTCTCACTTGCTCCAAAGGAAGATACTAAGTCAAATGCCAGGAGTGAGATATATAATTCCTTAGCCATGAACCAAGAGTAAGGAGAACAAGCCTTGTGCTTCCAAATAAACACCCCCCAACAGGCTCAAACAGACACAGCAATTGAGTTCCCAAAACATCTATAGAGATGAGATGTTTGATAGAGAACAACATGTTACCTGTCTTTCATAAACACACAGAGGAGAATTTTACAAATACGCAGGTCAGAAACAAAATGTGTTCCAAAATGCATTTGTAAATCAGTTGAAGTTAAAACATATTTTTCACACTAAATCCATAGTTCAGGTTCTCAGAAGAATTTGAAAAATTCTACTTAAAACCATGCAGTTGAAAATTGGGACCATTCAAATAATGAGTACAACGACCCAAGTTCTTTGAGCCTTAAGCTGCAGTGAACACCAAAGTTGGGGACCAGAGGAAGAGCAGCTTTTATAGTAGCCCAGGAAGATAGTTCCCATGGCAACAAACATTTATATATGTGCACTCATAAGTCAAGAATCATCAAGATGTATAGCAGAGTATTCATGCTATCCAAATCCCAAGTTAACATATATCAACCTAAGTTTTTTTCAATTTCATTTACAAATAAAAAAACGTTTTTCATCCTATTTTAAATAAAACTGCTTCACGTTCAGAGTTTTCATTCACTTTTTCTATCTCGATCTGTATTTTCCTTTCTAAAATGAAAATATGGAGCTTTTTTTTTCTTTCTTTTTTTTTATTAGTTTCTGCTTTATAACAAAGTGAATCAGTCATACATATACATCTGTTCCCACATCCCTTCCCTCATGCATCTCCCTCCCTCCCACCCTCCCCATCCCACCCCTCCAGGCGGTCACAAAGCACCAAGCTGATCTCCCTGTGCTCTGCGGCTGCTTCCCACTATCTATCTACCTTACGTTTGGTAGTGTATATATGTCCATGCCTCTCTTTCGCTTTGTCACAGCTTACCCTTCCCCCTCCCCATATCCTCAAGTCCATTCTCAAGTAGGTCTGTGTCTTTATTCCCGTTTTACCCCTAGGTTCTTCATGACATTTTTTTTTTAATTCCTAAGTGTCCATCATCGGATGAATGGATAAAGAAGATGTGGCACATATATACAATGGAATATTACTCAGCCATAAAAAGAAACGAAACTGAGCTATTTGTAATGAGGTGGATAGACCTAGAGTCTGTCATACAGAGTGAAGTAAGTCAGAAAGAGAAAGACAAATACCGTATGCTAACACATATATATGGAGCTTTTATTCTGGCAGTAGTTTTCCTCCGTGTTCCAGGGACCCCCTGATAAGACCCCTCATATAACACCTGTCACCCTTTAAACAAAAGAAACCATTAGCCTTTGTCTACCACTTCCTCACAGAGGTTTTTATTGCTGTCTTCTTTATCACCTGTCCCTTGAGAAACAGCTCCTGCCAACTTGAAACTCCTGCTCATTTGAATTTAGTGAACTGCTTAATGCTTGTGTTAGGGTATATCCCCGGCCTTTGCCACGGACAACAAACTCACAATTCGATACTCTTCAACAATAAATCTTCTCAACCAAATGTGGTCCTACCTTACATGTTTAGAATCACACATAAGTTTCCCTGTTGAATTTATGATGGACATGAGGTATGCTTCTGGAATTTTAATAATGTCTAGACCATAAAAGAAGGTTATATTTGGCATTCTCCTCTCCTATTACTCTCTTTTCCTGTCTCTATTCAAGTCTTTTTTCCAGAAACTTGCTCAGCCATGCACTCTTCCTGATCTTGACTCTTACACTTCATTTTTCAAGCAAGACACGCTATTGAGATAAGGTCTTGGCTGACTTACATTCTGGCCCAGCAGCTGTAATTAAGTGCTGTGTAGTCTATCCCCCAAAACAGTAGGGAGAATTTTATTAGAGACGCCAGTGGGTTTTGTATAAGTAGTCATTCTAAGTTGTTAGTGACCATTCTCATTCCCCAGATTGCCAGGAAAAATTATGTGTTAATGTCAAACCTAGCTCAAGGTAAGCCTTCAAGTCCCTAACCAGTCTCAGGAGGCCCTGTGCCTCTTCTCTCTTGAGGTATTCTTCATCTGTTAGCCAACATGTAGCTGAGAAGGAGGCAGACAGAAGCACAACCTCATGAAATTTAGACCAGTTCTTCCAACTTTTTAAGTATCACTTCCTGTTTGCCTTAAATTTAACAGCGGGTCACTATGGTGTCATACATTATTCAGCAAGTATGATATACTACACTTTGTCTTTCCAGAGGTGTCTGAAACATTCAAGACTTAAGTCATCAGTTCAAAATTTATTCTGTTGTTAGGTCAACTCCAATTGATAATTTAGTTCATATATCATACTCTTAGCCAAAAATTCAATTTTCTATTATCTACTTAGTCATTGACTTTATTTCTAGTCTTAATAACCTTTTAAAAAATTCTTTTAAGTAATAGCCATACTGACTTTGTTACCACTTTAATGAAGATGATTAAATTAATCATAAATGAAGCGTTTAGCTTAGTATTATTTTCTAATTTTAAAAGGAGAGTGTTAGTTATAAATATCTGGTCTCTAGCAGATTCAAGTGACTTGGTTCTGCATAAGGACAAAAAACAATCCCATCATCAGGAATGATAGAACACAAACTGCAGACAGCAATCCTGCTAATTCACATTGGCAAGAAGAAACAATAAAGCAAATCAATGGAACTGTAGATAAAATTCCTGTTTTTTACCAGGATTTCACCCGCAATCTTCTTAGAATGAAGAATACAGCACATTTGTGATATCGGGGAAATCTCAGCTTGAGGCAAAGGTAGTTTGGCATTTCATTGACTGGATAAAAATAGTAAAGCATTTAAACATATGTATGCCTCAGTTTCCATTTCAGTGGGAAAATACGACTGACATTTGTGTTTGAAACTCTTAAGACTAAGAGAGGCGGTATCATAACGATTAGGTGCATAACCCCAAAAACATACTGAATGAGTTTGCAGCCCATTCTACATAATCAACAAATAACCTTAGACAAGTTACTCAAGCTCTCTGTGCCTCAGTTTTTGCATTTGTAAAATGGGGATAATAATAAGCCAACTTTTACAGGTATTTAAAGATTAAATGAATGAATGTGTGTAAATACCTAGACCAGTGCCTGGTACAAAGCAATAATTCAATAAATGTTAAGTCTGTAGCTATAGCCATGAAAGCAAGACTATATTTTTAAAGCAATCAGTCTGCATGTCGCAACTAAAGATCACATGCTACAACTAAACATGCAGCAACACAGATCCTGCATGCTGCAACTAATACCCGGCACAGCCTAAATAAATAAATATTTTTTAAAAAAAAGAAATATGGTACATCTATATAATGAAATAGTATACAGCTATCCAAAATGATGAGGAAGCTCTAGATGTACCAATAAGGGACACTTCCCAAGACATATTTAAAAGGCAACATGTAAAATAATATGAAGGGATTTCCCTGGCGGTCCAGTGGTTAGGACTTCACACTCTCACCACCGAGGGCCCGGGTTTGATCCCAGGTTGGAGAACCAAGATCCTGCAAGCCACGTGGCACAGCCAAATAAATAAATAAATATTTAAAATTAAAATAAAATAGTATGAAACTGTTCTATCCTTTAAGAAGATATATACAAATGAAATGGAGCAGGACCCTATGGTCCTTCCTCCTCATGTCCTCTGCCTGCCTTTTGTCTGTGAAAAAAAAATTTAGCCAAAGAATAAGTTTAATCAGAGAAGTGAGAAAATACAGAAACAAAGGAAAATAGTCCAACAAGACTCAATAATAATAGTTTAGTCATTAAGCATAGTTAAGGACCTTTAGTTCCATCTTAAGGGCTATAGATCATATTCTGAGCCACATCCTGGGAGCTGTCTTGTAGATACTGAAATCCCCACCAGGTGGAAGGAGTTAACTACGTGATGACCAGCCTGTAGCCATGACATAAGCTGCCACAATTCCAAGAATTGGCCTCAAGGAAATGGGAACAAACTGACCCTGGAACTGCAGATTAACTGTACTTAAAACAATCAAGATGACGCCGATCAGACCACCGAGTGACCAATTTCAAGACGACTGTCAGAGCTGACTGTGCTGCTTCTGCATGTAGCCCCCTCCCTCTGTCTATAAAAGCTCTTGCCCCCTGGTTGTCAGTCCACCCTCCCCCCACTCCCACCCCACCCACCACCCAAAATAAAGCAAACTTTCCTTTCCACCAAAAAAAAAAAAAAAAGACTATATTTTTAAAGCAACCAGTGGCTACAGCTAATGAGGTTGGGACTGGCCCTCTTAACATTTCACTGTCACCCATTTCCAAGTGTTTTACAGTGATTCTGTTGTACATCTGAATCTTAGTTCTAGGAAAATATTAAACTGAACACAATGAGAGCAAAAGAAATCATTCTGAACTGAGAATCAGGTTATGATGGTTGTCTCTGCCACCAATTGATCATGACCTTAAAAGATTTGGGTTCTTAATTTCCTTATCTGAAGACTGAGGGGAGTAAATTCTTAATCTCTAAGGTCCCTCCAGGTCTTACAAATGAGTCTGTAGTTGATTATCTTGAAACAATCGGGATGCAATTTTTTAACAGCCATTTTTCGATAGGTATGTTTGCTTAGGTATGTTAAGCTGATTTTCCTTCTTTTAAACTTTAAATCAAGGTTTGTGTTAACTAACATAGAATCTCATGAGTTTTGAACCAGAAATATGACAAAATGCGTTTTTCTACCAAAGAATCAAGGATAGCATATTATACTCTATCTAAATGAGCATAATTTTAATAAACATAAACTTCTAATTTAGAGCAACTTGGAAAATAAGGACTTCAGTTAAGAACTACATAAAGGAAAGACAGCTGGAGAGATAAGAGAAAGCAAGTGTAACTCTTAAAGGAGAATTTAAATTACACTTTTAGAAAATATTTGTAAAACAGAGTTGTCTTGGCAGGGAGAACATAATCTTGAAGGGAGGTGCTAAAGAGTCAGAAAGAAGACAAATAATACCAAACCAATTAAATTTTTAAAAATAGTATTATCTCAAGGAAACAGATGAGTGCCTACAGGGAAGGGGAAAAGTTGGTTAAGAAAAAAAAACTGATGAAAAAGAAGAAAGGGACTTTCTATATAAATAAAGGGATAATACAGAGACATGGTGGTCAGGAGGAAGACATAAAAGAAAGACACACAGATGGGGATTCCCTGGTGGTCCAGTGGTTAGGACACTGTGCTTTCATTCCTAGGGCTCAGTTCAATCCCTGGTTGGGGAACTAAGATGCCACAGGCTGCATGGCTCAGCCAGAAAAAAAAAAAAAGAAAACAGAGAAGTGATGTCAAAAGGAGATTCATATGACAGTCAGAAAGACAGCTTGCATATTCCAAAACATAAAAAATAGGGTGGAGAGAGGCCTAGAATCGTCAAAAGTGTCAATGTCATGAAAGATTAAAAAAAAAAAAGACTGAGAAACTGTTCTAGGTTAAAGGAGACTAAAGAAAATATATGATTCTTATTAAAATTCTATTTTTTTAAGTTATAAAGCAATTGTCACAATAGGGGAAATTTGGGTATAGACTGTATGTTAGACAACAGTATTGTGTCAGTGATAAATTCGCTGAATGGTGATAAGATTGTGGTTATGTAGGAGAATGTCTCATTATTAGGAGATATATCCTCAAGTATTTAGGGGTAAGTAAAATGATAAGATACAGCTTACTCTCAACTGGTTCAGGGGGAAAATGTTATATAGCAAAAAGGAGACAGAATAAATGCGGCAAAATGTTGGCAATCCGTGAATGTAGGTGAAGAGTCTTCAAGTGTTCATTGTATTATTCTTGTAATTTGACTGTAGGTTTGACATTTTTCAAAATAAAAAAAGATTCTCAAAAATTTAAAAAGTCATTATTTACACATAACATTTGAATAAATAAGTTGTAATATTGCTTACCAAAAAAGGAGTTTTCAGCCATGTTTGACCCTTGTCCACCCTCCTCCTCCTCCCCTAGAACTTTATCAAAGGAGGAATGTGTGAAACTGAATCAGTAGTTACTGATTAGATCACACATCAGAACACCAGGTTCTTTGGAGGTTAGTGCTCTCCTTGTAATTAGAGCCACGAGTTCTCTACTGCCAGTTATTTTGTGGTATCTATTGGGTAACATCGAGAGAAAGAAAATGGGAACCTCTAAATGCAAATTCAGCCTGTGGTGAGAATAGAGCTAGCTAGGGGAATTTCTTCTCCTGGACTGAGGTAGCAGGGTAAAGTCTTGAGTGGACAAACCAGGAGGGATAATTTGACATATAGAGCCATATAGCTCTCTCTTGGAAAGGTATGGCTGGTGGAGAATAAACTGATTTTGGTTGTTTACTGAGCATTTTTTAAAAATATTTATTTATTTATTTATTTAATTTATTTGGCTGCACCGGCTGTTAGTTGCGGCACGTTGGATCTTTAGCTGTGGCACGCGGGCTCTTTTAGTTGTGTCATGTGGGATGTAGTTCCCTGAACAGGGTTCAAACCTGGACCCCCTGCATTGGGGGCATGGAGTCTTAACCACTGGATAACCAGGGAAGTCCCTATTGAGCATTTTTTAATTATCAAAAAATTAACCTCTCCAACAATATAAAATTTGAAAAACTTTAAAGGGAACCCTCCAAAAAGTTGGAATTTTTCCTAATGATGAAGCATTCTATCACTACTTTAAGTTTAAAATTATAATGAACAATTCCGGCAAAGAGAAGAAGAAATGGTGCTCCCATAAATTGCTGACTTCAGCATAAATTGGTACAGCATTTTTGGTAAATAATTTGGCAAGAGGTTTCAAGAGGTGCAAAAATATTCTTTTCCTGTGATCACTTTTCACAATGTAACTTAATGAAAGAGAGAGAGAAGTATGGGAAAAGGAGGTGAGGGAAGAAGGAAGGAAAGGAGAGAGGGAAAGAAAGAAGGGAGGAAGGAAGGAAAGGTGAGCTATGTATAACAAGATTGTCATTGCAGATACTTACACTAACAAAGAGAGAGAGAGAGAGAGAAAGAGGAAAAAGAAAGAAAATGCTCAACAATTATGACATGTTTGCATGATGCACATCAACATTAAGTGCATAAAATATTTTGCAAATCCTAAGACTATACAGAAAGAAGTAAAAATGCTTGCAGTGCCAGGTACATAGAATTAACAATTACATCTATATTTTGATTCAACTATGTAAAGTCATGAAGCACAAGGAGATGCTGATCTGTTGGATTATAACCAGGATGAGTGTAGGGTTTATCCTTTCAAAACCCTGTTGCTCTTGTTATGAGAGTAGACTTAAGTTTAATTGCTCTCTGAATAGTTTGAATAGTTTAGGGCACGCATGCAGCAAAGCCTACTAAATTGAATATAACTTTGGGGATATCAATAAATATAAATTCTCCCTCCACTTCTGCTGCAGACTATCCATATGAAATTTTATTAAATCCCCATTACTCCTCAGCCTATTTTGATATAAAAACATCTCAAGACAGGAAAACAATATTTACAAGATTAGAAAAACTAATGCCAATTTAATGAGAGCATTTATTTTAGGTTTTCAACTTTACAATGTGATTCTGGTACTGGTAAACTTCTATTTCTATTTGTCATTTAGAGGAAGCTCAGTTTAGAAGGGCCACATAGTATACCAGAGGTTAGAGTAAGGGCTCTAGAGTGAGGTAAATCTGGGCTTGAATCTGTTTTGTGTGTACTAGTTGAAAATCCTTGGGAATATTTGTTAATATCTTTCTGCACCTTTGTTTCCCCATCTGTAAAGTGGGTAAAATTGTACCTACTTTATAGGGTTATCATGAAGATTAAATGAGTTGCTGCATATAAGATTGTTAGCACAGTGCCTGGCATACAGCAATGCTAGGTGAACATCAGGGATTCCTGCTGTTCTCTTTAATCTGCCACTTTTACACAACAAGCTGTTGGGTCTAGGGGTGGTCAGAATAAGGAACATCTTTTAACATTATAGGTCTTGGTTCTGTATTTGGACTCATTTATAATATAGCCAGAATATTAATGGGTAATAGTTCTCGAAGACATCTTTTTTTTTTTTTTTTTTTTTTGCTGTACGCGGGCCTCTCACTGCTGTGGCCTCTCCCGTTGCGGAGCACAGGCTCCGGACACACAGGCTCCGCGGCCATGGCTCGCGGGCCCAGCCGCTCCGCGGCACGTGGGATCTTCCGGGATCGGGGCACGAACCCGTGTCCCCTGCATCGGCAGGCGGACTCTCAACCACTGCGCCACCAGGGAAGCCCTCGAAGACATCTTTAATGTCCTAATTCTGTCACCATCTAAGATATAATATTCAATAATACAATAATAGAGTTGTGGGAGATTTTACAGGAAAAACTTCACAAAGTTATATCCAGACATGTTAGTCCTTGAATCCTGCAGAATATATGTGATTGAGGGGAAACTGGAGAGTAAATTTTGGTCCTCCTGGAACCAATGCTGGAAGAGGTCACATCCCTAATGCCTCTTGCTGTATTCACAATACCAACATTCAGGGTTGAAATCCCCCAGAAGACACTGAGACATTTTAGATAATCTGCATCCCTTTGTTCCTCTAGAAAAGTCAATTATGGAATCATGGGAATTCATCCAAAGTTCTTTGAGAGACTGCTCTAATTGTCTAATTCAGCCATAATCAAGAAGGCGAGAAGTGGGCCAAGAATTTCTCTTTGGAATCAGCAGAAAATTTGATGCTAATAAAATATGTAAATAATAGAAGAAGATAAGCATGCAGATTGCATCCTGTTATTACTCACCAAGCAGTTCTGGGCACTTAAAATGAACAAGGCTGTATATCAGCACAGTGGCACTGTGCCGAAACACACAGTGAGACTGTATAGAAACAGGTGGCACTATTTTTGCTCGCAAGTAGCTTACACTTTATGTGATCAAAAGATATGCACAAATAAATAAATCATAGTGATCTAGTAAATGCATCCAAAATAGAGTCCTGATAGAATGATTGTGAATAAGCTTTAAATCCTAAAGTCTTCATTTCAGCAAGTAGTATTCTTTTGGTTCTTGTTAGTTCCACAAATAACTTAGGTCTTGAACTTTCAACACCTCATTAACTGAAAGGAGAGGCTGGGGCAATCACTGTTGCAATAGCGTGATTGCAATTTTTTTTTTTTTAATCTTGCAGCCACCAACTGGTAGCTACAAAGCTGCACCTCCTAAGGATATGTTGAGAGAGTTTCAAGGCTCAGCAAAGCTCACTCTCTTGCTGTCAGAGGTACAATTAGACATTTGATGGAGCTCCCAGGTTAATTATAAAGTGAGCATCTCATTGGATTAATAAATGCTGAGGTTGCTGCCCATGTGATGAGATAAGGCAGTACCAAATAATTCAGTTCACTCTTTCTGGTTGCCACTTGGCAATGTTAGTTATTTGGCAGGTCAACCTGACCTGGGTTATGTCACAAAAGACCACATGGAGCAGCTGCGGAAGCAAATCAAGCAATTGTAGCATAAGTGTCAAAAAAAAGCATTCTGTGCACATTTAACAAGGTCAAGTAACATACAATGTAAGCTGGCTTTCCTCTATGGACTAAAAGTGAAAATGTTTTTCCACTTATTTGATTGGTAAAATATTTTATTTTGGAGCAAAATTTTACTGAAAGTAGTCTCCAAAAGTATTTCTAAATTCTAGGAACTTGAACAATATACTGGTAGAGTAAGAGAGTCTATTTCTGGAAAATATATGTATATATGTATGTATAATATATATGTATAATCTATGGCCAAAGTGCATTAGAAAGCAACTCTGCTTGGACATGTCAAAAGTGACTTCTAAGTAAGCACAAACTTGGCACTTTATTATGATAATAGGAATGACAGTAAAAATTTTATCTTTTTTCTTCCTAGAACAATGTCTAACCTGTTTTAAGTTCTTGATAGATATCTCTTGAATAAATGAATAAATCTTTGACTAGCCTAGGAAAGTAGAATTCATTTGGCATTTATACCTACTATTAACTTCCTGGTAATTTCCACTGGTATTTTAGGGACAAGTTTTGATGCCCTAATGACCTAACTCCTTGAGATTAAAAGTTTGGCCCATAGACAAGCATCATCAACATCACTTGGGAGCCTGTGAGACCTACATTATCTCAGACTTAATGAATCACCATCTTCACATGAAAGGTTGAGAAAATCTGATTTAAAACAGGTGCAATAGTTCTAAAATCAACATCAAGGCCTGCCTTAAAAGAAAACACAAGGGAAGTAGATCTCATAAACGGTGACAGGATCAGAGGTGATCTTTGGAAAGTGGAAAATGTTACTTGAAGCTATAGTGTGGTAGATACATGAAGTCAAATGGCTGTATCCAAGGAATTATGAAACTTCGGGTAAGTTTCTTAACCTCTCTTAGAATTATTTGTAAAAAAAAAGAAAAGGCCAAAGTAGAAGTCTTCTAACCCTAATGTAACTTTTCTCTTGTCCTCAAGTGCCTTGGGTTTTATTTCCCAGAAATTAAAAGGGGTATCTCTTTCACCCTAGGTCACTCTAGTTTAGCCACTGCATGTGCCTCCTGCCCACCTCCTGCCCTCCTGCCCTCTCCACCACTCTGCTAGGAGCCTAAGACACATGCTATATGCATTCTGAATACACTTCTATCCCATGAACAGTAAAAACAACATTTATTCTTAAAAGCCCTTGTCATTTCATTTACTCATTTGTGTATATGTGTTACATGTACACTCACTTGATTAATGGGACACACTAAAGTAAATGTCTAATCCTTGTAATAGCCCCTCTTCCACACAGATTCACTCTTATTATACCTCATACTCTGAGGCCAGATGCCTTTTTTTTCTCCTCTGCACAAATTTTAAAAGAAATCTTCCAGGGAGTTCCCTGGTGGCCTAGTGGTTAGGATTCCATGCTTTCACTGCAGTGGTCTGGGTTCCTGCAAGCCACTCAATGCAGCCAAAAAAAAGAAAAGAGAAGAAAAAAGAAAAAGGAATCTTCCATAAAGATCTGTTTTGTATTTTTTAGTTTTATATTTGTATTGTTCTATTAACTTAATAAAAGTTTTTTAGTACATTTAAAGGGGATCCCAAAGAAAATAACTGCCTGCAGAGCATTCAAGAAAGTTAAAAGTTCTTATTTATATCCCTAGACTGGAGATATATTGTATATGTGGCATGATTTAAACAAAACATTACTAATAAGCGTAGTGATTATCAGCAAGTTATGACAAGTGGCTCTGAACACACCTCATTCTCACCACCACCACCCCAAATGAGCTGTCTGTTGGGACCTTCTATTTGCATAGTACAAAGACTCAGAACTGGAAAACCATCTAGCTCTAAAGTAACCCTGATATGGTGACTTAAAGATATCATCAAATTCTTACACCTCTCATCACGAGGTGATTCCCCTTGAATCTAAACTAGCCCCATCACACACTTTGACAAACAGAATGTGGCAGAAGTGGATGTATAACTTTCAAGGCTGGTCTTCAAAGATCTGTGTATTCTCCTTTTGCCTCTCCTGAAATGCTCCTTAGAAACCAGCCACTATGTAAGAAGTACAACTAGCCAGAGACCACCGTGTGAGGAAGCTGGAGTTAACCCTGTGGAGGGTGAGAACCCATGTGGAGAAGCACCAAAGTGCAATACATGTGAGTAAAGCTTGCTTGGAACTTCCAGTCCAGCTCAACCACCAGGTGAGTGCAAATGAGTGAATGAGGCAGCGCATGCCAAGTGGAGGAGAAAAACTGCCCAACCGATCTCTGTCTCAATTCCTGACCCAAAGAATCATGAGCAAGACTTCCCTGGTGGCACAGTGGTTAAGAATCTGCCTGCCAATGCATGGAACATGGGTTCCAGCCCTGGTCCAGGAAGATCCCACATGCCACGGAACAACTAAGCCCGTGCACCACAACTACTGAGCCTGTGCTCTAGAGCCCTCAAGCCACAACTACGGAGCCTGCGTGCTACAACTACTGAAGCCCGCATGCCTAGAGTCTGTGCTCAGCAACAAGAGAAGCCACCACAATGAGAAGCCCGTGCACCACAGCAAAGAGTAGCCCCCGCTTGCTGCAACTAGAGAAAGCCTGCATGCAGCAATGAAGACCCAATGCAGCAAGGAAAGAAGGGGGGAAGGGGGGAAGGGAGGAAGGGAGGAAGGGAGGGAGGAAGGGAGGAAGGGAAAGAAAGATGAGCAAACAAAACTCTTGTTGAAAGCACTAAGTTTGGGGGTAATTTGTTATACAGCAATGGATAGCCAAAACACTTGGGGGTCAATTATTTTCTCTTTTGTTACCATATGGTTTTTCTCCTGTTTTCATCTCTGTTTTTCCTGACTGGGCTGCTCATTCTCCTCTTTTACCCTTACTGGGAAATTCTTCCTTAAATCTTCATACAAAACTCCAAAGGAGATAGAATGATTGGCTTAGTGAATTATCTCACCCTTATTGGACAGAACTTTTTGTACTGGTCATTCTTATAGGTTATTGGCATTTTTATGTTTAGGCCTTAGTTGTCCAGGGGCCCACTTGGGTCAAATTAGTTCTGACTTGGCACATAGAGACTGGTGCTGCTTTCCTGAGCAGGGCAGTTCATAGGGACATTGGGGATGACTGGCACCTAATTTGATTGTTCTAAACATTTCATGATTAAATCTTCAGTGCTTTCAATTAACCAATTATCCCATGCTAAAATACAGACACTCCTTGCACACATGAAACTACTCATCAATTGTTTAAACTTCAATAAATATATGAGAGTTTTCTAATATGATCTAGCTGAACCTGAGCTTTAATGTTGGAAAAGGAAGAGAAGGCCTGATATCTGTGGATACTTGGAAGAGTAAAGGTGTTAAAAAGTCAACAAGAACTTAAAGGAAAGATTAAAAGATTGTGAAGTATAATTTTTTCTAGCTTTGCCTAAAGCAGGCCTTTGGCTTAATGGTAGACTGTTGACAAAAGATAGGATTTTTCTAGATATTTGGGACCACTTAAAAGGTAATGCAAAGGCATAATATGGTGATTAAGACTATGTGACAGTAAAGGAAGAAGAAGATGGAACAAGAAGATACTTGAGGAATATAAACAAGAGGTTGGAGCCTAGAAAAAGAGGAAGAGAATAGAAATTTTGGGAAGTATAGAAAATGTAACACCCTAAAGATGTTGTTCACTGTCTATTCTTCTCTGGTAAATGCTAATACTTAAAATCAGCATTTGCACAATAGACATATGTATACAGCCCTTATTGACTCCTAGAATTTGATGGTCTGTATGCTTACAGAGGCTTTCAGAGTTTTTAAAATGATATTCCCTTTATAATTTTTTGAGGAATCCCCAATTTTAAATGTACATCATCTCAAAATCTGGGCTGTTGGTATACTATGCAGATGATCCAGCATGTTGGGTGCAGAAAAGAAAAAATTACCCAAGTGGCAAAAGTAAAAAAAGTAGCCTCTCGCATCAACAGATTTCAAAATCTAGATGAAGCGTATGCATTTCTCATGCAAAAGAAAATCTCAATTGTTCCCTCAAACTTATAAGATTTTAAATAATAATCTTTCTGGTATTAATTGGACTGAACTGCATTTTAGTCAAAGACTATGCAATCAGGAAATTAAAGACTTTTTTTTTAACATCTTTATTGGAGTATAATTGCTTTACAATGGTGTGTTAGTTTCTGCTTTATAACAAAGTGAATCAGTTATACATATACATATGTTCCCATATCTCTTCCCTCTTGCGTCTCCCTCCCTCCCACCCTCCCTATCCCACCCCTCTAGGTGGTCACAAAGAGGAAATTAAAGACTTTAATTTTTAAAGTTCTCTCTACAATATTTGTTTATTTGTATCCACTTTATAAAACTATAATCAGTACTATATCATAGCACTCAAAACTATAAAAACAAATTCAGTGAAATGGATTTCAAATGTAAGTATTGTACTCATTAAGACAAGAACACAAGAATCTGATATTTGTATGATAAATCACCAGAAAAAGTATGGAACATGAGGAAAGAATCTGTACACCAGAATTTGGCCAAGTGTGCATTTAAAAAAATTTTTGTTTTATACTGGAGTATAGTTAATTTACACTGTTGTGTTAGTTTCAGTTGTACAGCAAAGTGATTTAGTTACACACATACATATATCTATTATTTTCAGATTATTTTCCCATATAGGTTATTACAGTACTGAGTAGAGTTCCCTGTGCTATACAGTAGGTCCTTGTCAACTATTTTATATATAGTAGTGTATATATGCTAATCCCAACCTCTTAATTTATCCCTCCTCCTCACGTTTCCCCTTTGGTAACCGTAAGTTTGTTTTTGAAGTCTATGAGTCTGTTTCTGTTTTGTAAATAAGGTCATATGTATCGTTTTTTGATCGGGATCTTAGTTTTCTAACCAGAGATCAAAGCCTCACCCCCTGCAGTGGAAGGGCAGAGTCTTAAACACTGGACCACCAGGGAAGTCCCTGTATCGTTTCTTTTAGATTCCACATATAAATGATATCATATGGTATTTGTCTTTTTCTGTCTGACTTATTTCACTTAGTATGATAATCTCTAGCTCCATCCATGTTGCTGCAAATGGCATTATTTCATTCTTTTTTCCAAGTGTGCATTTTGGTGAGGGTACTCCAGAAAAGAGATCTCCTTTAGTCATTTGAAAACATCCCTCATTCAAACCCTTCAATAGGTTAAACCATTGCGATTAGGGTAAATTCGAAATTCCTTCCCTTGACCTGAAGTCTGCTTTCCTTTTTATTTATTTATTTATTTGTCTGTTTGTTTTGGGGGTTTTTTTTGGCTGTGTTGGGTCTTCGTTGCTGCGCGCGGGCTTTCTCTAGTTGTGGCAAGCGGGGGCTACTCTTCGTCGCGGTGCACGGGCTTCTTATTGTCGTGGCTTCTCTTGTTGTGGAGCACAGGCTCTAGAGCACAGGCTCAGTAGTTGTGGTGCACGGGCTTAGTTACTCCACGGCATGTGGGTTCTTCCCGGACCCATGTCCCTTGCGTTGGCAGGCGGATTCTTAACCACTGCGCCACCAGGGAAGCGCCGAAGTCTGCTTTTCTGACCTCATCTCTTTTCACTTTCCCCCACCACTGTTTCATCCTGGTGGCTTTTTTCTGTTCCTTGAGTAAGTAAATCTCTGCCTTGCCTCACCGTCTTGATTTTTGCTATTCTCTCTGGCTCTAATGCTTTCCCCCTAGATCTTCCTATGACTGGTTCTGTCTCAACATCCAAGCCTTAATTCAAATGGAAACTCCTCAGAGAGGCTTTTTTCCCCTAACCATCTGTGGTAGGCAGAATGCAAAGTTGGCCCCTCAAGATTCCCAGCCCTGGTGTACACACATGCCTTCTCCCAGTTATTAAATCAAACTCTAATCTAGCTCTTGCTGTGAAGATATTTTGGAGAGGGAATCAAGGTCCCAAATCTGTTGACCTTAAAATAGGGAGCTTAACAGGGTGGATCTGACTTCATCATATGAGCCTTTTAAAAAATAGGTAATTTTCTCTGGCCATTAGTAGAAGTCAGAGATTCAAAGCATGAGAAGGATTTCACATGCCATTGCTGACTTGAAGATGGAAGTCAAAGAATGTGGGCAAACTATGGGAGGGAAGATTAGCCCCTGGAGGACAGCCTGCAGGGAAACAAGTGCCTCAGTCCCACAACTACAAGGAACTGAATTCTGCCAATAACAGCAATGAGTTTGGAAGCATATTTTCTCACAGAGCCTCCAGATGAGAATGAATCCCAACCAGCACCTTGATTTAACCTGGGAGATCCTGAGCAGAGAACCCAGTCACACTGTGCCAGACTTCTGACCTACCTAGCCATACGATAATGTTTAAACTGCTCTGCTTATACTAATCTGTTAAACAGCGGTAGAAAACAAATGCACCACCCTACTCTAAAAAAGAATCTTCAGTCATTATCCATTAGCCTGTTTTTCTTCCTTCTTGATATAAAAAACTCTATGAAATTAATATTATTTATTTGTTTGCTTGCTTACTTGCTAAATATCTCCTAATATTAAACTGAAAAGCTCAATGGGTGACTAGAGAAGGTGCTCCAACTTAATATCTGTTGAATAAGTAGATAATTGTCTCAAATTAAGCAGAAGTTTTTCAACGGAAGATTTTTTTAAACAAATATTTTTTATCAAAAAATTTTAATCCGATTTTTCATCAAATATTTTTATCAAAACACCATACAAGAAAACCATTTTAAATTATGTCTTCCATTGTCAGGTGCTAAATGTATTTCCATAATATGAATTTCAGTTTGTATTTACACTTTAGAAGATGGAATGTGCATAAGTTCAAAACAATTCTAAACGGCACAGCTATTATTTGGCCCACTCCCAATGCTGTTTTTTTTTTTTAAAAAAAATGCTAGTCTTCAATGGTGTGAAATGTCCTAAAAAGTTTGCTAACAAATTATTCCTCTGGTCAACAATAGAAATTTCATGCACACGCACACATACAACACACACATACAGCCTCTTACTTATGGTACATCTTTTGATGTTAATTTTCTTTATTTACAGCCTCAGCCAGGATGGAGGTCCACTCTCCATCCTTCTCCATCCTACTTTCTACTATAGAAGGCTGGCCTGTCACTAACTGAATCAGCAGACGCCTACATTCTCTAACTGCTGGTGGGTTTATCCTGGCGCTCTCCAAGAGAAATGATATGATATATGATATGATATAAATATATTTTAAATTTAATAATTTTCCAAACATTTAAAATTTTCTAGTAGCACATTTTTAAAAATAGCAAGAAACAGGTGAAATCAGTTTTAACAATATATCCTATATATTACTATATTAAACATTACATATATTGATAAATATGTATTTAATAATATATGTTAATATTTAATAATACGTACATTGAATACATATGTCCAAAATATGATCCTTCTTATTTTTGATTAATGTAAAATTAGTAATGTGATATTTTACAGTCTCTCACTTTTTAAAAAAATTTTATTGGAGTATAGTTGATTTACAATGTTGTGTTAGTTTCAGGTGTACAGCAAAGTGATTCCGTTATACACATACATATATTCATTCTTTTTCAGATTATCTTCTCATATAGGTTATCACAGAATATTGAATAGAGTTCCCTGTGCTATACAGTAGGTCCTTGTTGGTTATCTATCTTATACATAGTAGTGTGTGTATGTTCATCCCAAGCTCCTGATTTATCCCTCCCCCCACCACGTTTCCCCTTTGATAACTGTAAGTTTGTTCCTGAAATCTGTTTCTGTTTTATAAATAAGTTCATTTATAACATTTTTAAAAAATTAGATTCCACATATGAGTGATGTCATATATATTTGTCTTTCTCTGTCTGACTTACTTCATTTAGTATGATAATCTCTAGGTCCATCCATATGGCTGCAAATGGCATTTTTTCATTCTTTTTTATGGCTAAGTAATATTCAATGTATATATGTAGCACATCTTCTTTATCCTTTCTTCTGTCAGTAGACAGTTAGGTTGCTTCCATGTCTTGGCTATTGTAAATAGTGCTGCAATGAACATTGGGGTGCATGTATCTTTTCGAATTATGGTTTTCTCTGGACATATGCCCAGGAGTGAGATGTCCAAAATATTATCCTTCCTATTTTTGATTAATGTAAAATTAGTAATGTATTTTACATTCTCTTTTTATACTATGTTTTCAAAATTTGGTGTATGTTTTACACTTACAACATTTCAATTACTCAGCAGCCATCAGTGACTAGGCTACCATATTAAACAGTGCAGTTTAGCCCATGGAAGACATGGTAATGGATCACAGAGTGGGTAAGAATAAATTTGATATATTTCTTCCCTGACTCTTTCCTTGTGGGGTCACCTCAGACTGGTTTTGTCCTTCATAGCTCCTCTCAAGTTGGCTTACTCCACACATAGCTTCTCTTCCAGGTTCTGGTAACCATTTCTTCAACTTGCCCCTCCAGGCTTAGAGATGATAGCAGTGCTCTCCTTTGTGTTTTTCATAAACCTTCTGCAAACACCTGTAATATCTCTTTATTAAACCCTTCCCAAAGTATTCTTGTTTGAGTATGCACTCTGTTTCCTGCTGGGACCCTTTATGACTCAGCTCTTACTGGCATTTTTCTAAAAGGTTTAAGCGTTATGTCCCTGAAAGTATTATTTTAGGAATGATCAATTCTAAGTATGTACCTGTCAAATGATAGGGTGGTGTACCTAAAAAGTACACTAATAAGTAGAATTCATCAGAAACTGATAAACTAAAATTTGGTTAATGTAATTATAAAGGTGCCTAACAGGAGCATACCTTCTAGATTCAATAACTATTTTTCAATAAAAAATTAGCATCATAGATAAGTTGCTGGGTTTGTAAAAGTTGAAACAATCTAGCAAGTTTAAATGTCAGTATTTTCCCATCTTCCAGGACTTCTGTTACAGAGTATTCTAGCAAGAATAAAAATTCTGGAAGTCCTGACAAGTCTTAGATTTTATGGATCAAAATATCCTCTTTCAAAAAGAATGTGAGAAACAAATGAAATAAAAAATCCACTTTAACACAGATTTTGATTTTATTAGCTTTATATTATTGAATCCTAAGATTTATCTTGATTGACAAGGACTGTTATCCAGTTCCAAGAAGGAAATTATACATAAATATCTTTCTAAGTGGTAAATAATATATAGATTGTAGAAAAAAATCTTTGACACATGTTTTTAATAAGAAAACTCATTCTGTGACCCTTCATGGAAGAAGTCTATCCAATTGAGTACTAATGTAATCCCTCACATAAGCTGTTTGAGAATATTTTCTAAACACTTTTGGACCTATGGAAATTCATGTCTATTTTATCACAAACTATGATCATAATTTCAAATATTTTTGAAACACAGAAATTTCAATTATTTATTATTCTCTAGGGAAATCCAGACAAAATATCTGCTTTTGTAGATGTGCTTCTTGGCCAAAGAACTTGCTCGAGGGACAGATGGAAAAAATCTATGCTGAAATGAAAAGTACTTGGGGTTCATAAATTGACCTTAACCTAATATGATGAGAACATTTTCTCCTCTAAAAGGTAAAGTGCTTTTCTTTTTTCAGAGATCAATAAGGCAGTAACCACCTTATTGCAAAACATATTTGAATGAGATTCAGGAGGCATAGTAGAAACAGAAGCCCTTACAAAATCAGTTTTCAAAACTAAACTCCATTTGTTTAACTGATGCCAGCCAATGCCCTCGAGGTTTTGAAATAGTTGGCAGATGTCCCTAACACCATGACATTATGGGTGCAGCCAATTTTCCTGTGGCTAAACCTACTCTTAGCTCTTGGTTAAAATAGAATGGGGAGTGAGAAGGTTACTCTTAGCTGTGGGCTTCACTGATGCATAAGTGGATTCATCTGAAGAAACTCAGATTTTAAGGACAATCACTTGTAAAACCACAAGAGGGTTTACTCCAAACCTCCACCACTTAGAGTTGGCCACAGAAGCCTAGTTTTGAATAACAAACTCTGTCAAACAGTAAATTAGACTTCCTGCTTACCATCTTGTGCTTCTGTTCAAAAGGAAACATTAGTTTAGAATGTTAACAGGTTAACTTGTTGAATAAAAGTCTCAAAAAGAGTATTTTCTTTTCTGGGAATGGGCCCAGTGAATTACCCCAATACTCTCAAACTTATCAATGCAAATATCTCTTAGCCAATCACTAAGCAAAATTCACCAACAAAATTCAGTGATCTGGATTTTTAGGTCATTCTTCCTCAGTAAAATATGTTGAGAATTATAGAGGGAAAGAACACTGTTATAAAGAAGGAAATCTTGTGTCTCAGAAGCATTGTGTAAAATATATGTATAGGTTGGTATCTTGTCACTGGAATATTACAATGGGAAGACAATTCAGGCATTATACCATCAGAACTTTCTAAACTTTTCTAATGATAATGAATCACGAGATTTCACAACTAGAAGATGGTAAGGTCGTGGTAACATTAAATGGGGAAAAATGCTACTTACTGTTAAACTTTGAAAAATATACCAATAGAGTTTAAAATCATACAGAAAGCCATTTTAAAAAGCTGACTCACTTTTCTCAAAACTGTCTTTCCTAAAAGTCTTCACTAAAGAGCTTATTACTGGCATGATGTTGCACAATTATTCTTCACAGTGGTGTGACACACTGAGTATCGTTGTGTAAATATCTAATTTAAATTTTTTATTTTGCAATAAAAAGTAGATAATAGTATTTTGTCCAAATTCAGATACACAACAGGTTGTCAAGAAATTCCATATTAATTGGTAATTACTTTTTTTTTTTTTCTTTTTGCGGTATGCGGGCCTCTCACTGTTGTGGCCTCTCCCGTTGTGGAGCACAGGCTCCGGATGCGCAGGCCCAGCGGCCATGGCTCACGGGCCCAGCCGCTCCGCGGCACATGGGATCCTCCCAGACCGGGGCACGAACCCGTATCCCCTGCATCGGCAGGCGGACTCTCAACCACTGCGCCACCAGGGAGGCCCGGTAATTACTTTTTAAATTTATTTTTATACTAAATAAGACTTCATGTTCTAGAAATCTGTTTATACAAAGTAATGCTTGAATCTCTTGGGGAGAAGGGTGTATACTCAGGAATAATGTTAATATCAGAGTGTAAAGTACATTCTTTCCTCTGGAATGAAAACAGTTAACAAGAGCATGTTAAAATGTTCATTAAAGGCAAACTGCTTAATCATTAGAAAAAGCCACTGAAAACACTGAATGTGTGAGAAGTTTCACCTCTTTAAGTTGCATAGATGTAAGGTCCAACTGGTTCCTCCTTTGAAGAGAGGCATTTAAAGCCACGTGGCTGGAAGAGAAATATGTTTCTCTCCTGCAGCTCAGGTCTCCTTGTGTCAGCTCCTTCCCACCATGAAATGAACATAGATGCCTTGAAGGAAATTTTGCATTAGGTCATAATTTTCCTCTTTTTGTATTTTTCTTGCATTCTGAGGAAGTGGAATAAGTCCACAACTGAAAAATAGGCTCTCTTTTCTTCACAACAAATATATATTAGAGGGAAAAGATACATAATTCAACAAAAATGAAGGAAAGAGTTTACTAGTGTAGAGTCTGGGGGCTTCCCCCACCCTACCCCCATCCCCCCTGGCTGGCTCTTGTTTTCCACCAAGGAATAATTAGATTAAAATTTTTTCTTAAACCTTTTTTTAGACTTGAGGATTTGAAGTGAGAGGGGCCTAGTTTAGCACATCCTTTCATTTTTCTCACCTGTTTTCTTATAACTTTCTGCTTCAGAAAGTTATAGAAACATCTAAGAATTGAATATTAAGCTTGTCATTCTATCCTTAAATTTGTTTAAGTGAAGGTTTAGAACTTCTACTTCATCCTTACAGAACTGAATGTTGCAGCAAAAAGTCTATCTCTTGCTTTATATCTTTCTGATATAAATTTCAGATTTTCAGTCACTTCCTATAATTGAATCATTATTTATAATTTTAGCATAATTCAAGTCCATTTTTAGAAGATGCAGAATTAAATGTTTCAAGTTCTGTCTATATCTTAGATAGAATTAAATTCAAACTAATTTTAAAAGAGTAAGAGTTTATAAGATCATTACTTTTACATAAACTGATTAATCAAATTAAATTTTTGTGCACCCAAAATTATGAATTTAGAAATACATTTGTTATTCTGTTACATATTCCTACTTTTCATAAAGCACACACAGTTTATCATGGATAGTGTTGACAGATCTTCTACACATAAAGTTCTCAGACCCCTTGTATCAGAGTTATCTGGGATGCTTGTTTAAAATGCAAACTCCTGGGGGCTTCCCTGGTGGCACAGTGGTTGAGAGTCCACCTGCCGATGCAGGGGACACGGGTTCGTGCCCCAGTCCAGGAGGATCCCATATGCCATGGAGCGGCTGGGCCTGTGAGCCATGGCCACTGAGCCGGCACGTCCGGAGCCTGTGCTCCACAATGGGAGAGGCCGCAACAGTGAGAGGCCCGCGTACTACAAAAAAAAAAAAAAAAAAAAAAAAAAAGGAAAAAATGCAGACTCCTGGACCATACTCCAGCCCTAGTAGATGAGAATCTCTGGGAATAGAATCCAGAATCATCTCTTTAAATAAGCTTCCCAGGAAACCTTTATGCATTCTAAAGTTTGACAACCATTGCCATAGAGGACACTCCCTCTAAATCATGAGAATAAAGGAAAAGTTGGATTTTTGTTTACTTTTTGGTCACCTTATCTGCTACAAACACACACACACATACACACACACATTATTTGGAAATAATCCATTGTATTTTATGGGTGTACATGCTAAATTGATGTAATAAAGAGCCACCAAAATACAATGCTTTAGATACAACAGAATTTATTTACTTCTCATGGGTGGTCTTGGGTAGGTAGGTGGCTCCAATCCAGGTGGTCATTAAGGGATCCAGGTTACTTCTGCCTCATTGCACTGCCTCTTCTAGAGGGTTGTCATCATCTGCATGGCCCACGGTCAACACTGGCTCTTACCATCATGTCCACAATCCAGGCTACAGTAGGGAAAGGAGATGAAGTGGAGAGCAGTAACATTTAAAATGTGATCTACAAGTTGTATATTTTACTTTTACCCATTGGCTAAGATTAAAAGAATAAACAAAAAAAGATTAGTTTAAGTGATGGAAGACAGCCAGAACACTTCTAACTTCATTAGAAAATTTCCAGCATTTCTTCTTAGTCTTAATTAATATATGTACATGTGACATAATTAATGTTAATAAATCATTCTTCATATTGCTATAGGTAATTATAGCAATTGGTGGGCCTATTCTCGTCCAACTTTTCATGACAAATGCTTATTATATTTCTATCTTGAAAAGAAATAGGAGTCCTACCAACTATCTTTTCAAATTTTCAGTTCACAAACAGAGGATGAGCCAGAACCTTAGTCATTTCATCTATGAAATGCTAACTGGCTTGGTGAATGTACAAAAATATACATGGATACAATTCTATGCCAAATGAAGGGAGATCAAATAGTAGACACTAAAGAAGAGTAATGTAAGAATGTGTGTACAATACTCATCTACCTTGTCCCCAGTGACCCCTAACCACAGTTAGATTTGGTCTCACGACACACACTGGGTACAAATATAGGTACAACAGTTAGCCGACTGATTCTTTCCCCTTATTACTTTTTGGGAATGAAATGGGAAACATTTTATTGGTGTTCCTTCAAGAAGAGTTACTCAAACAAAACTTGCTCTTCAAAAATCTCAAATATGATCACATCCCTGATTAAATCCAGTCATGATTTCCCTTCGCTCTTGGGTTAACGGTTCATTCAATTAGTAAGGAAATAAACCCAACATATACTAGATTACCCCCAAGAAAGTGGGAAGTGGGGTGGGGGGATTGACTCACATAATGAAAAATTCAAAGATAGATTATTTTTAGGTTCAGCTAGATGAGGTGACTCAAATAAGTCAAATGCTCTTATTTGGTCTATTTTAGCTTTATTGTCAGGCAGGTTCTTCATTTACAATAGGTGATAGAAAACCCAGGCCTATATTCTACATTAACAACAATCCCAACAGAAAAAAAAGAAAAGCCTCTTCCCCAGCCCCAGAACTGTTTTGTTGCTTTTGATTTAACTGGCCTAGATACCAACATGTGGTTCGGATGTCCAGAACCAATCACTAAAGTCAGAGGTTTACAATGTTCTGATTGGCCATGTCTGAAGCTGAAAGTGAAATCAGATTCACCTGGTCACATGTAATGAACGTTAAGAGTAGTTCCTCTGAGAAAATTAGGGAGTGGACCTAGAAGAAATGGATTCCTGATAGGTCAAAACACAGATGTTTACTATAGTTCACCTCCTGGCTGCACAACATCCACACATCTTTTTCTTACACCTAAAAATTCAAAATTCCCCAAGCCTACATTAAGCAATAATATCATATGGTATCAAAAGCATATGTACCAGCACCATTCAAATGTTACCCAGTTACTGCAACCAGACTGAGTCTAGACTCTTGTTAATGTGCATCCCTCCTGGTTCAGAAACCTATTGTAAAATGATACATTTAATCATCTCCAACAAACAATGTATATTTGTGAGGAGGAAACAAAATAACTACCATAAAAACTTCTATTTGAAAAAGGGGAAATGGGAGGAGGGGTGGCATGCAATGGACTATTTGCAGGACAGGAGTAGAGGGATCCCTTGCCTTGGCTTTGAAGTGAATTTCTTGAGGACCCCTTTTGTCTACTCTGGAATCTGTCTTCGGGGATGATCTCCCATGTAATATGTCCTCTATGGCCATCGGTGAGAAAGGCACTGAGGAATTTTTACTTTCTGGTCATCACACTCTACTACTGCTGCTATTTCTGTTAGTGTGGGTTTAGGATCCTGAGTACTGCTTTGGGGGTTGAGCAATCACAGCCCTGAGTTTCTGGCTGTTTGAGTTTCTCTGGAAACCCAAGTTCCTTAAAAGTTTAGTAAACTCTACAATCTATTTGTTTCCTATAAATTCAGGGAGTTAGCAACAAAAGCCAGCATTGGTAGTGAGGCCTAATCCTTGATTCTAGATCCCAAAGGGGGTGGTTTCTGTCTTCTAACAATTAACCTTGATGTTTTGTCAACAGAGGTGGGTGGAGCTCCTGATTTCAATCTTACCTTCTGATTTCATTCTACCCTCCCCACTTTTGCTAACACTAAATTTAGACTGGAACAGAGGACTTTAATTTTCAAACTCCAAACAGTTATAAAGTTTCTGACTCCTAGTTGTTTGGGATTTCAGGACAAGGGCTAAAGGGCTGCTCTTAATGTTTTCACTACTTCCAGACAAACCAGCTTTAACTGCAGCTTGTCCCTTTCTTAAACGACCTCACTAAACCTCATAAAAAAAGAACCAGTACAACACTGCTATATTTAAAATGGATAACCAACAAGAACCTACTGTATAGCACAGGGAACTCTGCTCAATGTTATGTGGCAGCCTGGATGGGAGGGGAGTTTGGGAGAGAATGGATACAGGCATATGTGTTGCAGAGCCCCTTTGCTGTGCATCTGAAATTATTACAACATTGTTAATTGGTTATACTCCAATATAAAATTAAAAGTTTAAAAATAAATAAAGAACCAGTACATTACTATCTAAAGAAAGAAAATAAAAGAACACATCTGCTAATCTCCAGTCTCAGTAGGCCCATACTCTGAGTCCCAAGATACCACAGATAACAAGTTAATCAACTGTTGTGTTTCACTTCTCAGCTAAAGAAATGTAAGCAGATAGGGTAGGGGATCCTTGGAGAAAGAGAACCAGGCATGGCTTTCTTGACAGAAGAGAAGCCATTTTGGCCTGTGCCATTTTTTTGATCTAAGCTTGGCCACAATGCTTGCCCTTGAATGGGTCTCAGTAATAACGATCTTAAGAGAACAGAAGGACAAACATATCAGGCAAGAGAAGTAACAATAACAAAGATAACAAATCAGTTGTAAAGACTCCAGGTTCTATTTTGATGGTAAAGACTAGCATCAACAACTGTCTTGAGCTGTTTAACAGAATTTAAATCCACCCCCCACCCCCAACTCAGGTGCTCAACCGCCAGATCAATTGGAATCTAAGGAGTGATGATGTTGACCTTTTCTGACTCTCATGACTTTGATCAACTGAAGTTGGATTCTGTCCCAATTTTGCTGTTTGGGGAGAGACTGCTTTGGAAAAGATTGTCGGTGTTCTCCTTACTGGCTGCAAGTAATAAATCCTTCCTTCTCCTGATCTTTAGCTTGGTTGTGGCTTTTGGCTTGACATCCACCAAGAGGCTGAAATGGAGTGGGACCCTGTGGGGTCCTCCCAGGTACAAGACCTTTCCGTGTCTCCCATTTCTTATTTGCAGGAAATAGGCTTCATTCAGCCTCCTTCACCTTCCCTGAGTTCCAAAGTGTAGAGTCAAACAGTTACCAATCACAGAAGGGAGGAGATGCAGAAACAAGGGAGGAGCAGTCAAGAAACAATAGTGCAGCCTTGGGGCAGCGTCCTGGTTCCTCCTCAAGGAGTATATATAACAATATCTTCTGCAGGAACTAAGGCCCCCACTCAGGTGGAGGATGGTAATTTCAGGCTGAGTACAAGATTCCTGGAACACAGCCCTGTACCAATCAATCAGAAGAAAGCCACACACCCTGCAGCCCTCACCCCAAATTTTCCCTATAAAAACTTCTCCCTGAAAACCACCAAGGAGTTTGGGGTTTTAGAGCACAAGCCACCCATCCTCCTTGTATTGGTGCCTTTACAATAAAGCTGCACTTTCCTTCACCACAATCCAGTGTCAGTAGATTGGCTTTATTGTGCATGGGTGAGGGGACCCAAGTTTGGTTCGATAACAAGGTGAACCCAGTTTTCAGGTAACAGAAAGAGGTCCTCATTGCCTCTTTCCTACCTACACCCAACTAATTCCACACTTTAGCTGTCACCACACTTTGATTCTTGTACCACTTAAAAAAATAATAATAAATCAAGACTCCTCCAGTTCTAAGTTACTAAAATATATCTCAAACAGGCTTGCCTGGTAAGAGGAATTTACTGGTTCACAAACCTGAAAAGTTATGGAGCAGATCTATTCAGTGATGTTAACTGGACATAATCTCTCAGCACTACTCTCCTCTGTGTTGGCTACAGAGAGACATTTCCTTTGAGAGAACTGAGCTTTTCCCTCTGGTTGCAATAGCCAACACCACCAGCAAAAGGCCCAGAGTTGGCCCTATTGGTTCTGATTGGCCAGGCTTGGGTTGCATGTTTCCCTCTCTTAACAATTCCTGTGGGGAGAGCAGGATGTTATTCTCTGTTTGGCCATGGCTACTTCAACACGGGCACACATTTGAAGCTGAAGGTAGACTGGCTCTTCCTAAACCTCATGGTTTGAAGACTGGCTCTGTTACCCAAAAAACTGAGTTCGCCTCTTGAAGGATGTTGAGCCAAAAGACACAACCAAGCCAAAGATTGGGAGAAGGAAGGATTTATTATCTCTTGCAGCAAGTAAGGAGAACACCGGTGATCTTTCCAAAGCAGCGTCTCCCCAGACAGCAAAACTGGGGAAGTTTTAAGCTAATGGTACATGCATATTCATGTACCATTGGCAGTTGACAGAGACTTGGGCAGTTGACAGATTTAGTTGATTGAAGTCATGAGGGTCTGAAAAGGTTAACATCATCATCCCTTGGGTTCAGGGTGATCTGGTGGTTGAGAGCTTCAGGCTAATCTTTACCATTGAAATAGAACTGGGAGTCTTTACAACTGATATATTCTCTTTGCTGTGGTTACGTCTTTTGTCTGAGAAGTTTGTCCTTGTGCTCTCTTAAGATAATTACTACTGAGACCTATTCAAGGGCAAGCATTGTGGCCAGGCTTAGTTCACAAAATGGATTAGACCAAAGATGGCCTCTCTACTGTCAAGAAAGCCATGCCTGGTTCTTTTCTTCCCCTACCCTATCTGCTTATAGTTTCCCAAGGATAAATCATAGTATCATTCTCTGACAAAAGTGAGGATGGATCCTGAGCAGTTTAAATCAATATATAATGACAAAAACAGATTCAGTGTGGCCTACAAGGCCTTGTGTGTCCTGGTCCCTGCCTATCTTCAGCCTCATTGATTGTATTCTCCTACTTACTCACTGGGCTGCAGCCACACTGGCCTTACGACACATCCATTTCTGCTTTGGGCCTTTCCCATGTGCAATTCCCTCTGCCCGAAACAAGACTCCTCTCCCCACACCCCATTTGATTGGTTCATTTCTAGTTATTTTTCAAAAGTCAGCCCAATTATCACTTCCTCAAGGAAAGCTTAAGTTGACTTCTAAACTGGGTTGCATCTTTCCTTGTATCTTTCCCCACAGCCTCCGAACCTTTCCTTTGTAGTGCCTGTCATAATTGCAATTTAAGTGTTTAGTTGTGTAATTACTTTCAGCTCTAGACAGACAAAATATCTCTGTACTTTTAAAATATTTATTTATTTATTTAGCTGCACTGGGTCTTAGTTGCCGCACGTAGGATCTTTAGTTGCGGCATGAAGGAAATAGGCAAGCTGAAGGAATATGTGATGCTGGAGATAATTCTTTTTCTCTCATTAATCTCTATATGTCTGGATCTAGTTTTTTCCCAACTCCCTCTCCCTTGCACACCAATACCAATTTTTTCCTAGGTTGGTTGGTCACAATTATCTAAAAGAGAAGATATTTTAGTTGCATAATAATACATAACTATGAGGGAAATCGGGAGCAAAAATAATTTTCAATAAGATATTTCTGAAAGATACATCACGTTACTTAGTGCAAAGTGCTCACAATCTGAAATAGATAAACTTCGTTCTGGTGCTAGTGGAGCCATTAACCAGCTCTTTGATTGTAGAAACTTATTTATTCTCTCTGAGCCTTTACTTACCTGTAAACTGAAAATAAATATCTACCTTGCAGGATCCTTGTAGTATAAAAATAATATGTACCTTGTGCTCAGCACTCAGTAGACAATCCATATTTGGTGTATATTCTTATGATTATTCTTGGGTCACAGAACTGTCATTATAGTACGAAGCATGGATTAGAAACCTTAGCCATCACTGCACATCACCCGGATGGAGATTCTCCCTTCACAGTAGGAAGGATCCCTTTAGTATGTATTTATTAGCTGCAGTGTTTTATAATACACCCTTGTGTTTTGAAGGAAGCTCCGATTTCTAGAAATTTATGTTATATGATAGACACCACCTCAGCCTTGTCCAACCACCAGCTTTTAATTCATAATACATTTCACAGACCCCATTCCTCTTTGTCTCCAAAGCCATGATGAAACTTGTGAAGAAAATCTACAGAGCCCACTAGGGAGGGAGAGAGATGGAGGGAGGGCACGATGAAATGAACTCACTAAACCAATTGTCCTCCCTTCCTTTGTAAGGCCTATGCTCCTCCTCAGCTTGTCAGCAGAATACTCTTTTAAAAGACCCTACCTTTCAGGGGCCTTGTTCAGTAAGTTTTCTTTTCTTTCCTGTATCTTTAACCACCCACCTCAATCTGCTCTCTCCCATCAGTAAACGTGCTGGAGTCTTTCCCATCTTAAGACATTCTTTCCTCCATCCGACAGCGTCCTGGAGCTTCTTTGCTATCTGCTTCCTTCTCTCTGTAGCCAACCTTCTTTAAACATCAGCTCTCCCTATCTCCACATCCTCACTTCCTGTTTATCCTTCAGCCTCAGGCAATCTGGCTTCTGTCACCAGGACTCTTCTCCTGAAGCTCACTTGGCCAAGGATTGCAAGGAATGCCCCACTGTTATACCCAAGGCACTTCTCGTTACTCGTCTCAGGTGACGGCTCATTAGTATGTGGCCCTGCTCACCAGCTCAGACCTCGTTCATGAGGCTAGTACTTAACTTGGTTCTCACAACAGCACACACCTCTGGTTTCCTCCTTTGGGGCTCCTCTTCTTTCTCTCAAACCTCACAGGGGGTGTCCCTCTGAGGGTCCTGTCTTAGAACTCCACTTTTCTTCTCCCTCAGAGTGTAAGGGTATCTCCCTCAACTGCCATCTGTCTGCAGATGATTCACAAATTTCTAACTCCAGTCTGAATCTTTTTCCTAGGTTTCAGGCTCAGCCATCCAACTGCTTACTGCACATCTCCCCATGGATGTCCCTCAGGTGCCTCGAACTTAATGGTGTTTTTTTGTTTTTTTTTTTTTTTTTTTCAGTATGTGGGCCTCTCACTGTTGTGGCCTCTCTCGTTGCGGAGCACAGGCTCCGGATGCGCAGGCTCAGCGGCCATGGCTCACGGGCCCAGCCGCTCCGCGGCATGTGGGATCTTCCCGGATCGGGGCACGAACCCGTGTCCCCTGCATCGGCAGGTGGACTCTCAACCACTGCACCACCAGGGAAGCCCTCAAACTTAATGTTTTGATCACTGATTTATTTTTTTCTCCCACAGCTCTCAAAGTCCCCCTTCCAGGTCCTCTTCTCTTCCTGTCATTTCTGTCTCCAGTGAAAGTCACCACCAACTGCCCCAGCCAGGTCAGAAACCTTGGTGACATTCTGGAGCCCCGCCTCTGCTTCTCCGAGCTTCCAAGCAGTTACTAGGCTCCATTTCTTCTACCTCTGTGGCGCCCATGTACCTGTCCATTTATCTCCTTCCTACTGCCTAATCTCTAATACAAGACCACTCTAATTTTTCCTAATTCACTACCCCTGTCTCCCCACTGGTGTTCTAGCCCCTGCTACTGTGTTCTCTCAATCCACTCTCCCTAGTGCTACTAGAGAGATATTTCCAACATCCAAATCTGATCATTTTCTTCTCTCTTAAAACCCATGATTGACTTTCTGCTGCACTTAGGCCACAACCCAAACCCCTTACCATGACTGTCACTAACCCCCATGATCTGGTCCTTGCACATGACCACAGCCTGAGTGGTCACTCTCTCCCTCTTCACTTCCTATACAAGTCATTTGGAACGTGCTTTTTTTTTTTTTTTTTCTCCCCCCTCAAACATGTCGTGCTCTCTCCTGCCCCCATTCTTCATATACTCTTTTTACTCTTTTATCTCCACCAAGCACTCTTCTCTGACTTTCTACTTGGCCTGAATAATTCCTATTCATCCTTAAGATCTTAGCTTAAATATTACTTTCATGGGAGGTTTGCTCTGAGCTTTCAAGCATGAGGTAAGCACCCTTCTGACTGCACCCCAGCACACAACACAGAGTTTTTTTTATCATAGCCCGTTTACATGTCTGTTTTCCCACTTGACTATAAGTTCTTGGAGGGCAGGGAACACATCTTGTTCACTGTTATATCACTGAATGAGAGAAAAAATAAGAAGTATATTGAAGTGAGAATAATGCAATGAGCCATCACCATGTAAGTTTAATTTTAAATATAGAATTAATTTAAATTTAATTTTAAATATAGCCTTTCTTAAAGGCTGAGAAAGCAGAGTCTGGGAAATATTACCACTAATGTGAAACAGGAATGACCAGATAGATATGTCATTATTATTACACCTTTTAAGGGATGTTTTTGCGATGGTATTTCCATCCATTTCTGATCCTTCTGTGATTTGAGGATTTCCTGAGCAAACCCTCGTAACGATGCCATTTGACTCTGGTTATGGTCATGTGCTGATTAAGCTGCCTCTCAAGAATGTGAAATTGAAACACAAATGACACATCAGTATCTCAAGCATCACCATAACCTATGACAGTTTAGAAACTTCAGATGAACCATTTTGCAATGGAAAATGAGACTAACAAGCCTTCATTTGTAAAGTTTTTTTTTTTTTTTAATTTCTGAGAAAGTGTCTTGACTTGTTATTCTTCCCCTTAGAAATGTTTTTTAGGGAATAGATTAACTTTCCCTTCACATTTGGAATGAACAGAATTCCTACCACAGTGGATGGCCTACATTAAAACATAAACAAGTAAATAAATGAAAAACAGTAAACACACTTTTCCTAAATGTTTCCATTACTGTAGCATTCTGCTCTGCCTGTGTGAGCATAGGCAAGGAATACAAATGTATCAGCTTAAGGTACAATGTCACAGGTTGATCAGAGCTTCTTTTCTGCCCCCAGGGAGGAATTAAAGTTGGTTTATTTGTTTCCCTTTGGTTTGTGGAAAGAATACTGAAGAAGACTTAAGTCTAAGAATGTATCACCTGCTGTGTAACCCTGGGCAAGTTACTTAATCTCTCTGACATGTCCCCTCATGTGTTAAATACATGTTCCCTAGTGTTAAAAAATAAGATAAAATAAAATGGGATTCATAACTGTCTCACCTATTTTAAAGATTATTGTAAATACTAAATGAGATAATGCATGTTAAAGATTTTGGGTAGGTTTGCTTTTTGTTTTGTTTTTGTTTTTGTTTTTGTGGTATGTGGGCCTCTCACTGTTGTGGCCTCTCCTGTTCCGGAGCACAGGCTCCGGACGCGTAGGCTCAGCGACCATGGCTCACGGGCCCAGCCGCTCGGCAGCATGTGGGATCTTCCCAGACCGGGGCACAAACCAGTGTCCCCTGCATCATCAGGTGGACTCTCAACCACTGCACCACCAGGGAAGCCCTTGGGTAAGTTTTTTAGTAGCAGAGTCTAGACTACAATCCTAAACCATGTCATTTACTCATATCAGACTGAGTTTAACATTCCAATAAGTATGCTTTTACTAGTTTCTCTTCCTAAATTTTTTTGAATATCTGTTTTGTGAGTTGATACTACTTTTACCTTTAACAGTGACCCTCACCCACCAAAATTATGACTTTAGCCTTTTTTGGATTTTAAATTTAGAGAGAGACTCTTTTGGTTCCTGTTCACTAGTAGACAATAGCTATTAATGGGTTTTTTTGTTTGTTTTTGCGGTACGCGGGCCTCTCACTGTTGTGGCCTCTCCCGTCACAGAGCACAGGCTCCGGACGCGCAGGCTCAGTGGCCATGGCTCACGGGACCAGCCACTCCGCGGCATGTGGTATCTTCCCAGACCGGGTCACGAACCCGTGTCCCCTGCATCGGCAGGTGGACTCTCAACCACTGCGCCACCAGGGAAGCCTGCTATTAACGTTTTAAGATTTAAGGAGAATCAGGAAGGTCTCCTTTATTAAAGTATATCAGTATTACCACTAGGATCACACCCACCTGACATCTCCCAACCCTGTGCTAAGCACACCATTCTTCAATAGTTCTCACTTCCTTATCTCTCTCTACCCAGTCTAACTAGGGTCAGTGATCATAAGATTTCAGAGAAATAAATGTTAGGGACCCCCAAAGAAATGCTTC